>NC_064616.1:838189699-838790608 GCF_023898315.1 Schistocerca nitens | reverse complement strand
CTCTCTCTCTCTCTCTCTCTGTTCCCACTTGTTGTTAAGGTCCGAACGTATGCGTATGTGTGCGTATGTGTACGTGTGGCATGCGAAAGTGAAGGAAGGGAGATGTATATATTTTTTTACTGACTATGAATGAATAATTATTTAGTTATTACTTGATATTTACTGTCCGGTATGAGACCTGTCTCTACTGATTTACGCGATTGTAATGTGCGGCAGCACAAAGATGTGCTTCTTATGGCGGCGCGTGGTTAATCCCCCGTCCCGGAACGCCGTCTCAGCCATCCAAAAGCTTGGACCCACCTTGGTGGTGGCGTCCCAATCTTATTTCTGTAGTATTACTGGTCACGTATCGGCCTTTCATCGTTTTATCGTTAGCATTCTGGCTGGACTCGATTCCACGCACGTAGCGTGACGCGTCGCCGGATCGCCCTCCACCCACCCACTTCATACGTTACTTTCTTTTTGTGCCGAATTGAGTTGCCTTTGTTTATTGCGTAACGCTCCACAGATTGCCACGAAGGGCATCCCTCCCTTTGGCGACCACTGTGTCTGAAATTTTCTCTGCTTGTGAACAGAAACATAAGTGTGTTTCATCTGTGCGTCATAAATGAGGGTTATTGGTTGCCGCATCAAATTTTGTAACCCCTCTACCGAATTCAACTCACACAGCCACCAGTCGTTCTCATTTTGAGAGAAACGCGATCCACACAGAAAGGTGGAAAAGAGAATAAAGCGTCTATACCGATACGGTTCAACCGACCGTAAAAGCTTTATCACTCTCCCCTTTGTGTCGTTTCCTGCGTCGTTCATTTTTTCATTTTATTTAATCATACTTTCAATAAAATGTTGCTTCCCATTTCCATCAATACTGTAACTTTAATACTTATTTTTTGCACAGTTTAAAGTAAATCTTAATGCTCATAACATCATCTTTTTGATAAGGACAACATCTTTATGCTACCATCATCTCGTCGTAGTTAAAACTGCCCAATACTAAGTGCGAAACATCTCTGAGAGTTGAAAATGGAGGAGAAACATACCAAAAAATAAAATCAATATAAGGATTCTTCTATGCATTTCCGTGCCACAATACTTGAATTACGTGTTATCGTACTTTTTTGTGTCGATCAGCAAATTACTACTATAGACTGAATTGCGGTGTTCTTATTTATTCTGTAAACTCAGGGACATTCCTTTATTGATTTTTCGTGAATATTGCTTCCTGGCGAAACATGAGCTTGCTACTTACGCACAACAAATATCTGTCGGTAGATTTGTCCATGTTCTGCACATCTCGTTCACATTGAAAATGTTCACATTACAGCCACAGATAAACTGTAATTTTAGGTTCCTGATGAGCGGAACTTGCTTCATATTTTTGTTAGATTCCGTGACGAAGAAGAATTCAACTTTCTTCTGATGTTGAATCTAAATACCAACAGAGACACTAGTCCAATTCTTCATGATCACAAGAGAGAAACATGGTTCCTGGATTACCTTTACTATTTTTGTCTGCCCACTTGTTAGTTACAATCCTAAATAGTGTGGAACGAGTAATAATTTCTTAGTGTAGTGTGTCAGTTGTGTATGTGCCTGTTATATCATGACGATTAAAGTTTCTCCCACCAGCAGGATTAATTCTACCTACGTCTGGCTGGAATGTTACCATATTTGGATAGTTTATGGATCTGACTGCTCAGGCAGGTTACTTTGATGATCTCGTAGAACATACCAGTGTAGACAAGGTGAAATATAGAGCACTTTCATGGATATCCTATTCACTTCCATCACAATTAACTTCTACAAGACGATGTTAATTTAAATGTAGAACTGTGGTGTTGAATCTGTCATTGATTTCGAGTAAAACGTTCGAATGAAGTACATGGATACATTTTTATGTGTGAAATTTAGCAGTAATCCGATGAATATGTAGCTGAGCATAGCCCACTGTTCCACTTTTAAGAAGGATATTGGCTATGGTACTGCACTGAACCTCTCCATATATCGGTATTCATATACAACAACACATGGCTCTAACGGCGTATATGTAGTAGTCTGCGTAAGCTACGTCAAGACAATGTGAAAAATCAGATTGATTTAGATTAAAGGTAACTGAAAAAAGTATGTAACATCATCTCCATGCAATGCTGTGCCATCATTTTCCATTCGGCACACCACTCTCTCGGGCCTTTTAAACTTTCTGGACCTTGAAGCTATTACTTTTAATTCAAACAGCTCTTAAACTGGTGACACGAGGCCGAGCACAAGCCGTTTCAGACCTTTCATCGATGAAAAATCCCTGGCACTTTAGACTCACAGTGGAACGTTTGTAATTGAGTTATTATCAACGAACCTCGATGAAGCAATGCTTGACACCTTGGTGTTTGTGGAAAACAATTAGCTATATTGTGGTTTTTAACCGCTGATCAGTGAGAGTGTGACCGGGATTGATTTTGACGTGGGCGCCGGTAACGTCTTCAATATTTACCCACAGTAGAAACGAATCTATTCTGCAGAAGGCGTTACGTACTAATAAAAAGTATATTTACATCTACAAAGTATGTGGATTGATGTATATGCTTTGAAATTACTGACAAGCCCTTTCACAAGTACAGATTTGTTTCGTACTCAATACTTTTGCATCTTGTATAACATGCTGGGTGTTTATGTTGGTTGTGATACACGGACAGATAAAAAAAAATGCAACATCCTCAAGAACTGTGTTCAGAGGCATCAAGATATAATACGTGGATATTGAAGGATGTTCCTTAGTTGGCGCTCAGAAGGACTGTCTATGCAACCTCTGTTTTGACTCTCCAAGCAGTAACTGTGCCGAGTTTAAAGGTGAACAGTGTTTGCACCATTCATTCTAGGGTGCAACCATGTCCCATCGGCAAGTACGTGCTCATGCTGAACAGCTTCAGTTTTTTGATTGGGTCGCGTTGCAGGCCTGCGGGAAGCGCGATGGATGTATCGACGAATTTCTGCACATGTTGGGCACAGTGTATCGGCGGTGTGTCGCTGCTTTGAACAGTGGTCTGTGGAACACTCCCATACGTGTAGACCAGGTTCTGGACGTCTGGGTCGGACGGACAAATGTCAGGATCGACGCGCTCAGCGAGCAGCAGTGGCCGACCGTACATCATACAGAGACCATTGAGAAGTTAAGATCCTATGTACCTCTGGCCAGTCTCTCACTCACACCACGACACTGCGAAGCATGCCTGGTGTGAAAGAATCGACTGGTGAGTGGAGTGGTGCTGTGTTGTTTTCAGTGATCAGAGTAGGTTCTGTCTAGAGGCAACTAATGGACGAACACGTGTATGGCGCAGAACTGGTGAGTTACCGATTCAAGAGTGACTTCGCCCACAACACACAGGTCCCATTCCAGGCTTCTTGGTGTGGGTGCCATCAACGTAAGGTCGCATTTAAAGTTTCTGCAGGGTGCGGCAACCAATGCCCGCTCCATTGGACAGGCTGTTTTCCCTTTATTACTGGCAATTCTTCTGCTTTTTCAGCAGGACAATGCACGTCCACATACAGCTGCTGCGACCAAACGTGCTCTTTCTGGTGTACAACAGCTGCCCTGGCCAACAAGTTCACCATATCTATCTACAATTAGAAACTTATGTGTCATAAATAAGTGGAAACTTACTTGTACTCCAGTGCCTGGAAGAACCATTGCCGATTTGCAACAAAAGGTGCAAGATGCTTGAGACAGTCTATCGCAGGATGACATTCCGCACTTTGAAAAGCGTTTACATGTGAGAACAGATACCTGCGTTGCCGCCAGAGGGGAGCACACAATGAAACGACGCAACCGTTTAAGCGCCCTTTATTGCAAGATGTGTGTTTCATTTGCTCTGAATGTGCTATCATATATTTCTACAATGATGAATTATCTGTCACGTCACTTGTTAAGAAAATTGCCTTGCCCCTGAGGATGACGCATTTTTTTCCGGCAGTGCAGAATTGAGCTTTCCCTTTCATCGGCATGGATTTTGTGCTGATGTCCTTACTCAAACCTGGATACTGTATCAGGAATTGGTGATGAAGCTGTAAGTAATTTAATAAAGATTTCACCTGCGAGAGAAACTTTGTCACCACACGTAGGAAGATTAATGAATATACTGTCCAAATATTTCGGACTATAGTTCCACATGATTTTTAGCGGATATTTCTGCTTTCTCTCCATCTCTTGAACCTCTACTAATGTGACAAATTTTGTGTAGCACGACTAGTGTAAAGTTTAGATCATCAGAAGTAACCTATAGTGTTTGTGAGTCTTGGTCTGCAACATTATTTTGTTTGCCCATGTCAGTGCAGCGTATGCCCAGTTAGGATGGTTCCTATTAGAAATGTTACATGATCACCATATACTAATGTGCTTCATCGGCTTTCCAGGGTGCATGCGCTTCACTTTCTTGGATCTCAGTTAATATATGTCACCCTACCTCAAATGCAACGGATCATCTAATTCATTTACGTAATACCCTACCTTTATCGATTCATAAACATAAAAAAAATTCAAACGTACTTGGCAACTTGTGGGCGGGCATAATCCTGCAACAGAACGATGCTGTTCCGACTAGGCTGCAGGAATATCGCTGGGAAGCCCTTACACATCTGCCATGCGATTTCCATATTTTTGGAGCCCTGAAAAAAGACTTAGTGGACGTCGATTTGCTTCCGATGAAGAGGTACACGCCTCGGTACAATCATAGTTCTGTAGGCGATCGCAAACATTTTTTCGTGAAAGCGTCGACTGTCTTGTCTCACAGTGAGATGAATGTGTTAACAGTTATGGCGATTAGTTTTGAAGTAATATGAAGTTTACTTAATTTATTTCCATGTCTTTCGTTTTCATTTGACTGCCCGTATGTATGATACACAAAATGGGTAGGAGAAGGTCTCGATTACGGTGACAGAGTGCATGAAATTGGGTGCAAATTTAGCCATGCCTTACATAAAATATCCAAAAATTGGATCTGCTGTTGGTTTTGAGATAATGAATGCAGAATGGATTTAATTGCCAACAAACAGCATGTCATCTAGTTAACTTGAAATTATAATGAGATTTCTGTGTTTACGAATGTTAGTGGTAAAGAAATTAAGTATGTGGTTTGACTATGGAAGATTTGGGCAGTTGTAGCTTTGCTTCAGAATTCTATTTTATAAGCAGCCGGTCAAGAGAAACGTACTCTGCTCAAGAGTAGTTTATTCTGAGTTTCAACGATCGTAGCAAAGTGTATAGAAAAAGATCACAAACCTCAGGGCTTTATATTTGGGGTCGTATAGGTCATCCAGATCAGATGGTAGTTAGTTACTAGTTCCCTAGATCAAATTCACGATAAACGTTGTGATGTGTGACGTGTCAACAGAAAAAAATGCAAAACATATATAGCAAAGCTGGATAATTTTCCGCCAACAGCCTCAACATTGCAACACTACATACTGCTGCGATAATTTACTGTTGAACAGCTACGAGCAGTAAAACCTCACCACAAAGTTCACAGTTCTCGAAGAATAATCAGGTCCGTATGGAGCAGACACTGTCGCTGTTTTTAAGCACGGTGAGTTGTTAGCACCTGCGTTTGATGATTTGCAGGAAACTTGGATACGTATCTTCAACATTATCCGCCATTTTACAAGATTAGTAAAATTTCTGATACTTATGGTATGTCTGATTTTTTTATTTTCCCTCAGTAGGTACCAAGTAGCTACACAACTCACGGAGACGTTTACAGTTGAAACTCACGTTCCAGTGAAAATCGGGCAACGTATCGCTTCCTTAAGTAATTAAAATACCGCTCCAGCTGCTCTTTAGAACTTTATTTAGTCCACTATCGGTTTCGGGTTTCCTGATAGGCCATTCTCAAGTGAATCTGAAATGTCAAACGTATGATAGATGTATACATGCACATAACTGAAAATGAAAAAGGAGGCCTACATATGTATGTGTACAGATAGACATACAGTGGAGAAGTAATGTCCAAAAGATATTAGTACAAGTCTAGTAGATTTAAAATCTTGCTCGTGTAATGACATCGTGAGAATGTGGTCGCCACAAGGCTATATAATTCATTACATTATAATTTTGCTCTGGCTTTATGAAAATTTATTTTTTGGATATCCGAATTTCCATGTTGTATAAGTGAGAGGGAAATTTTTTTTAATAAAAGTATACCATAGTTGCAGTGGATAGAGCATCCAAACCAAGTTCAGAGTTATATTCCTAGTGTACACAAGTCTACTGGGAACCGCAGTAATTGATTGCATAGCTTGGATGTTAACATACACCGGATATTAGCGTAGCTAGTATAATTAAAAATAACGAATTGTACAGTAATGAGACAAACGTATTCTCACTGGACAAACAAAATTTTAAATCTATCAGACTTGAAGTTATATCATTTGTACACTACTCCTCCACTGTAAGTTTTATGGTCTGTCTGTAGATTAACATACGCAAGCACTGTGTTTTAATCTTCAACTATATACATATACATATCTATCATTTGTATGGCAATTTCATTTCCACCTGAGAATGCCTTAACAAAAAAGCTGAAACCGGTAGAGGACTAAATAAAGCGCTAAGGACCAACTGGAGTGATCTTTTCATTAATTTAGCAAACAGTTGCGGAGAACATCGAGAAATGAATATTACTTCCTGCCATACATATCTACATGACATGACCACGGTGAGAAAATCAGAGACATTAGTGCTCATACGGATTTTTATTGACGGTCATCCTTCCCACTTAGCATTCGTGAGAGGAACATAGATTAATGGAAGAGACAGAGCGACCAGAGATACACAATACAGATGTACATTACATCCACTCGTTTAAGTTACAGACCTGTCGTTTACCGTATTCTGTAAGTACATACCCACTCAGATAGATGGCTGAATTACAAAGTCTTGCGCGAGAGTGCAATTTTCTGTACTCACACTGAAATACAAGGGGATCTTTAAAGTGTGTTACACAGAACTTGTGGCGGTTCCACCTGCTTTTATTTATTAGTCGATTGATGGTTGTTGTCCTCGGTGTCGTCGTACTGCGTTGCTACACTGGCTGAAAAATATGGGTTGTGGATTCCGACACTGACTGCTGTAAATTATGTAGCCGTCAGGTGCACAGTTGTGAGTCACAATACTTTAATTTCACTGTTCACAACCCCTCTATGATACACAGTAATATGGCCAGTGCAGTACTGTTTAAACTTTTCATAAGCCTCATTAACAGTTTGCAGGCGAAAATCCACATACGGCTTCGGTAGTTTACTGTTGAACAGCTACGAACAGCAAAACCTAACCACAAAGTTCACAGTTCTTGAAGAATAATCAGGTTCATATGAAGCAGACACAAACACTGTTTTCACACATGGCCTAATTGTTTAACACTTGTTCCACAGTTAATTTGAAGCATTTTTGTTGTACTAACCAGCACAGGTTACTCGTTTGAAACTCGGCCGTGGACTGACTGTCTCGTAACCAAATATCAGGCCCTTATATCCTCTCAAGAATAGATGCTGAAACTACACATTGTTCGAAGTTTAATTTACAGAAATTATAATTAAAACTTAACTCATCAAATTAACTGAATATATCAAAAAATTGCATCATTTTAACAGTTTCTTTTTCTACGAGGTTTAGGCCGAATTATTAATTTAAATCATGAAGTTAACAGATATAGCCACGCAAACAAGACTTTTGACAACACTGTTAATTAATTTTGAATTAATTAAGGGCTGGCCTTGCTAACATGTTTTTGAATAGAGCCAAATAGATACTTTAAGGTTAATTTTATTTCGTCTTCCAAATGTTTCCAATTATTACAAAATTTATATTTGTTTATAGGTCGACAATAGAATTTAAGTTACGAAACAATCACTGATGTTGCCCTATAACAAACTATACTAACTAGGAATAGTCAAAACAAATTAGAAAATCAATTATATACTTAAACCTGAGTACAAAATTAGATCTCATGTTATTTGCTTTAAAACTGAGGACCAATCTTTCTCTTTTATGGAAATGCAGATTACATTCGCGTAGACAACGGTCGGATGGCTCTACCACTCTTTCAGTTCTTCGACATAGAAATCCACCGCTTGGTCATAGAGCCAATAGGAAACAGCTCTAGCAACGTCTTCATCGTTGGAAGGTTCTTCTCGGTCGCCTGGAAATTGTCCTCTGTGGTCGACGCAAATGGTATTCCATCCAGATTAACACCAGCCGCATCTATGCAGACTTGGTCGAAGTTTTGGCACCATTCCACCACTGCCGAATTCGACATTGCATTTAGTCCATATACTTCTACAATTTTACGGTGAATGTTTGTACAACACAGACGATTTGCACACAAGAGTCCTACTGTCCTGCGTACTTCTCCTTGGAGCACGTTTCCAGTTTCCGGGCCATTTCACGCACACATTATGATGCACCTGTTCTGTGTACCGTAGTATAACTGTGGCTGCTAGAAACGCGCAACATATACTCTCTTCTGACAGTGTGCAACTCTGGTTTAGCAATGGTCTTAGCGTGGGATGACATGCGTAAATTGCCTCCTGAAGTCTCTACGTATTTACTGAGCGGATATGTGACTCGTGATGTTGTTGTACGCCTAGCTACCGAGCAGAAAGTTTTGGAGAGCGCTCTTCGAAATTCTGATTCCAGTTTTGGTAACGTTATCTTTTTAGCTCAGTATCTTTTGAAATCGCATCAGAACCAGAATATGAACTCTATGTTGACTTATTAGTTCCACAACGCGCATCCAACGTTGATACAGGCGTGAATAAAGAGCATCCTACACAAGGTCGTTCCCTAAAATCAACTGATGATAGGTTCTGTGGACCCATCACATATAGAGGTAAATAAATCGATAATGATCGTAGTCAGAAACTCGACGTCAGTGTTAGCTCAAGTAAATATACGACTTTGTGCAAACAGAATTTCCAGTAGCAGTAACAGTGACAGTTGGTGGACCTGGTGGTCTAGTGAGTAGAGAATCAATCTCGGAAGTTACTGGGTTCAGTCGTACAAAGAGGTGGGCATTAATCCTCGTTTCACTCCCTCCACGTCGGCTTCAGGTAAACAGCCTGATACTGATGTGTCGGCAGCTGGGCCAACACCTTGTAGATAGAGGTGGCTTAATGCACGCTAGACTAACGCAGACGGGCGTGAAGTACTGGAACAGGATACGTAATTAATGCTATGAAGAAAAGTACGTAGCTGGTATCATACTTATCTTTAATAACTCATTGTGGTACATCGCACAAAGGAGACTTTAATTACAATCACTGTAAGGCTAATGGCGCCTTGCTAGTTCGTAGCCATTAACTTAGCTGAAGGCTATTCTGTCTCTCGGCTAATGAGAGAGAAAGGCTTCGTACGTCTAGTCGCTAGCTCTGTCGTCCGTACAACTGGGGTGAGTTCGAGTCAGTCTCTCGAGACCTGCCTTGTGGTGGCGCTAGGTTTGCGATCACACAGTGGCGACACGCGGGTCCGACATGTACTACAGGACCGCGGCCGATTTAAGCTACCACCTAGCACGTGTGGTGTCTGGCTGTGACACCACAGATACCGTATGAGTACCGAGGATCTATCCCGAGGTCAATAGTCGGCCGGATTCCCCCACCCTACGCCACCTAGTGCCTCGGCGAAGAAGAGCTGTACAGTCAGCGGAGTAGACAAGTTACTGGTTTGCGCCACAGACTTTACCACTTTAGCAGCGGTAGTTCGTAACATGTAGGGAAAAGAAGGAAACTCTGCATCAAATTCCTCTACAGCACTTGTCCATAGGGCAACTCTACTTCATTTGCTTCCAACAAAAACAGGGAATGGTGCCGTCATCTGACCAAATTGCCAACGCCATGGTACCACATTGCACAGTGTCACACGGTGACATCAGTCGATGCCTAAACTCCGCTCAAAACTGATCATCACCCTGGTCATCAACAACTAGACCTAGATTTGTAAGTGAATTCCGGAGCATTACTATCCCAATTATCGCAACATACTGGCGTATCCTCTCACAAATTTCCGAAGCAACTAAAAATCGATTCGTAACGTGAAACAGTTATCATTTTTGGTCCGGATGGACTTATTGGCTTTAGTTTCCAAATGAAAAAAGTCGCCTAACGTCACATCAAATAGTATTCCGCGTACTGATTTGTTCTTTTCTTTCATTAATTTATATCAAATGTTGGCTGAGCACAAAATTTCGAAAGGTAGGTAATATTAAGGTCTAATGCTGCTATTAGATTTTTCTCTGCTCGGCCTGTGTCTCAGCTGAAGGCAAACACTATTGTTTAGAACCATCAGGTATTGTGACACCAATGCCATCTAGCCGAAGATGGACACCCATGGTGGTAATTGAAACAATAATGGCATTTTTTGTATTGCTGAATTTAATGTAGATGTTTATCTGGTTCCACACCTAGGAGAGCTATTGGCAAATTTTTGAGGGGTTAGTTCTATTCTAAATTAGATTTAGCTTATTCTTAACTGGAGTTATCCTTAGAGGCAGAATCAATTTTGTTTAAGGTGATCATTATACGTTTCGGGAAATGCCATTATAATATAATAACTACTGGTGCTGTGAGTTCTTTCAGAATTTAAAAGAAATACTTAGAGCAGCTTAGGCAGGGCATTCTACCAGCTGCGACTATTTGGGTCACATTGTACTCACTGGTTGCAGGCGGTAGCCAATCACAACACTTCCAAGAAGCTAATTAATGTACTTGAAGTTAGTGCACTTAAATGCAAATTAAGTAAGAGTAACTTAAAAAAAGTGGTTCAAATGGCTCTGAGCACGATGAGACTTAACATCTATGGTCATCAGTCCTCTAGAACTTAGAACTACTTAAACCTAACTAACCTAAGGACATCACACAACACCCAGTCATCACGAGACAGAGAAAATCCCTGACGCCGCCGGGAATTGAACCCGGGAACCCGGGCGCGGGAAGCGAGAACACTACCGCACGACCACGAGCTGCGGACAAAGTGCAACTTATTACCCGTCTACTGTTCAGCACCTCGGATACGTACAGAGGAGAGAGAGTTTGAGACACATGTCACTGCACCCAACGATTTAATAAGGCTCCACTCGAACCTGGGCAACATAAATTACTATGGCAAATTGATTCCGAATGCTGCAACCAGTTCGTAAAAGTAAGGCAGAATTTCGGTAGTCTGCTTCTTTTTAAGCGGCGTTCTTCAGGTTAAAATAGTGTTTAAAGGTTGTTACCTGCACGGCCACACTTATGCCATGAACGCGTCTAGTCCTGGCGACAGATTCACTGCTGTTCGGGATAGGCACTTAAGTCCCCTGTTGTCTGTTTTCCAGAAACTGTCTTAAAAAGTTAATTATGTCATTTTATGTACGTGATTTTCTCCTCATAAATTTCAATATTAAATAAAAGACGAATAAAAAATGTAAATAATTTGAAATCTCGCTGAAACAGTCCGTTTGAGTCATGTGGTACCTGTGACTTTATTGGGTAGCTCGATGCTCCTACTTTCGTGTCCACATCTACATCTACATCGATACTCTGCAAACACATTTAAGTGCCTGGCAGAGGGTTCATCGAACCACCTTCACAATATTCTCTATTGTTTCAATATCGAACAGCGCGCGGAGAACACAAACACCTGTATTTTTTCGCGAGAGCTCTGATTTCCTTCATTTAATTACGATGATCTTTTCTCCCTACACAGACCGACGGCAACAAAATATTTTCGCATCCGTAGCAGAAAGTTGGTGATTGAAGTTGCGTGAAAGGATCCTGCCGCAACGAGAAACGCCTTTGTTTTAATAATGTTCACCCCAAATCCTCTATCATATCAGTGACACTCTCTCCCCTATTTCGCGATAATACAAAACGTGCTGCTCTTCTTTGAACTTTCTCAATGTACTTCGTTAATCCTATCTGCTAAGGATCCCACGTCGCACGGAAGTACCCCACAAGAGAATGGACAAGCGCAGTGCAGGCAGTCTCTTTAGTAGACCTGTTGTATCATGTAAGTGTTCTGCCAATAAAACGCAGTCTTTGGTTCGCCTTTCCAAGAACACTTTCTGTGCGTTATTTCCAATTTAAGTTGTCTGTAATAGTAATTCCTAGGTATTTAGTTGAATTTATGGTTTGACTGATTTACCGAGTAACCGAAGTTTAACGGATTCCTTTTAACACTCATGTGGATGACCTCCCACGTTTCATTATTTAGGGTCAATTACCAATTTTTGCATTATACAGATATATTTTTTAAATCGTTTTGTAATGTGTTTTGATCTTCTGATGACTTCAGTAGACGATAAACGACAGCATCATCTGCAAACTACCTAAGACGGCTGTTCAGATTGTCTCCCGAGTCGTGCATATACGTAAGAAATAGTAGTGCCCAAACACTACCTTTGGGAACGCCAGAAATATCTTTTGTACTGCATTGAATTGAATTTGGGACCTAGAAACGACAGAGAGGCTTCGTCCCTGCCGTAGCCCTCAGTGGTTCACAACCCCACAACAAGCTACAGCAGTCCACTAGTCCACTCACCCTACCACACCGAACCCAGGGCTATTGTGCAGTTGTAACCCCAAATGTTTTCGTGGTAGGGTAATGGTGTGTGTGTGTGTGTGTGTGTGTGTGTGTGTGTGTGTACATGGAGACAGTGTTTGTGCAGCAATCGATGACATAGTGTAACTGAGGCGGAATAATGGGAACCTGCCCGCATTCGCCGAGGCAGACGGAAAACCGCCTTGAAAACCATCCACAGACTGGCCGGCCGGCACACCGGACCTCGATACTAATCCGCTGGGCAGATTCGTGCCGGGGACCGTCACGTCTTCCAGCCCGGAAAGCAGTGCGTTACACCGCAAGGCTAACCAGGCGGGCACTTCTGTTTTACTCGATGACTTTCCATCAGTTATTACGAATTTTGACCTCTCTGACAGGAAATCACGAATCCAGTCACATAACTAAGACGATATTCCATAAGCACGCAATTTGACTACAAGTCGCTTGTGAGGCATAGTGTCAAAAGCCTTCTGGAAAAGTAGAAATACGGAATAAATTTGTAGCGCTTTGTTAATAGCACTCAACACTTCGTGTGAGCAAAGAGCTGTGTGCCACAGCAACGATGTTTTCCAAATCCGTATTGACTGATCTCCTCGAGGTATTTCATAATTTTTGCTCACAATATATGTTCCAAAATCCTGCTACGTATCGACGTTCATGATATGAGCCTGTAATTTAGTGCATTACTACTACTGCCTTTCTTGAATCTTGGTGTCCCCTGTATAACTATCCAGTCTGTGGGTACGGATATATAGTCTATCGATACTGTATATATGATTCTTAACTATCGAGCTATTGTATCAGCTACTCTGAAAGGAACCTAATTGGTAATCCTCATTCACATTGATACCGTTATGGGATTTACGTTTCGGAATATGGGTTACAAGTCGTGTGTAGTACCACATCGTACAAGTAGATCTATAAAATTTCCTGAGAAGTTATTTTTGAGTGTTAGAAAGAATGAGAACCAGAGTAAAATGTCGTTGCAACTTACTCGTAGAGATCCAAATGTGATGGTGGTCCTACGTGTGTTTATCTTTGCCAGGAACCTGTTGATGTAAGTAAACACTTCATATGAACCCATTTTTCTTGTACCATAACAGGTAGTGTGCTGGCCTACTAATTCGATGCTCGCAACATCAATCCACTTTTGGAGCAAGTTCTTTTGTTTTCTTTTTATTTTTCCTTCCAGTTCTCATCGCTTAGTAATACTGTCCTCTAAAGTGTACTTCATTCGTAATACACTTATCTAAGAGCTTTAAATTCTATATCACACTAGATTTTAATATTTATTTTCATTTATTAGCTTTATTTACAACTGATCAATTTGAGATAAATAACAAGGATGGTGTAAGGGAATTGTGTATCATGCCTGATGTAGCTCTTATTCTCAAGAATCTGAGAAATTGTTTAACCATTTCCGATCACATTATTGTTCCCATACAAGTCGTTGAAGACAATAACTTTCCACTTCCAGTTGTTCCCATTGAACATGTGGAAAAGTTGCGTGACTTTGAAAAGGAGGTAAATTGAACATTGCTTGGAACCTATCAGGTAATATTATAAGAGCATAGCATTACGATAAAATGAAAGTTGGTTCTAAAATCACGGTATTCAGTAGCAGTTAGGTATGAAGCAGAACTACAGATATTTTAAGTTCCTCTGCGTCAACTGCATATTCTATAGACATAATTTTCCCGTAGTTTAAGTTAATGACCAGGAAGAAATGGAAAACTGCAACGCGTAAAGCTGTTGAAGGCAAACGCAATGATGCTCTGCAGTTCCCCATTAGCTTTATTACACGGCGTAAAAATTAGAAAATAGAGAGCCAGAAAATCGTTATTAGTTCTGGCAACAACTACAGTAATTAACAGTCAGTATTATCTTTTGAAAGAAAAAGTATCCTCCGTGTTTTATTGTGCAGGCTTTCATAAGTTACCCTGAAAAACAAGTTTCACAATGGTCCGTGAAAAAAATGCATTTACAGATTCCCTCAGTTTTAGGACGATTCTGCCTCACCGCTGTATACTTCCATCCACGTATCCACGCAATGCTGTTTTCTTGTTTCTTATATCTAGAACATAAAAATGTAGATTGTTCCTGAAGAACCAATAGACCGTAAACGTATCACTGTCCACTGTCAGACTTCACAAGATTTATTTCCACTGTTACTTAAAAGTTTTAAACGCATTTTTCATCATTAAATAACTAAACTGTTTGCAGAAAAAGTACGGAAAAACACTAGCAACTTCAGCTAACACTCCTATAACACACGTATAGCTTCGTATTACCTCTTGGTTGAGACGTCACCAGAGCTTCAGCGAGTAACACAGCGTTTTCGATCGCGACCATATCTTACAATTTAATGATATTTGAGCTTTAATTACATAAAAATGACAGATATTTTGCAGAATATTGACAGGAAATACTATTTCTGTCTTACAAGCATTCAGAATAACATCAGCACGAACCGTATTTTTAACATGAGAAAATAGCCTATTCTATGTTTTCTGATGGTGAACAAAATTACACTTCATAATGGGCCACAAGCCCCTAATCCCGGTTTTTGGCTGCCGTGCAAAACTGCCACTGCAATGACTGCAGTGGTGTGCACTGTATTTGAGTAGTTACGAATATCAAATCCACTACCAGCCAACACGACTGATAGATCAGGTTCTGACTCTCCACAGAGTCATATGATACATACGATTTTCTTCACTGGAGAACCTTTCCAGTATTTCAGGACCGACACTATGGACTTTAATTTTTGTTGAGCCACAGATTCGCCGCTAGCAATGTATGCGTTATGGTTGCCGGGAGAGCCTGCCCAAAGCTGAAGAACCGACACTACGAACCTATGTTCTGTTGCGCCACAGAACCACCGTCAGTCATGCAGACCTCCACCGGCTACCAGAACGTCCGAGTGCCATATAGTGCCATATAGGATTCGCATTCTCAAGCTACTACATGTCACACAGGGGTAGCTAAGGATGAAGGCATTGTCAAGGCTGACATCGAATGTGCAGTCTTCGCCAGCCAAACATTTGTGCAAATCCAAACGAACCTGGTGCAAAACCCCAATTAGTCTGACTGTGTAGACCCATTCAAAGGGCTACGTAGTTATTTACAGTGGATACTCCCTCTAACTTCCCATATGCTGCACACATTTTATCAACACCATCACCAGCTACAATCTAGTTACAACTCAGAATTTTCGCCGTAAAAGAAGTGCCATATATTGTTGTATCTTACACTGACTGACAGTTCAGACTGTCCGAGTTCTGTTCCTTTTCCAAAGATACGACGTACAGCATCTTACCACCACTCGTTTTGATCCTGCACGAAACTCGGTAGCTAAGTGGTTGGTTGGGCCCAAATGAACAAACTGTTAATGACGGCGACCTCTGAAAAAGCGCCGACATGATTCTCACTACTTATTCACACACCTGTACGTAGCCAATGCCCAGGTGAGGTGCAGCTCAAACGGAAGCAACATAAGCCCGTATACCATATGGGCTCCTCAGTCTGGCCTCACACATACGACCGTACACTATGGTGGACGCAAGACTTCGACACTAATCGTATAGTGCGTCAGTTTCTTGAACGGAACGAAACACCTCATGTGCCATTGCATTCGCTTGTGGTGGCGACATATATCTCCCTACCCCCCTCCCCTCCCCTCCCCTCCCCGAGACTCAACAGCCATCTGAGGTTGCTACAAGTCATCTCTATGGTCCTCAGCTGACCATCCATCTCCCGCCCAAGTCTTTGCCTCCACTTTCGGCAAGGCATACGCTTCACCTCCGCTACCGCCATAGGCTGAGCATGCCCAGATCATCATTTGTAACACACTACGGGGAGCCTACGATTCTTGAACCGCTGCCCCTTGCTGAATAATGTCACAATGTTCTCCCCTCGGCCTAGAGACACGACTGCGTAAGTCCGCGTCCATGCCAACAGTTGTCACCCAGCCATTAGCAACAGTGCCTGCTTCTCCTGGCTTCGTAAGTCGCCAGTCCGGGTCTGTCTCCTTCTTTGAGTTTGCGACAGTTGTGTGGAGAGATACATGTGTGTTGACATTTCTGCAGAGCCCAAGGCACTTCGCTACCTGCGACATACTACTGGAAATGGTCGTTATAAAGAATACATCCAAAGAAAGAGTATACAATAAAGATAACACAGTTTTAGGCGAAGGTAGCTTTCTTTGTATGCCAGATGAAGCAGAAAGTGAGGAGTGAAAACATTTTGTAATGCAAACAAGCGTAGGAAAGAAACGGGAATTAAAACTGCATCAAATTACATTGAAGAAGTAAGACAGGTCTTCACTCGATGCTAGATTTGGTAACATCGTACCATCACAAATAAGTGTGAAACAATCGATATATCACGTAAATGTGAAAAAATATAGGACCTATACGAGATCCGACTGATGCTGGAGGAATATCCTTTTAAGCTTGCAGATGAAAACAGGGGAGCGATAGAAGGAATATTGATGCAGCGAAAAGGGCAAATAATTTTTTTTTAAAGTTATGAATCATTCTTTTTGGATGTTTAGTTTATCGAGACAACAGTTTGAACAGTTATTTACAGTTTACGGCACTCTCACAAGTTCTTAGGGGAAAACATATACTAAACCAGATGCACACACCCTCTTTTACCGAACAAAAAACGAGAAAAATATGATAGTATTTTTGAAACTATTAAAACCAACGAGCCTGAATGGTATCCCGCGTCTCTTATGATGTATTTCGAAACTGCTATCGTCCAGTCTACTAGAAGTTTGTTTCCTTCACAATAAATTATTGGATGCATTTAGAATTTTAATCAGTGATTGTGGAAACAATTTCAGTTTTGCTGGCTTGTTCCTGCCTACAACGGAAACGAAGAAATACATTGTCAAGTAAAAAAATATTCAGCTCTAGTACATATTCCCCTCAATGTTGCATGATCGTTTACTGTGTATTCAGTAGAGCACTAATTACAACCTAAAGCTTCAGGTCTACAGCGACTATTTTGTGTACCAGCCGATCGATAATGAGCATATGCCTAGAGACATGTGGCGCTGCAGTGCTAGGTGTCATTGCAATGTCACTAAAGGACCAGACTGTTGCAAAGGCTTTAAAAGGACTCCAAACTGAGTGCAACTTACCATCATTCCTAACTTATGTGGCCAATGAGCAGGAATTACATTGAAGAAGGAAACGTCAAAACCGTTAGAAATTATGTAAAGATAGAAAATAATAATGCACGTCATACTCATTGGCAGTCTTGTAAATGTTATATATGAGTTTAATTTTGGGACTAACTCCTCGTGTGTTTCCCTGAAAACTACGCAAAGTTGGCTAAATGTCTGCAACAGTTTTTAAAGTATTCGCTAGCGAGAACCTACAAGACAATCTCAAAGACTATGTTTCCTCTAGGGAATCATCACGGCAGTCTCCCGGTGAGATTCATAAACTCAAGATCCGTTTAGGAGAAAAAGGAATACAAAATCGTTGCAGCGTAACGCAGGCAGATAACATGCACCTACATATATCATTCTCCATCTCATAAATACATGTTGTTTTAAGAAATAAAACAACGAAATTAAACATTATTTTATCCACGACTGAAAAAACTGCGTCTAGTCACTTTTTCATAATAATTTGTTTCGCTGTCACTCTTACGAACTTCGTTGCTACAGACTGGATGCAAGATTTTATGCAAAACTTGTATCCTTATACGTGTACACTTGTAACCAATGACTGAAGATGGCCAAACCATCCTGAAACTTGTAAAGGCAAAATAAATTACCACAAAAAAGCGGCTGCTCCCAGTTTCTTAACCTTTCAACATATATTAAAACTAGTTCATAGTAACACGTTTCGTAGGCTACAGCACCCTGTGCTACGCTAATAGACAAGAAATAGCCTGTGCGCTACCTACGAAAAGTCGCTTATCCCAGCAAGAGCCCCAGGCTCCGCACAAAACACCCCTCCGCAGAAGTTTTCCCACCGCCCTCCTACAGGCCGGTCGAAGGAAGGGGAGGGGGATTAACCCAACATCCTGCCACTACAGGGATATAGAGAAAGACTCAGAAAGTGGCGTCGATATTATATGTGCAGCACATACTTTTCTCTACAACGGTCCCGGCCTCGTGGGTCGCTGCGAACTCGTCACTCGTGACCTCTACAGGAAATGAGTATCCGGACCAGTGGCTAGACTGCTAGTTCTTATCTTGTTGTTGAGGACAATCTTCTATGATCCACAAGCAGAACAGTTAGCTCACTTTCTAGATCTTGAATTTTGAATGGAATTTATGTGTGTATTGTATCTAAGACGATTTAGACTTCGTTCATTGGTACTGACAATGTACAGCGATTTATCCCACTGATGACCATTCTCTTCGTCGAAGAGTTTCCTTCTCCTCCGAAATTCCTTCATCTCCGAAAGGGATCAGATACAGTTTCACACTTTTGCTTGGTGAACAAAATACGAGGTTACCGATGATCGGGCTACGTTTTTGACTGGATTTAGGACTTCCTAGCTGATGGAAACCAAGACGTCGTTGATAACGGGCCGAAAGAGACAGGTTTAAAGACAGCTTCGAGACTACGCAAAATAGTGTGTTATACAGCTGTAATAGCTCGCGATGTGTATAAGTAATTTAATGGATAGCGTCAAAAATTCACTGAGGCTGTTAGTAGACGGTGGCTAATGGTGTGAGATATACGAATGTTAAAACACGAAAAAACTGTAGTGAAATACAGGAAAACTGAAGAGGATCCGTGCAACGTATACGGGTTACACCAGCGAGATACTGGGAAATTCTACTGTCGTAAATAATTACACAATTAAGAGATTAGAAGCTACTTTTAATCGTTTCTTGTTCTTATAAATGTGATATGAGTGTAATTACAAGTACATTAGTGTGTTAGCGCCGTGTGAAATAAGGTACAATGGAGTAAAAAGTATAATTCTCTTATTGCTCCCACAGTTGCAATTTCATGACCAATTTTATGCGCAAGAATCACGCGAACATAATTGTAAGATAAATTTCATTTCATTGTTTCATTGCATCTAGCGTTGAAATACACTGAGGTGCGGAAGCCTTGGGATAGCTCCTCATGTCGTATGGGATCTCTTTGGCCCGGATTAGTGCAAACAACTTGACGTGACATGAACTCAATAGATCGTCGGAAGTTCCCTGCAGTATTGATCAATTCTATAGTGGTCCAAAGCTGCTAAAATGTTGCCGGTGCAGGATTTTACATAAATGTTTGATGGGATTCGTGTTGGACGGTCTGGGTGGCCAAACCGTTCTCTCGAATTGTCCAAAACGTTTTTCAAACAATTGTGACCCAGTGACATGGCACACAGTCATCCATAAAAGGTCCGTCTTTCGTTGGAAACATGAAGTCCTCAAATGGTTGGATATGGTCTCCAAGTAACCGAACATAAACATTTATGGTCAATAATTTATTCAATTTGACCACAGGAACCGTCAATGTTATGCAAACACAGCCCACAATATTATGCAGCCACCACCAGCTTGCAGAATGCCTTGTTGACAATTTTACTCCATGGCTACGTGCGGTTTGCGCCACATTCGAACCTTATCATCAGCTCTTGCCAACCGAAACAGGGACTCATATGGCCAGGCCACAGTTAAAAAAATAAATAAATAGTAATTCTGTGCAATACCTCCTTCACAATATTACCGCCCATCATCAAATGGCTCTGAGCACTATGGGACTTAACTGCTGAGGTCATCAGTCCCCTAGAACGTACAACTACTTAAACCTAACTAACCTAAGGACATCACACACATCCATGCCCGCCGCAGGATTCGGACCTGCGACCGTAGCGGTCACGCGGCTCCAGACTGTATCGCCTGGAACCGCTCGGCCACTCCAGCCGGCCAGGCTACAGTTTTCCCGGGTTTAACCGACATGTTCAAGAGCCTAGTAAAGCCGCTGTCGTGTTGTTAGCTGAGGCATTCACGCCGGTCGTCTGTTGCCACAGCCCATTAACCCCAAATTGAGCCACAATATCCTAATGGACACGTTCGTCGTACGTCCCATACTGATTTCTGTGGTTACGTCACGAAGTGTTGCTTGTCTGTTATCACTGACAGTTTTACACCATCGCAGCTGCTCTCGGTCGTTATTGAAGCCCGTCGGCCTCTGTATTGTCCGTGGTGTGAGGTAATGCTTGAAACTGGGTTTTCTCAGTCCACCCTTGACACTAGGGATCTCGGAATATTAAATTCCCTAACGATTTACGAAATGGAATATCCCATGCGTCTAGCCCCATCTACCATTAGGTGTTCAAAGTCTGCTAATTCCCGTCGTGCGGTCGTCATAAAGTCGGAAACCATTCCACATGAGTCACTTGACTACAAATGACAGTTCCGTCAATGCACTGCACTTTTACACGTTGTGTACGCTTTACTAATGGCATCTGTATGTGTGCACATCGCTTTCCCACGACTTTTGTCACGTCAGTGTAAATCATCCTCGTTTGGTAAGTGTACATGTTACCGCAGATTAGTTAAACAGGCGGTGTTTTGCGAAAATTATAGGTTATGGTTTTTATTAGGGCGATTGCAATATGGAAGAGAAAAGGATGATTTTTGGGGTTCTTCCATGTAATTTTACGTTACCTTAGAAAGCTAGAAAATCGAGGAATTGAAGATAAATATTTGTTTCCTTCATCCAGCGTTAGAAAACGCGAAATCTGAATTACGACAACTGAAGGGAAGAAAGGAGAAAGCGTGCTGTGGAAAAATGGCAGGCAAAGGACGAACAGGTTGAAATTTTGTTGTGACGGTACCTAACGGTTGCTGCTGATAAATCTAGCTGCTCCTCATAACAGCATTGCATATTAGGAAATCAGTTGCGTCTTTACCTGCAGTTACTCATACTTTAGGAATTTGGGCCACGCACAGCTCTGTTTAAAATAATGACTCGCGCGCATCTGTTTTCATGCCCTGCAGCTAATCCACTGCAAATACTAACCTGTAGCTGTGATCCTGCACTCAAATACTCTATGCATTGACTATAATTACCAGTTAAAAAATACGCAGAAATAAAAAGTGAAGTTAAATGAATAACTCAATAAAAAGTGTTCTATTATAACGTCTGCATATGCTGTAGACGACAGGGAATTACGTTGACTAATGTTTATTCAAGAAAAGACATCTCAAATAAACGGGAAGTGGTTTTAATTAAATGCAGTAAAGTTACATTGACAGAGTTACAAGAATGTTAGCAAATTTCCCAGACTAGATAGTCTTCAAAGATACGAGAAGACTAAGTCAATTTCACAACCCACGAAATATTCACCAGCTCAAATCAGTTCAGAGTTCAACTCGATGATTCACAAATTAACAGATGAGATGCAAAGAATACTAACTCTTACTTTGTCTATTCTCAGTTCCGTAAATAAAGCAGGAATAGTTGGAGTCCTCCTATGGAGAACATCCAGACCACTCTAAATACCAAGTCCCTTCAGAAGTAAAAGTTGCTATCGGCTATTCGCTGCCGATAAGCAAACATCTCCACGATCGAATAGCACTCTTTACCACAGACAGGTCTGCCTTCTTCTAGAACTCGACATTATCGCTTCCTTGAGCTCTTCACACGAAAAGTCCCACCTGTACTTGACTCCCACAGTGTTCGGTTATTGTCTGCTTTTCCATTGGCTTAAGGCCTTCCCAACCAAAAATTCATTGTCCTTAAGCTCTAATGACATGATTTGCTTCAAGTTGCCCACTTCCCACACAATAATGATATATTACAACAATGTTTAAATAAAGAAAAGTCAAAACATTAGGTTACGCTCAGATCATTTACAATAAATGTAAGTATAACTAGTTCATAAATAAATAAGCGAGCATTCTTATGCACGTATGCTCATGATAAATGACAAAAGACTGCCCTTTAATCTTGTTTAAACAGTTATTTATGCCTTCTTAACAGAAACATCTTTTGGTTCTCTTTTAAATTGTGGTGTCTGCTAACACACGTGACTGACCACTCTTAAATTAGTTAAGTTTTTTAATAGCACTTAAAACCAACATTTAGATAAAGTAACTGTCAAAATAATAAATTTTTCATTAAATACCTACATAGGTATGACCAAATATGAGGTACCAATATTGTATTCATTTGCTGTGGAGAATATGATGATCCCACAATGTTTGCATAATACAAATGATATGAAAGACGTAAATAATAGAGAAATAAAATAGATACATATACATAGCTTTCAGAGATGCCCTATCACCTGATATATCTTCTGTTGAAAGCGCATGAATTGAATCAAAGTTGTTGATTCAGAGGTTCGTTATGTAAATGGTTATTCACTGTGAAATATTAGCTTCTGTAGTTTTAAAAATTTTTAAATATCGTTGAGTCACTGGATGCGCCTCATTTATCTGAAATCTCCGTTCTATTCAGATTTGCTGTAATACTTGAGGTCAGTTGTTAGAACTCTCTAAGAGCTGTAATAATCTATCTTTCAACTTGTCTGCCACTCCGCCATGACGTGGAACGTTATCTCCTGCACAAGCGCCACACGAGCAACATCTGTAGAAATTCGCCATACTGGAATATTCCCTATTTCTGGCGATGTTGCTAGTCACTGTACCTGGACTCGCTCGTACCTGTCACGTAGTCGGAAGCTGAAAACGCCACGGCGTACCCTGAGGCCTGGGTCCCCTAGTGTTCAGCTGTACAATAATAATAAAGAAAAATCGCCTTGAGCCACAAACAGTGAATTTATTAAAATGCACGATGCATTTCGAGCCCTGGGGGCTCGTCTTCAGGTACTCTGACACTCTTCATCAATTTCACATTTCGTTTAGTTCTGGGCCTGGCAAGATCACATTGTTATATTATAAAATACCACATTATGAAGTATAAGTTTATAAAACTATGATAAATCGAAAAGTGACTTACTGTTTGTAGTAGTAAGTGTATGGTTCTGGAGAAAGTTTATGTTCAAATACAAACTCTCTGTTTTTTGTACGTAAACATTCTCCAGAACCATACCCCTGCTACTATAAGTAGTAAGTTAGTTAAGTAGATTGTCACACTACCTGAAAATGAGCCCACAGGGCTCGAAATGCATCGTGAATTTTAATAAAATCACGATATTTGGCTGAAGGTGATTGTTCTTTATTATTACGAAAGTAATAAAGTCACCGAAGAAACACTGAAGACTACCGATAAAATTACATTCATCTTACCTCGTACCAACACTGGGTTGCTGATTAGCTCGCTTAAGTATGTGAAACGTTACACCATGTCTTTTGTCACCTCAGTGTAAATCAGCGATGTGCCATACGTGTTCATATTGCTGTAGATTAGTTAAACAGGAAGTGTTTGGCGAAAATTTACAGATTATTGTTTCATTGGAACGATTGCAGTGGGGAAGAGACTAGAGTGATTTCTGGAGTTTTTCCATGGAATTTAGAAAGACATATAATCGAGGAACAGTAGACAACGTATTGTTTCCTTTATGTGGTGGTAGAAAATGTGAAATTGGAATTACGGCATCTGAAGGGGGAAAAAGGGAAGGTGTGCTGGGAAAATATGGCAATCAAAGGACTAACCAGGGGAAATTTTCTTAGCAAATTCAAAATTCAGTTAAGCAATAGATTTCGCTTATTACCTGAATCAGAGAAGAAAGAGCCTCATACAGATGTAGAAAAATGCTGGGTGCAACATAACCATGCTAAGCAGCAGGTGAAAAACATACAGGAAAATAAGAGTTCATCTCTTAGGTATCATTAATGGGAGAAGTGTAAACTAGCAGCTATAGGAAAAATTGGGTGCAGAGCACCATGTGACAGGGTTTGTGAATCCAAGTGCTATTCTGAGCCAGGTAACAAAAAAATTAGGCCAAATGTAATTGGGTATTAACTAAGATGATCAGTTGTTGACAGTTTGGGAAGTTGGAAACAGGCTGGCTAAAACCGAAAAATACCATATTAGCGATGACTTGGGGAAACCAGGAGCAGCTACTGAACACATGAATGTGGGTTCTCGGATATTCTGGAGTGTCATGATAAGCCCAGCCTTAACTCTGCTGTAAATTGAGTAAACATGCATCTAAGAGTACCGCTTTACATGGATGTAAAATTGTATATTGCTGCTGTGCCAGTAGACGCTGTAGGATAAAGGAGATACATTGTTCATGGCCTACACCTGAATGCGAGGGGCTATGAGAAGTTAGCATGTCATTAAGGAATCCTTGGATCACTCCATGTGTCAGAGTATTCTCACAAAAAGAGGTAGGGACAGAAGTCATAAACGATGACATTATTTACGTTAAAGCGAATGAGAGCATTGTAAAAGACAGTTCATGAGTGGAAGATAGTTTTAATAATTAATTTTTAAAAATAGGTGAGAGAACTTGTGTCAGTAATTCAGAAGAGAAAATAAAACAGTACATTGAAGATGCAATACAGAGGACATTTAGTGAACTAAAACTTAAATTCACATCTGAAATAAGGAAGCTCATCATGACTCTAAAAAGTGGAAGTTCATATTCGCTGGATAATATCTGCAATCGGACACCAAATAGTTCTGGGCCTATAATATGTACTGTTCTTAGTCACTGCGTATTTTTTCCCAGAAGGATCGAAATATTGGTATGTCATTTTTAAACGCCTCACTGAAAAGTGTTTCTCCACAGATGTTAGTATCTACCTCCCTGTGTCACACCTTATAACATTTTGTAAAATTTTTTACAAGGAAACGTACTCAAGGGTTATTGTGCACCTGTGTAATAATGAGACTATTCTTCACTGACAGTTTGGATTCCAAAAGCGCCATTCTACTAAGTCAGATACTTACGCATTTCCTGAGCACGTAAAGAAATCTTTAGATGACAAAATATCACCAACTGAGATCTTCTGTGTGTTATCGAAAGCATTTGATCGTGTCACTCATAATATTCTACTAGAGGAGATATGTTTTTATGGAAAATTTAATTCAGAAAATGCCTGGTTTCGTTCTTATTTAAGAAAAAGATAGCATACATTTACCCAAACATGTTCGAGCAAGAGGGACAGCACATCATCTTCATGGTGAGAAATTACATTGGGGCTCCCGCAGAGTTTGATCACTGGCCCACTACTAATCATGCTTTATGTTAATGATCTGCCATTTTACTTGAATCAGTAAGCAGAATTTCAGACTCTTGGATGAAATTTTCATTCTGCAGCAGAGTGTACGCTGATATAAAATTTCCTGGCAGATTGAAACTGTCGTCGGACGGGTACGCCAATCTAGAACCTTTACCTCTCGCGAGTAAATGCACTAGCAACTGAGGCACTGGCAGAAATAAAGTTGTGAGGATAAGTTGTGTGTCGTGGTCATGTAGCTCATTTGGTAGAGCACTTTCCCAGGAAGGGCAAACGTTCGAGTTCCCTCTGACACACAGTTTAATTTGCCAGTAACTTCCTGAATTAGTGCTGTTTGCACATGATACCAGCATTGATGTGAAGTCCAGGGAGAAGCACCAAGAGAGGAAACATTATTGAATGGTTTTTCACAAATGGGTTGCTTTAAACCTTAAAAAAAGCGCAGTTCCTCCAGTTCTCTACCGGAAAAAACATCCCACCTCGTCTTAATCTAGTATACCAGCAAGAAACAAGAACCGGGATAGAAAATTGTAATTTCTTAGGTGCATATGTTGACAAAGACTTACACCAGGCAGCCATATACCAGACCAGCTAAAACATTTAGGTTTGACTACCTTTGTCACAAGAACAACTACCAGATTCTGGGATACAGAGGTCAGTAAGTTATCGTATTTTCATTCCTTGATGCCTTTTGGGTAATGATGTGGGGTTAGTCTCTGCTTAGGCAAAACATGTTCAGTAAGGAAAAGAGAGTAATTAAATTTTGTATGGAGTTCACTCGCAGACACACAGCTTACAGGTATCTCTTTAAGCAACTTGTAACACCATAGCTTAGACATTACATACCTTTTGTTGATTCATTTAGCTTTCTATTTTGTTCAACGTCCCATCGTTGAACTTCTGTAATTAGTGTACGCCGGCCGAAGTGGCCGTGCGGTTAAAGGCGCTGCAGCCTGGAACCGCGAGACCGCTCCGGTCGCAGGTTCGAATCCTGCCTCGGGCATGGATGTTTGTGATGTCATTAGGTTAGTTAGGTTTAACTAGTTCTAAGTTCTAGGGGACTAATGACCTCAGCAGTTGAGTCCCATAGTGCTCAGAACCATTTTTAATTAGTGTACGACCAGTTCATAGTTTTGCAGTGAACTACATTTATAATTTTATGTCACCTATGAAAGTGTTTGAAAAATAATACTTATGTTCAATATATGATTCTGCAGTGGATATTAATAGTAATGTTATAAAACTTATTCGGTTTGAATAATCCCTGAAATTAATAGTGTGTTCCGTTATCTGTTATATTTTTGCAGATAGTTTGTGCTGCTCTAGCTGTTAGTTCCAACCTTAACGTTGGCATATGCAGGTGTCAGAGTTCATTGCACTCGCGTGTGGTAACGTATAGGTTGTGTTTGTCCGTTAAAGTTACTAATAACTATTTTCTTGAACAAGAATGTTAATCATTCTCTTGCCTAATTAGGCTGGCGACCGTTTTCTTTATCCTTTAAACAGTGTGGATAGGTTAAATATCATTTATTACTGTGTAAATATTTACGTATTTCTGACTTTCGCTTCCGATACGCCACCTCCGTTAGGTATATCACGGTCAACATAACAAAATTCCTCTCAGAGGGTAACACTGTTCTGTTGCTTTATACCATAATTACTCTAACAAAATAGTTCCATTTTACATACTGAGTCCATCTTTGAGGTTATGGTATAGCAGTAGCGGACGGTAGTGTTATAAACTGCCAATAATAATAACTGCCTCATCGTACATTTATTCATTTACGAATCCATGTAAGTTCGAGAAGAACACAGATATTCATAAGTCCAAGACTAAAAGGGAACATGATCTGCATAACCTCTTAATGAATCCATCTTTGGTACAGAAAAGGGTAAAATTTTGAGATATAAAGGTCTTTAACAATCATCCCATGGAAATAAGATGTCTAATAGCTATCAGAAGTGTTTCAAATGTAGATTGAAGATGTTTCTTCTTAACAGCTCAGTCCATACCACAGAGGAGTTCTTGAGTTTAGATAATAAGTCTTCTTTTAGAAAATGGTTAGCATGTAGCCATATAAATGTTATTTTTTACTTTTTCAGTGGTATGTAAGTGTGCTATGTTCGTTCTGTTGACACGTTCCACTTCATAATGTTTACCTTGAATTTAATCTAGGGGACAGGTAAGTAACTAACCTAACCATCAAATGTAGCGTATTGTGTACTAACATGAGTTATTGTTCGCTAACTCAGTTTCTGGCAACGGAGACAGTAATTATCTGTAAATGTCTAGGAAGCTCTCTACCGAGTTTCTTAAGTAGAATGCCTGGATATAAGGAAAGCAGATACCTTTCTGAGATTAAGTGGAAGGATGATAAATAAATGTAATTAATCCATGGAGGATATGGCTTACAAAAACTAGATTGGCCGATTCATTAATACAGTCTGAGATGGATCAGAGAACTCACAATGAGGAGTTGCTCGTTTCATTTCCTTTACGTTCATTCACGAGAGAGCGTTATGTAACAGCTCAGCGAATTACAGTGCTAGTGGCTACAAGAGAGCCGTTGTGTAGCTCTGAGAAGTTTACTCTCAGAATTTGGGCAATATATCATTGGGTCCAGCCTGGAGTCCTACAGTCATCAGGAGAGAAATGGGCGGGATGCAGCGGTGAGGTCCTAGTTACTCTTGAGAGAGCTAAGAAAATGTCATTGACAGTAAGACGTTTATTAGGCAGAAATACAGGATTGTCCTCCAAAGTGCTATGCCACAACCAGACCATTCTAGTGGCTCCTCGTCAGCGGCGGAATGCCGGCTTGTGCTCGTCGTGCAGTATCGCTCGCACAGCGAAGCATAGAGTAGCGGCTGTTACGTCACAGGTGGCCGTCGACCGCGGCAACCGGCGGTCTCCAGCTCTGCGTATAAATTTCCAATGTGCTCTCGTGGACTTCGAGGATTTGCGCACCTAAAGTATTCACTGACTCACAGGGTTCGGCTCTCACGCTCCGATTAGGAAACAGGAGCCAGCAACATCGGTGTCTGCCACAGGGAGGCGATGAGCAGCAGCGGCGCCCACCCGTTAGAAGGCGGATGACGGACAGCGTCCAGGTCGCGTAGTTCAATCCGGTGGCGATACTATCCTGGGGTGTAACACCTCCCCCTTACTCCAGAAAATTCGTCTCGAATGTTTCAGTTTGGTATACCTGCAATCGGCAACGGCCTTGCCGCAGTGGATACACCGGTTCCCGTCAGATCACCAAAGTTAAGCGCTCTCGGGCGTGGTCGGCATTTGGATGGGTGACCATCCGGGCCGCCATGTGCTATCGCCATTTTTCTGGGTGCACTCAGCCTCGTGGTGCCAACTGAGGAGCTACTCGACCGAATAGTAGCGGCTCCGGTCGAAGAAAACTATCATAACGACCAGGGGAGTGGTGTGCTGACCACACGCCTTCCTATCCGCATCCTCATTTGAGGTGACATGGCGGTCGGATGGTCCAGATGGACCACTTGTGGCCTGAAGCCGGAGTGCTATACCTGCAATAAAATTCTACGTATTTTGCACCAGTAGTTTCACATTATACAACTTTAATTATTCTTCCATTACCACACATGTAACTTACATGATTTTCAACGTTTGGTATATCAAAGTGACGACGCAAACCATTTAAGAAATCATTTTGCACACTCTAACACAATTATTCACGTACTTGTAGGTTCATCTATTAGTTTACACATAAGTTCATTACTATGTCTGAACGTTATTTACAAATCAGTCAACGGGTATCTTGTGCACAGGAAAAGCTAAGCGGTGCACTGACTTTCGTTTAAAACAGAGGAAGGTTACACAAATAGCAATCAGAAGAACTAGAGCGCTGGTAGATGTCACACATAAGGTCGTGATACTATGATGTTCTCTATTGCGGTATTCCTGTATGTGCTGGAATATTTGTTAGGTTGTAGTTCTACCTTTTTACATTGCGTAGAATGTCTGGATTCAGGGTATTATTTGAAAAGGTTAAGATTCTGATAAGCGGCACCTGTAATGGCTTCTCGGATCAGTAGAACATAGGTTGTTCCCACTTATGTGTGGTCGTACCAGCGATCACAGCTGGTAGACGAAACGTCGTGATTGCTATATCACAAGTCGTTCTGTCTATTATTATTCCACTGTCCCGTAATTCCACTGTATTCATACCTTCATTACAGTTTACTATGACTACTTCTTATGAAATAACTGAGTAGAACAGTGGGTACCTACCCTTTAGAAATTTGGATACGGCGTTAACACTTCCCTTTGAGATTCACTTGCTTCAGTTTCTCCAAAGAAAAACTGGACTTCGCCTGCCTGTACGCCACTCTGTATCATCCTGCTTGGGAATATCGTAAGACGTTCCCTCTGGTATCTCTGTAGGTCTTCCAATGACTTTCGAGCTGTAGCCACCTCTTTGTTCTGAAATTATTGCTAAATCTTTGATCTATAGCTGTTCCCATTTTGGTATGCGACCTGAGATGAAGGAGCCTTTATCACTATCTTTCTCTCCCTCCAAAAGACACGATAAAATTGTACAACAATATACAAAAACAGCATTGTATCGATCCCTCAATAATGAAAAATAAACCAAGACTCTAAAACTTACTACTAATAGAAACAAATAAAACTTATTTATTTCCTAACAATCTGCACAAGAACAAACGAAGACAATATAGGGAAACAACAACCTCAAATCTTATCTGCCGACGTGGACAAAGGGCGTAAGGCATTTTTGACGTATCCTCGTAATCAATCATCTGTTTCTTCTTTGTTCTGTGAGGATAAATAGCTACCTTAAAAGGTTTAATACATCCCATGTGAATAATCAAAGTCTACGTTAGCTTTTGTATTTTAGCACTGACAGGTGAAGACATTTCCACCACTTGGTATGGTCCGTGATATTAGGTTAGGAATTTCTTGGTTTTTACTTTGGTGTATGTAGGTTCTTTACTAGAACCCATTGGGCAATCCTCTATTGCCGTATCTTCCCTATGTGTTGTCCTCCATGCTGTTGTCATTCTAAGGCTTTCGTGTTTCCGCGTTTTACTTGTTGCCAAGTGTCTCGCAATTTCCTAAAAAGCTTTTTTACTGACTCTACGTCAGATTCAAGCTTCGGATTAATCACTTCGAAAGGTGAAGTCATTTTCCTCTCATATGTTACCTTGTATGGCTAAAGACCAGTAGCCCTATCGACTTTAGAATTGTATGTGGCAGTTACAAAATTCAAATATACGCCCAATTTTCATGATTGCTATTAACATAATCGTGTGATGAACTCTCTCTGTTCTTCTATTGGCATGAGGGTGGGTGGGCTTGTTCGCAGCTTGCGGATTTGGAACCATTGTCACATTTAATTCACAAGATCGGACATGAAATTGGAGCACCAGATGTGAGCAACCAATTATTGACTAACGCTTGAGCAACTGTACTCGATTTTTGGTCACGAATTTGCAGCTGTTATTATGTAACACAAGAAACTGTTAGTTATAGTAAATATGTAATTATTTACTGCTCGAGTTTTAGTAAATGGAACTAAAATGTCCATTCCAGACATTTAGAAAGGTTTAGATGCTTCTGCTAGACGTTGTAACGAAATCTGTTGGTGGTTAAGATCAGCTCCTTGCATGGAAGGTATGCAATTCTTGACATATCGCTCGACATATCGTTTTCTAGTCCTTGACCAAAATTTTCAGCGGTCCAACTATCAGTTTCTCTTCCCCCACAATGGCCTGACAACATATGCCCATTTGCTTGTGGCAAGACTTGTTCTTGAAAGCTGCGAGTACTACAAATCGTAAGCTGCACTTTGTTGTTCTGCACAGAAAGGCGTTGACAGTCACGAACTGAGGTTGCAACTATAATTGTTTGCAGTCAGCATCAGTAGTTTGAGCATTTCGCCATTCAGCAACGTTCCTGCTCATTGTTTGTAAGACCGCAATTTTCCTGCTTAAACTGTTGGCTTTAGCATGCCATTTTCCTGGTTTGTGTATTACCTTGTAATCAAATTCAGTCAGCCAGCCGGTGTGGCCGAGCGGTTCTAGGCGCTTCAGTCTGAAACTGCGTGACCGCTACGGTCGCAGGTTCGAATCCTGCCTAGGGTATGAATGTGTGTGATGTCCTTAGGTTAGTTAGGTTTAAGTAGTTCTAAGTTCTAGGGGACTGATGACCTCAGATGTTAAGTTCCATAGTGCTCAGACCCATTTGAACCATCAAATTCAGTCAAACGAAGTGCCCACCTTGTTAATCTTCGGCAAGGTTCCTTCAGTCCTAACAACCATTTCAGAGAAGCTTGATCCGTCACTACCTTAAACTTTTGGCCATATAAATAACAGTGGAAGTATGTAATACCATGGATTACTGCCAGCATCTCCTTCTCATTCGTGGGATTATTTTGCTCTGCTTTGTTCAACTGTAGAGTTGCATATACTACAGGACGCTCCTTACCGTCTATATTCTGTTCTAGGACACAGCCAAGAGCCATATTACTTGCATCATAAAACAGAATATTTTTTTTCCAAAATCGAGGAAAGAACCGAACGCTGTCTGTCACTCCTTAGACCATTCAAATATTTATACTTTCCGTAACAAACGATTGAAATGGCCGGCAATTTCAGCAAATTCCTTTAGAATTCGGTGAGAATAATTATAGAGACCGGTGAAACTCTGCGACTGTTTGACAGCCTGTAGTCATGCTGTTCTCAGTCTTTTGAATATCTCCTCCAACCATCGTATGTGTTCTTCCATGCCCTTTGAAAACACGATTATGTTATCCAGATAGATCAAACACTGTTTGGTTTCAATCTTCTTAGTACAGCATCCAATAATCTCTGAAAAGTGGCGTGTGTGCGCGACTAACGGTTATAGATGAGTGTAGCTGCTCTTCCAACAGCATCCCACACGAGGAAACCAATTGCGTCTTTACCTATGGTTACTCGTACTTTAGGGACTTCGGCTATGCATGTCTCTGTTTAAAAAGAATACCCCGATATAGTCATAGAATCGAACCGCACACGTCTGCTTTCATGCCTCGGAGCTAATTCGCTGCAAGTAATAACCTGTAGGTGTGATCCTGCAGCCAAATAATCTAATCATTGACTAAAACTGCGAGTTCATAAAATACACAAAAATACTAAAGAAAGGTTAAACGAAAGATTAAGTAACAAGGGTTCTATTGTAACGTCTGCAATTGATGTGGGCGACCGAGAATTACGTTTAACAATGTTTATCCTAGAAAGGACAGTTCAAATACACAGGAAGTGATCCTACAATATTCAATTAAACTACAGTCAAAAATATCCTTACCAAATGCAGTCGAGTTACGCTGAAAGCGATACGAGAATGGTAGCAAAATCCCCAGACTAAGTAGTCGTCATACACTGCTGGCCACCGTAAATGCAACACCCTGAAGGAAGCATCCGAATCAAGTGAAATTTACACCATAAGTTTGCAGCGATGAGATATGCAACTGATTAGAATTTCAGCGCAGACGCACATCACGCACGCCTGTGGCGCCACCTCATAGCGCCATTTAAGGCTTGGCGATTTCGACGAGTGTACGTTCGGCACGTGTGTTTACCTTGTGGTTGTTTCACAAGACGATCAGTTATGCCTCGTAGAAAACAGCGAACATCTTTTGATCAAGTATCCGAGTTCGACAGAGGAAGGATAGTGGCTTACCGAGATTGTGGATTATCATACAGAGAAATCGCTAGTCGTGTTGGACGAAACCAAACAACTGTAATGCGGATATGTGACAATTGGATGCAGGAGGGTACGACGGACCGACGTGGTCGATCGCATTCACCTCGGTGCACCACTGCACGTGCTGATAGGCAAATTGTGCGCATGGCAGTGACGGATCGCTCAGTGACATCCCGAACCATAGTACAGCACATTGCGTCTGTAACGCATCATCCAGTGTCTGCGGGTACCATTCGACGCCGTTTACAGCAGAGTGGTCTGTCCGCAAGACGTCCATTGCTTCGTCTGCCATTGACGCACAACCACAGACGTCTCCGTCGCCAATGGTGTGATGACAGATGTATGTGGACGGCAGAATGGATTGACGTTGTCTTTACTGACGAGGCACGCTTCTGTCTGCAGCACCACGATGGTCGGACTCGAGTGTGGAGACACCGTGGAGAGAGGATGCTGGACAGCTGCATTATGCACCGCCACACTGGTCTTGCACCGGGTATTATGGTATGGGGCGGTATTGGATATTACTCTCTCACGCCTCTAGTACGCATTGCCGGTACTTTAAATAGCCGGCGCTACATATCCGAGGTGCTGGAGCCAGTTGTCCTTCCTTACTTTCAGGGCTCGGCCACAGCCATATTTCAACAGGATAATGCGCGACCACACGTGGCACGCATTGTCCAAAGGTTCTTCGTAAATAACCAGATTGAATTGCTTCCCTGGCCGGCTCGCTCTCCGGATCTTTCGCCGATAGAAAACATGCGGTCCATGGTTGCTCAACGAGTGACCCAGATTACATCCCCAGCTGCCACACCAGATGATCTTTGGCAACGTGTGGAAGCTGCTTGGGCTGCTGTACCCCAGGAACACATCCAATGTCTCTTTGACTCAATGCCAAGACGTGTGGCAGCGGTGATCTCCAACAATGGCGGCTACTCTGGCTACTGATTCTGGCAGGAACCACATGTCACAGACATCTGTAAACGTAATCATTTGATACTTGGTCAACATGTTATCTACAAAATAAATCTTGTTGTGCTACCTCTTGTCTTTCTTGGTGTTGCATTTACGGTGGCCAGCAGTGTACATACGTGTAGACGAAGTCCATTTCGTAAACACAATACACGAACATTCACCAGCTCCAAACAGTTCTGCAGAATGATTCAAAAATTAACACATACCATGCAAAGAACTGTAACTCATACTCTATATGTTCTCAGTTCCATAGATCAAACGGCAGAAGTTAAGAGTCCTACCCTGGAGCACATTCAAACATTTAGAAATTTAAGAAGATGAAGTATGGTAGTGGCGGTTGAAAGGTGGCTACACTGAGCCACAGCGCCAGAGATCGCTAGAGAGCATTGTTCCGCCGCCTCCACTGGCGGTGATTATTGAGATGTCGTAGTAGCAGTGCTTGTCGAGGACTCGTAGTAGTCAGTTCGTGTTCAGATGTGCTAGTAGGGAGTGCTTGCTGAGATGTGATACTGAAAAGTTCTTGTTGAGATGTGGTAATAGCGAGTCGGTGTGGAGATATATTGTAATGATTAGAGTGATTTTGGTCAATATATGAAGGTAACGAAACTTGATTTATTTTTCATTATTTCCATGTTTTAAATAATGCGTCATTACAGGTTCAGTCAACAAAGCATCTGGCTTGTGTTCTTGGATTAGAGTGTAATTCTGGTTCTCTTGAGTAATTATGGTATTTTTATTTTCTTTAATTAATTCAGTATAAATGATATTTAAAATTTCTTGTGTTGTTGAAGAAGAACCGTGCCAGATGCGTTCGTTGAGTTATACTTCCACACGCAGAACAGTTACACTTGTGCTTTGGTTTCGTAGGTTTTATAGTTGCTGGGGACTTAATTAATTAATTGTGTTAATGGAAATTTCCTTTTCATTCTTTGTTATTGTTCTATGCAGTCAGATAGCGTAATAATACTAGTCAGGGCCAACCGTTTACGAGACTTCGTAACCGAACAGACAGCTACTGAAACAAAAAATTAAAATTATTTTCATTATATATTAATTAAGCCCCCATGCACGTGGCGACCGCTGCTTCGGATCGTCCCTGGGAATTCTTCTGATTTTAAAAACAGTAGACAGTAGTATTGTTGTAGTAATTTGTAATTTAGTAATTGTAGTCTATTTTGCATGTGTAGATTTGGTAATTGTCATTCTTCTAATGGTATTTTTTTTCTCTGAATTTGATTGTTGTCTTGTATACGCGTTTGACGATTTAGTGCAATTATTTCAATTGGTCGTTAATCGTGTTTGAGGGAAACATTTCGAGTGAATGGTATTGTTGGAGATAAAGAGTCATTGTGTATAATTTCCGTACAGTGACGAGTTTTGTATGTTTTGTAAATGATTACGCGATCAATGAAAAAGGCGAAAATGATGGATAGTGAGAATGACGAAATTGTTAACATGGCGAACTCGCCAACAGAGGAAAACAGTATGATGGATAATGAAGTGGAAAACAATGTAATAAGTCGGGAAAATAGTCCGGAACCATTTCAAAATTTTTCTCAATCAGAAAATTCACAGAATTCGAGATTAACGACAGAAGATTCTGAAATAGTATCGAACACAGATAGCTTTACAGCTATGACGAAAGAAGTTGGTTTCGCGGGAAATGTTAGGGGCGAAAAGAATTTCGAACCGGCTATTATGGAGTAGTTGATGGGTGCAATATTAAATTTGGGATCACAAATAGGAACAATTAAAACTGAGCTGGGAACAATGGGATCACAGTTACGATCTGAATTTAAAACAGAGATGGGAACTTTGGCAACACGGTTAGACTCACAAATGGAAACACGGATGGGAACAATGGAAACACGGTTTGGATCTGAATTAAAAACTGAGATGGGAACAATGGAAACACGGTTAGATTCACGAATAGGGACATGTTTCAAAAATATGAAAGATGAATTAAAGAAAGAAATCAGAGAAGAAGTACAACCGATTTTGAATGCTCATAATAATAGATTAATTGCAGTAGAGATTAGACAAAGGGAACAGGATAGAGAACAGGAGGAAAGAGATCGCGTGATAGTACAAAAATTTTCAGAGTTAAATTTACAACGTGCACACGATAAGGAAGAAATATTTGAGAGAATCGAGGAATCCGTACCAAATGACAGATTAAATAACCTAACACAACAATATGGACAGTTAACTACCAAATGTGTCAATACTGAAACCCGAGTCGCGACACTTACGGAAGACGTAAGTAAACAGAAAGAAAAAATAGGTGACTTATCGGAAAGAGTTGAGGAGATTTCAGATAAATTGACAAATCTTAGTTTACATGGGGACAGAGATTCGGATGATACAGCTCCATTACCATTTGCAGAGACCGAAGAGTACCAGAACATAAATAAACATGTTGACAATCAGGGAAAATTTAATGAACGCGTTAAAAGGGAATTTGAGGCATTAAAAAGGCAAGTCAAACAAATTGAAGGCGAAATCGTAGGAAAAGACGGCAAAAGAAATTTAGAATCACAGATACCAGAGGGGTTTGAAGAAGATAATTTGTTTCATTTACGGGACGCAACAAGAGAGCGCCAGGCGCGCGAACTTGACAATAATCGACATTCAAACTGGGACAGACGCGGTAGGTCTTTGTCGCCACGAGGCGAAAACTTTGACTACAAACACTTTTTGACTGTTCGCAAATTTAAAATCTTCCGCAATTCTAAGAATGACATACATCCATGTGCATGGTTAGATCAATTTATGTACGCACTCCCACCAAATTGGCCACTAAGTCACAAACTGGAATTTATGTGTGGATATTTAGAAAACGAACCGGCGACGCGGATGCGCGCACTCATTAGAGATTGTAATAATCTGAATGATTTTTATCATGCATTTCTATCGGCATATTGGTCCGAAAGCACGCAAGACAGAGTCAAACACAGTCTTATTATGCAGCGTAATTTCAAACAGTCTGAGTTCCGCACGCCAGCGGAATATCTTGAAGACATGATTCGAAAGAATCAGTTCCTTTCCAACCCTTATAGCCCGACTGAATTAATTCGCATTTGTTTAACTAAGCTGCCACAATCCATAAGACAAATTGCTTTAGCTGGAAGATGTAAAGACGACATCGAGACTTTTAAGACTTTATTGCAAGAACTTGAGTATGACAACGACGACGGGACTTCTTGTAACTTTTTCAGTAACAGTAATTACGATAGATTTTCAGAGAAAAGGGATAGTGATCGGAACGGGCGTTATATGGGTAATTTTGAGAATGACAGACGTAACAGACAGGACAATAGATACCAGCCCTATGACAATAACAGACGTTCTAACAGAAATTACACAGACAATTATAATAACGGTAATTCTTACCGGAATGATCAATCATACGGAAACAGTAATCGGTATCATCAAGACAGAAATTATTCATACAATAATAGAAACTCTTACTACAGAAATAACCAGGGTAGTAGGTCTAACAATAATTTCAAAAGTGACAGTCGAAATTATACAAGAAGTAGTTATGCAGACAGACAGGAAAACAGAAATTTTAATAACAGACACAACCAAGAATTTGCATCTAACAGACAGGAAGGACCTAATTGGCATCCTCCGCGTGACAGAAATTCAGAGAGACAAGTGGAAATAGTAGAAATTGATCCGCGAAATGTCGGGAATAATCAAAGACGTGACGCAAACAATCGACAATGACTAGCAGCTTCGGCTTCTGGCAGAAATATAGACGGTTCAGAAAGTAATGACACTACAACTTTACACTACGTACGCCTGGAAGATATGAGAGACATTTTGCTAGGCGAAAAGGAAAATAATGTAGACGCATTTTTACATCCTGTTATTGAAGTATGTGTGGGTAAGAATAAGTTCACTGCAGTTTTAGATTCTGGGAGCCCATTGAACGTCATTAGTGAATCAGTTTTTCGTATATGTGAAGGAACTATTGCCTGTCCTGTGTTACCTATTTCTAAAACTACAATTCGAGGAGCGATTTCTGGAAAAGGTGTGGAAGTTAAACAACAGACCAACCTAAATTTCATTTGTCAAGGATACGAATTGTCTGCTAATTTTATTATTGTTCCATTACTCAGTACACAGATTATATTAGGTATGGAGTTTCTTAACACACATAAGGCAATTTTGAACTTTAAAGAAGGAAGTGTGAATTTGACTGTTGCCGGAATGCCGAAATGTTTGAAATTTTTCGAGTGTTTAGCAAGATCTGAATCAGATACAAAATGTTTAAGGTTTCTTACTTCTGATGTTTTCGTTGAGCATTATGACGACAGTGTGTTTATTCATGACAATGACAATAGATACAGAGACGCGATGGAGGATATAATTAGTAGCGAAGAATTAATTAATGAAAAGGTTAAAAAAAGCTGAAGTGCCAGATGACGTTGCAAGAGAAGAGCTGCACCATATTTTGACTTCACATGCTACAGTGTTTAGTCATCACACAGGAACTATACAAGGCTTACAATATTTATTTAAAGTAAAAGAACACACACCATTCCGCGGGAAAACGTACGCTATTCCTTTGGCTTACAGAGACAAGGTTAAGAATGAACTTCAATACATGTTAGATCAGGGCATTATTGAGCCAGCAGTCAGCCCTTATACCAGCCCATTACACGTTGTTCTTAAAAAGGATGGGTCAGTTCGTTTGGTTCTGGATTCCAGACAGATAAATAATATTATTATTCCTGAAACTGACCGTCCACAAAATTTAGATGAACTTCTTCAACATTTCCATGGAATTAAAGTTTTATCCACGATTGATATGCGCGCAAGTTTTTGGCAAATAGAACTCCACCCTGATTGTAGAAAATATACTGCCTTTTTAGCCTTTGGTAACTGTTACCAGTTTCGGAAATTACCGTTTGGACTTACTGTATCTTCAGCAGCATTCATTCGTAGCTTAAATGAAATTTTACCTGTTTATCTTCGTGACAATATTACTTCATATGTTGACGATATTCTTATTGCTAAACGTTCTTGGAGTGAGCATAACAAAATTTTGGATTCATTATTACGTATTTTTGCACGAGTTGACATGACAGTGAACTTGGAAAAATCTGAATTTGGTCGTTCTCAGGTGAAATTTCTCGGTCACATTATTTCTACGGAAGGTATTCTTCCTGATCCAGAAAAACTAGACGCTATTCGTAATTATGCTGTTCCTACCACAAAACGTGATGTTCGTAGTTTCCTTGGTGTCTGTAATTTTCTTAGACGCTTTGTTAGATTGGACAATTTGGCCACACCTCGTTTATGTGAACTATCTGGAAAGAATTCTAATTGGTGTTGGGATGAGGAAGCTCAATCAGAATTTGAACAACTTCGTGACGCTTTAGTTGCTGCTCCACTTCTTTCACATCCGGATTTATCTAAAGATTTTTGTTTGGCGACGGACTCATCATACAAAGGCCTAGGTGCACATTTATTTCAAGAGATAGAAGAAAACGGCGTTGTAGTACAGAAGACTATTGCATTTGGAAGTCGTGTTCTCTCTAAATCCGAAAAGAATTATTCGATTACGGAACTTGAAGCTTTGGCTGTTGTTTGGGCTTTCACAAAATTTCGCACATTTTTGTTTGGTAGAAATACTAAGGTTTACACTGATCATCGAGCTTTGGAATTTCTTATGTCAACAAAATTAACTCATGGCAGATTGTCACGATGGGCGCTGTATCTACAGGAATTTGATTTTAGTATTGTTTACATACAGGGATCTTCAAATATTGTTGCTGATGCTTTATCACGTGCACCTATGGGTTTGAAACAAAGTGCTGAAGAGGACTGCAAAGAAAACCATTATTGTTTGATGTACATTCAAGGTGTTGCGTTTGAGAACTTTATTTCGTCTTCGCTCCAGGACATCGCTAAGGAGCAAAATAAGGATCCAATCTGGAAGGACATTAAGGAGAAGTGGAGGAGAAAGGAAAGCGTAGCGATTAGACAGCATTATTTAGTTCGCAATGACATTCTTTTCAAACGAAAATCGGTCGACAACTCTGTTTGGTTAGTTTGTATTCCTGATGAGTGGGTCAATAAATTGATTTGGTACACACATTTTAGTTATGCGCACTTTGGTCCCAGAAAATGCTTTCATAAATTATGAGAAAATTGCTACTTCAGTAATATGGAAAAACGTATTCGATCTGTTCTTGCCAAATGCAAATTATGTCAAAAGGCTAAGCCGCCAACAATTTCTCACAGAGCACCGTTGTTTCCTATCATTCCAGCGAAATTAAAGGAGATGGCTGCAGTTGATTTGTTCGGTCCAGTGGTTCGATCTACTAATGGTTTTGCGTACATTTTTGTAGCAGTGGAATTGACATCGAAATATGTGTGTTTTACACCTTTACGCAAAGCAACAGCTCGTTCAGTATCTAACGCTTTCATCAAACATTTTCTTAAAGAAGTCGGTCATGTTGATAAGGTTATATCAGATAATGGATCACAGTTTCGCTCTAAAATTTGGCTTCGTACTCTACGGCGTCGTAAGATTAAACCAATTTTTATTTCACTTTTTCACCCTCAATCTAACGCTTCAGAGAGATGGATGAAGGAAATCAATAAATTGTGCCGTCTTTATTGTCATCAGAATCACAGAACTTGGGATCAGTATTTTCATATTTTTCAAAACATTCTGAATGAACTTCCTAATGACTCAACTTCTTTACCGCCTCTATTGATATTAAAAAATAAAGTACCAACAAATCGCATTTCTGAAATCGTTCCTTTTCCGCCCACACGGAAACTGCGGCATTCTGAAGTTGTCAACCTGGCTCTACGAAATATTGCATCTGCGGCTGCTAGAAGAGAGAAATCAGCGAAACGTCCTGGTCGTTTAAAAATCTTGTCAGTTGGTCAAAAGGTATTAATTAAGTCTCACCGTTTGTCTCACAGAGGAAAAGGCTTGCGTCGCAAATTTTTTCTGCTTTATAACGGTCCATATAGAGTTCGCAAAATTATTCATGATAACACTGTTGAAGTAGAAACTCTTAAATCTCGGCGCTCTAAGGGAATACATCATATATCGAACGTAAAAATTTTTGTGGAATGACATACTTTAGAGAAACTAACAGCTACATGTAAACATGCGGAGAGTACAAGGATACCGCGCCGTGTTCCGGCGGCGGCAGATACTCAAAGCAACAGTGAAATCTGCGCGGCGCACGAAGCAGTCGTTGACCGCAAACAATCACTTCCTACGTCACGCGCCTACAGCTGATCGAGCGCTCAGTGCGAATGCACTGACAGACGTAAACAAATACACAGTCTAATTTCTCCGACTAAATTCTGTATAAAGCTATAAGGACTTCATAAATTATGTTATTAACGTTCAGTATTTTTCAGGATACGGTTGTATAAAATATTTAAGACCTTCAGGTAAATTCTATGTGTGTCCGACGTTAAGAGGACTTGCTATGGAGAAAATTTCAGGAAGAATGTAATTAAAAAAAAAAAACAAAACAAAAAGGTAACGATTAATTGAGTTTATTTTTCAGGTAACATATTTCCACTTAGGTACGTACTTTAGACGTAATTTGCTGCTCGCGATTACGTGATTCATACTTTGTGCTAAATTTCATGTTCTATGAATTTACTAGTGAAGCGACGTGCTTGCGCACATTAACTGATTTTGACAATGATTGACTAATGAACAGGGTTGTTATTTGTATATATTATGCATTGCTTGGCTGCACTGCTTTTTCACTGATGTCATATTTTTTATTATGTGCCTGCTGTGCTTATTTATTTAAATTATAATTGTCACCCTATTAGTTGTGCTGTTATGTATGTAGGTTACACTTTGTGATTTATCTGCTTGCGCCTTCATGTTTACTTATTAAGATTACATACGAACATTTATTTGCTTATGCTGATATGATGCTAATGACTTGTTTATTACGTAAGATATATGTTTGCTGCTTTTTGTATGGATTGCATATTTACACATTTCTGTTTTGTTGTCATAACTACTCTCCAATTTAGAATATAGCAATGATGATGTACAGTGTACGAACATAGAGTTTAGGTTACACTGTGGTATTAATTATAGATTGTTCGCTTGGCAGAGCCTCGTTGTAAGAATTGTGCTGCATCCACTTGTTGACATTCTGTTCTCTACTGGTATATTTACTCGCTATTGCATGTTTTGCTTATGCTCAGTGCCTTATATTTTAAGATAAGAAAATGAACTGCTATAATTCGACGAACGACATTAGTACAAGAAACTTCACAGAAGCCACATGAGCTGGAGGTTTTATGGAAGGTGTATAAATTTATGCTAATAGGAAGGAAGCTAACGACATGACATACCAACGCTAGGTTAGACCATTAACAGTTATTACACTGCATTCTTCGTGAGCAATTGAAATAGGAAGTGACACTTGACACAAGAAATACTCCATATGTTTGCTTCTGTTTGCCATAATTTTTGAAGTGGTGTACACACTGTGAAATATTATGATCATTCACACTCCGTAATCGTACTTAATTACTGAAAGTTATTCAAACTAAAGGCTGTTAGAGGTCATGTATGCATTTCTTTTATTTAATGATGGACAAGGAACCAAAAAGTGTCTTATAATTTATAATGAGTAGAAAATTTGGGTCAGATGGATTACACAGAGGTTGTGTGTAGACACTGTGTCTTCGGATTGTATGGGATGATGAATTGAAGTTGCACTAGGATTTTGTCTGTACTTGTTCGAGGAGACTGACTAGAGGAGAGAGTTGTTATGGAAGTGAAATGATATTGGTGCTGAGGTTTATATATATCGACGTAGTGAAGAGGTATTATTGAAGTATTAAGATTAAGTGATGATTATTGGAGTTTTCGTGGACAAGAGGTAAGGTAAATGATATTGATGATAAGGTTTATATGTATCGACGTATTGAAGAGGTATTAGTGAATTATTGAGATTATGCTGACGATTATTGGAGTTTTGGTGGATAAGAGGTAAAGTAAGTGAGGAGCATATTTTTTTTGTTGGTCCATATGGAACAAGGAGGATGAAGATGGCAGACTAGAACACTCAAGTAGAAGGAAGATTGTCTACACACACACTTTGTCAAATCACAAAGCAGTATATACTTTTTTTTGAGAGAGGAAGCATTTGCATATCTTGGTACACTGACAGTTGTTCAGCAACCGTACATTTTGATCTGGCTTGGCAAACATTGGTCTAGACATGATGACTATGACGTTGACTTAACTATTATTGACTGTTATACATTGCTGCCACTACTACTTGGTACACATGATGAACATCAAATCTTGGACAGAGTTACATTTACACAGTTAACACTATTCAATTACACAGTAGTACTAGATGTGGATGAAAGATGAGTGTGTTTTGTGTGTTTTCCTTTTATAATCCCAGAGAAGTGATCCCAACCTATCTCCTAAATATTATTTTATTTGTTGGTAGTGGCTTGCACTGACACCCATAAATGTTATAGGTTTACTGGTATTTGTGTATTGTAATAGTTAATAGGACAATTATCTGATATCATTTGTGTGTTTGTTATGATTTGTATGTTTAGTGTAAAAGCATTGTATGTGTATTCAAACTATTGTTCATGCCTGAACTGTCTGATTAGTGATGGTGCTGCACTTTTCAACATGATGCGTGACATTTAGTCATGTTTAATTTCTGCTGATGAACTGTGTGATCAGTGATTGTAAAAAATTATGGACTGTTACTTGTACCTTTTCTACATGATTGGTGCCGCTAGGACATGTTTAATTTCTGCTTATAAACTCTGATGAACAGTGTGATCAGTGCTAGTGAATTTTATGGAACTGCTTCTGCTGAGAAATGTGACTTGTTGATGTCTGCACCTGCTCAACATTGCTGGGTGCCACTGATGGACTGTTTCTACTGAAAAGATGTCACCTGTCGCTGACTGCACCTGCTCAACATTGCTGGTGCCACTGATGGACTGCTTCTACTGAAATGGTGTTACTTGTTGATGTCTGCACCTGCTCAACATTGCTGGGTGCCACTGATGGACTGTTTCTACTGAAAAGATGTCACCTGTCGCTGTCTGCACCTGGTCAACATTACTGGGTGCCACTGATGGACTGTTTCTACTGAAAAGATGTCACCTGTTGATATCTGTACCTGCTCAACATTGCTGGTGCCACTAATGGAACTGCTTCTACTGAAATGGTGTTACTTGTTGATGTCTGCACCTGCTCAACATTGCTGGGTACCACTGATGGACTGCTTCTACTGAAATGGTGTTACTTGTTGATGTCTGCACCTGCTCAACATTGCTGGGTGCCACTGATGGACTGTTTCTACTGAAAAGATGTCACCTGTCGCTGTCTGCACCTGCTCAACATTGCTGGGTGCCACTGATGGACTGCTTCTACTGAAATGATGTCACTTGTTGGTGTCTGCACCTGCTCAACATTGCTGGTGCCACTAATGGAACTGCTTATACTGAAATGGTGTTACTTGTTGGTGTCTGCACCTATTCAACATTACTGGGTGCCACTGATGGACTGCTTCTACTGAAATGATGTCACTTGTTGGTGTCTGCACCTGTTTAACATTACTGGGTGCCACTGATGGACTGTTTCTACTAAAAAAATGTCACTTGTTGGTTTTTGCACCTGTTGACCATTGCTGGGTGCTACTGCTGGAACTGTCAACTGCTTATTCTTGGGCTATGGAAAGCGTTTATGTGAATATTTGTATAAACTGATTTTTTGTGTATTACTGTTTGTGAAAAGTTATGAGACTCTTACCTGCACATATTCGTCATTGCTGACGCTATTGATTGAATTGTTTAACCACATAATACTTGTGTAAACTATTATGTAAAGTCACATGTATGAAAGAATTTGTATTGCTTACTGTATTCTATATAATAGGTTATTGAAAGGTCAGTGCAAAGCCAAAATTTTATCTAGTTATATGATATTTACGTATTAATATTATCTTTTATTTTTGTCTGTATTTTTTTTGACGAATTTGGTGGTATTTTCACCACCAATGCTGGCAAAAATACCATCAAATTCTAGCCGTGGAGGAAGGGCATATGAAAAGTGGCTACACTGAGCCACAGCGCCAGAGATCGCTAGAGAGCATTGTTCCGCCGCCTCCACTGGTGGTGATTATTGAGATGTCGTAGTAGCAGTGCTTGTCGAGGACTCGTAGTAGTCAGTTCGTGTTCAGATGTGCTAGTAGGGAGTGCTTGCTGAGATGTGATACTGAAAAGTTCTTGTTGAGATGTGGTAATAGCGAGTCGGTGTGGAGATATATTGTAATGATTAGAGTGATTTTGGTCAATATATGAAGGTAACGAAACTTGATTTATTTTTCATTATTTCCATGTTTTAAATAATGCGTCATTACAGGTTCAGTCAACAAAGCATCTGGCTTGTGTTCTTGGATTAGAGTGTAATTCTGGTTCTCTTGAGTAATTATGGTATTTTTATTTTCTTTAATTAATTCAGTATAAATGATATTTAAAATTTCTTGTGTTGTTGAAGAAGAACCGTGCCAGATGCGTACGTTGAGTTATACTTCCACACGCAGAACAGTTACACTTGTGCTTTGGTTTCGTAGGTTTTATAGTTGCTGGGGACTTAATTAATTAATTGTGTTAATGGAAATTTCCATTTCATTCTTTGTTATTGATCTATGCAGTCAGATAGCGTAATAATACTAGTCAGGGCCAACCGTTTACGAGACTTCGTAACCGAACAGACAGCTACTGAAACAAAAAATTAAAATTATTTGCATTCTATATTAATTAAGCCCCCATGCACGGTTCACCGCCCAGGTTCAGTCACCTCCATAATCGAATACCATTCGTTTCAACAGGCAGGTCTGCCTCCTTCCAGAACTCACGTAAAAGTCCTAAGACTCGCCCCTGGAGGTCTTCACTCGAAAGTCCCAGTTGCCACGTGACTCCAGTAGTGTTCCGCTACAATGTGCTTTCCCATTGGCTGTAGGCCGTCGCCAGCAGAAATGCACCGTTCTTATGCGCTACAAACGTGATTGGATTCTTGTTGACCACTTCCCGATCCAAACTAACACATTACAACAATAATTAAATAAAGAAATGTTATGAACATTCTCTTACGCTCAAATAATTTACAATAATTATAAATGAAGGTTTGTCCATTAGGAAATATGCTAGTATTCTTTCGCAAGTGAGCGCATCTTAAATGAGAACGGCCGGCCAGTGTGGCAGCGCGGTTCTAGGCACTTCAGTCTGGCACCGCGCGACCGCCACGGTCTCAGGTTCGAATCCTGCCTCGGACATGGATGTGTGTGATGTCCTTAGGTTAGTTAGGTTTAAGTAGTTCTAAGTTCTAGGGGACTGATGACCTCAGATGTTAAGTCCCATAGTGCTCAGAGCCATTTGAACCATTTTTAAATGAGAAGGAATTGTCGTTAAATGTTATTCAAACCACTACTTACGCCTAGTTGACAGAAGCGTCTTCTGGTTATCTTTAGCGTTATGGTGCATGCTAGAATATGTGACTCGCCACTTTTAAAATTGCCCAGTTTGTAATAGCACTTGCAATCAACATTTAAATAAAGTTACTGGAAAAATAGTAAACTGTTCACGATTATGAAAATGTGTGAGTTGTTCATGCTGCATTTGTTAGCTGTTCATATGTGGAGAATACTACGTTTTGGTAAAATTTTGCATAAAGGTGTATAAGATGTAAATCAATAAACAAAATAAATGCAGACACGTAGGTTTCAGTGATGATAGCTATAGTGCAAAGTTTTCATTTGAAATATTGCTTTTCGAAATCGCATGAAGCTATTAAAAGCCGTTAGTTCAGAGGGTCTTTGCGAAAGTGTTTTTTCTCTGTGAGATATTAACTTCTGTAGTTTTAAAGGTATTGACATATTGTTGTATCATTCGTTGCGCCTCATTTTCATGAGGTCGCCGATGTATTCAGATTTGCATTAATATGTAATTGTGATTTATTATCAAAGTTCAGAGAGCCATACTTTGGCCATCTTTTTAAGAGTGTCTGGAGCTCCCCCATTTCCTGGAGCTTATTTTGCACAAAGGCAATGCGAGCATCAGCCGTCCAAATTCCCAGCTCTGGGATTTACCCGTTTCTGATCAAGTCTTTGTGCCCACACCTGGGCTCGCCAGCAACGGTCGTTGCCTTTCGATCGGCAGCGGCGCTGTGACGGCACTGCGGCTGACCGCCAGCGCTCAGCCGTACAACAAATGCATCTTACCTCGTAATAATTCTAGGAGGCCGATTCGAGCTTCTAAATACGAGTATCGTTACATGCTTTCTTGATTCCTAATGGCATTCGACAATATTATGAATGACCTCCTGGGATAGAAAAAGTTGTTTTTAGTCTATCCTTCACCGCTACTTCTATTTGATGATATCCGCTCTTTAAATCCATTGAGGAGAAATATTTACACTGAACGTAGTTCTCGAGATTCTCTGTTACGTTTTGTATCGGATATGCATGGTTAATGGTTCGCGCATTGAGGTATCAGTAGTCACAGCACGATCAGTATTTTTAGTGCCACCTGGTGGCTTTTTCGGAACCAAAATTACTAGTGCTCACATGGAATACACTATAAACAATAACACTATCAGCTGGCTGCTGGTTGAAAAATCCTTTCATTAGCAGACACTTAGGAACTCGATATGGATTCTTGTACACTGGAGCATTATTCCCTGTTGGTATTCTGTGTTGCGTGAGTGGAGTTGCTGGTACTGGACAACTGAGATTAAATAAATCCATAAACTACAGTAGCAATGCTTCTCTATCATTTCCTCGTCAATGTTCAACTTCCTCACGTAATGCAAATGTATTGACATCTTACCTGCGGCTGAGTTCCTCACTTGAGCAATCTGTCATCTTCCTCCAAAACATTCAAACTAGCGAACTCACTTCGTCCCTGCCCAAAATTATCATGATTCACCGGAAACATAACATCTCTGTCCACATCACTGACGCGTACAGTACTTCTGTGTAGAAAACAGTGGGACTTATCCAATTCTTCGTTAGGCTCCAGTGCTCTACAACATATAATAAATCCTCAGGCAGGTCTATACTGTGTTTGCCCAACTCAGTTTCCCCGTACCTTTCGGTATCGTGTCACCCGAATTGATCTTTAGTGCCTATGTCCGCAGTTTGTTTGGTGCGACCTTCATGAACGGTGAACTTTGCGACAGTGTAACACTTATAGCTGTAGCCCCTAGCGGAAACAATGTCCCACCAAGTTCAGTTGTAAGCTGCAGAAGGTCAATTTTTGTGTGTTTAGCAAGAAAGTCGAGTCCCAGGATTTCACAATATTCCTTACCAACACGTGGCAATACTTCTACAAGCTTTCGAAAATTGTTACTTCGCACGTTACAACTGAACAGCGTTGTCCACAATTACTTCATGTCATTATCACCTAGCGACCGCAGTCTCCATCTGTCCAAGATATCCAGACTAACTACTGATACGTCAGGCCCTGTGTCCACCAGAAACTTATGTTTTCTACCATTTACGTTGCCTAGCAAACAGCACTCCGTCTCTGCGTACGTTTCTGCAGTCTCGTGTTCTACTCGGAACGCAGTCCGCCGGTTGAGGCATCCCAGTTGCAGTTTAACTACCGATTATTAGGATGTTGCTTGTCCCGTACTTTCTATCCACGATCATGTGCTTTATGGCCCACCTCCCCTCATTCGTAACATTCGGGATGACGAAGTGGTTTCCCGATGTAGCTAGTGCGCCCACATCTAAAACATTTCACTCCAGAAGAAAAAAGCACCGCGATCACTTTGACTTCGTGTAGCAATGTCGATCTCCTTCAGTTGCTAGCAATCCTAATGGCAGGAGATCGGTCAGTTCGATTTTCCATTCTGACCCTCCTCGACATATCAGTAGAAATGCCTCTTAGAAACACATCGAGAGCCCTACTCTCTGCCTCACACAGAATCACTCTGTCGGCCTTCAGTTTCCTAACCCAGTTTAACAAGGATTACATTGAGTCTCCGTGCTTCTGCAATAGTCCGTTGAGTTTTTCAAGAAGGAAGCGAGCGCTGTTCTGCTTAGGATAGCGCCGTATTAGACCGTCAGCCAATTCATCAAATGTTTGGGTTTTACAGAGGGTCTCGTGGTACATAAAGTATGTTCTCCCGTCACCCACTAACCTCAATTTAGGCATAGTCAAGTGCGTTTCTTCCGACCCTTTTCCCAAATTGTCTTGCCCCTGTTTGTCTGTAGTTCGTAACAACACGGCTATGTGCTCCTTCGAAGCTTCCACCTTCTCATTCAGAGTCGCTCTCGTGTTTCTGGCATCTGTGTAAACTCCATCTGCCAAAACCCAATGAGGTTTCAGCTTAAACACATAGCAACTCATGCCCAGATAAATTACAGTACAAACACTTTACCAGCTACGAGTACCCTTCTCTCAGAACTGAAACAAGTCTTTAGGTTCCTAGAAAGCAAACATACATCAATCACTCATCAAACCACAGTTGTGCGAGCTTCAACTTGTAGCTGTTGACGTCACGTCGGAGCTGCGTATTACAGCTGCTGTTGTCCTAGATGTGTTGGTGTGGTAAGAGGTGCAGATGTCTCTATCACTGGCAACCACTTGCTGACACCAGATTCAGTTGTCCGGTCTGAGACTCCTACAGTCGTCGGGAGAGAGATGGGCAGTATGCGGTGGTGAGGTCCTAGCTACACTCCATAGCCCCAGGAAAATGTCATTGACAATAACACATTTATTTTGTAGAGATACATGAATTTCCTCCAAAGCGTTGTGCCACAACTTGGCCGGTGGAGTAGGGTTTCGTCACGTGTAGAAGTCCGGCTTGCGGCCATCCTCCAGCAACACAGGCACAGCAGGATGTGACAGGTTGCTGTCGACCATGGCATCAGGTAGCGTCCAGTTCTGTATATCGATCTCCAAAGTACTCTCGTGGATGTTGAAGATATGCTCTTGGAAGTCTCGTCCCAAGTCCACCTGAAGTATTTATTGATCGCATGGGTCGACCCTCAGTAGGAGCCAGCAGCATCGGTGTCTGCCCCAGGAGTGGAATGACCAGCAGTGGTGCCCAACAACTTCAAGTCAGACGACAGACAGTGTCTAGTTTCTGCAGGCCAAGCCTCCAGCAGACCTACAGGGATATGCTGGCTTCCGCGCCCCATTAGTGGTGCCTTATTGGTCGGCAGTGAAGCTGGCAGCAGCAGTGCCCTTTCAGCCGGACTTCTAATTTCATTGACGATCGAAGACAGCTCGTCATGCCAAGGGTAGACCCCCATAGCCTCCAGTCTCACTGGATAGCTGCAAATTAGAGACATGGGCTGAGACTCCGCACTGGGAAGTCGGCAATCAGCAGTTAGAAATCAGATATTTGTTAAAAAGGGTTCAGTATTTATGTTGGCACTACCCGTGCTGTCTGTGGCGGTGGGGTTGGCTATGACATCACGTGTCCTCGTATTCTCTCGCTGTCAGTAACCCTAGTGACTTCAAACTTCCACAACTTCACGTTTCAGAGGCTCTTATGTGCTACCTGGACACCTGAATATTTAAAGTTGCGTTGTACCTAACCTTCGTCACGAAACTCTGCTAAGTCACTAGTCTGATGGTACCTCTCGGCTTCCATAATTTCAGTAAGCTTCACTCGCAGATCTGGGTGCTCGGTCGTTCCCCAGTGTTATGACAGCTTCTGTCTTTGGAGCAATTCTGACAGCATTTCCCCATAGCTGACAGTCTGCTGCTCATTGTCACAGGCGAATCGGCTTCCTGGAGCTGCCAGTATAGAGCCTGGACGAATTTCTAGTGTCCATTCGGTATAATATCCAAGGACATAACAGTATATTCCTGTAGAGTCAGGTCGGATATCAATTCCTCCGAAGCTCATCTAGAGAAAAGACCATGGTGAGTTACCCAGAGAAATGAGAGCTTATAAGGATGGTTACCGATCGCTGTTCTTCCCACACTCCAGTCGTAAGTGGTTAGGTAGGGGAAAACGAGGGTGATTATAATGGTACCAGAGGTACCACTCAGGACAGAAACGAATAGAATATGACTGTGTAACAGAATTAGGACTGCACTGTTTAGCGCCCAAAACAATCAACATCATAAGTTTTGCAGGTAAATGAGGTGAATATATGAAATTCTTCCAAGTATTTCTTTTTATTGTCTTACGTTTCGTAGTAAGCAATAAAATCTCAATTTCAGTACCGGATGTGCTAAGAGTGGACGTCAGGCATGCGTCTTGTAATAACGAATTTTAAGGATCCACTGTCTTGAAAGAATACAATTTTTGTTTCGTTTAATCTCCAAACCAGTTTCAACACAGCTGTGCCACTTACAGCAAATTTTTTGTTTTATTCTTTCTGAAACATATACATATACTTTTTTATGTGGGTTAGGAATGTGGTGACACATATCTATTTGCTCTCCCAATGTCTCGGTCTGTTTGCTCCTCCCCCATCTGTCCAGCTCCTCCTTCACCCCCCCCCCCTGTCCACTTTCTCCTTCCACCATTTAATTCCACGTCCCCCTCCCACTCTATTTGTTCACCTTCTGCTCCCTTTCTCTCTGTCCATCTCGTTCTCCCACTATTTGTGTCTGTCTCCTCCTTCCTCCTGTTTGTCTGTCCATCTTCTCTTCCCCACTCCTCTGTCCATGTTATCATCGTCACCGAAATAGGATGCTGGTAGTTCTACCCCCACAGTATTTCTTTACAGTTTGCAAATTATATATGTACCAAATTGATTGAAATAGATCTAGGGGTTTGAAGTAAGCTTTTTATCGGTGGCTTTTCCCTCTTACGCACGTGTGAAACATATTTCACATATATTTAACATATTTCACAGGTATTTGTACATACGTTTCAACTGTGTCTTTAGCCAGTTTCGCCCTGCAGTTACATTTTCACTCAGCTCAATGTTTGTTATAATATCTTTCGACCAATGTTTCTTGGAATAAAATAATTTTGCAGGTACATCCAGTGCTACACGCTACTACTGCCTGATAAATATGCTGCGAACAGAGTTTCTAGCAAACAAGTAATAAATTTAAATGTCATGCGTGATGCGACAGTTTTATTGGCATCTCATATAGTGGTATATATGAATACTCTCTGTAATATGTGTCGCAAATGCGGTAAGCGGTAAAGAAGTAATAAATTAAAACGTCATCCTCCGTGCGGCAGTCTTAACGCATGAATAGCAAAAACGTAGTAAGCGATAAACTTTTTTCCTTTCATCATTAAGTGGGAATCATCAAGGAGAAAAAGTTTCGTAAAGGTTAGAAATTGTTTTTAAAGTTTGTTGTATGTAACTGTGCTCTCATTCTCAAACACTGGATACATAAAATGTAGATATTCGCGCGTCGTGGGCTACATTTCTTTTTAAGCACCACCCCTTCCCCTTCGATATGTGTTGTTGTTGTGGTCTTCAGTCCTGAGACTGGTTTGATGCAGCTCTCCATGCTACTCTATCCTGTGCAAGCTTCTTCATCTCCCAGTACCTACTGCAACCTACATCCTTCTGAATCTGCTTAGTGTATTCATCTCTTGGTCTCCCCCTACGATTTTTACCCTCCACGCTGCCCTCCAATACTAAATTGGTGATCCCTTGATGCCTCAGAACATGTCCTACCAACCGATCCCTTCTTCTGGTCAAGGTGTGCCACAAACTCCTCTTCTCCCCAATCCTATTCAGTACCTCCTCATTACTTATGTGATCTACCCATCTAATCTTCAGCATTCTTCTGTAGCACCACATTTCGAAAGCTTCTATTCTCTTCTTGTCCAAACTATTCAACGTCCATGTTTCACTTCCATACATGGCTACACTCCATACAAATACTTTCAGAAATGACTTCCTGACACTTAAATCTATACTCGATGTCAACTGCTCTTCCAAGTCCTTTGTTCTCTCTGACAGAATTACAATGTCATCGGCGAACCTCAAAGTTTTTATTTCTTCTCCATGGATTTTAATACCTACTCCGAATTTTTCTTTTGTTTCCTTTACTGCTTGCTCAATATACAGATTGAATAACATTGGGGAGAGACTACAACCCTGTCTCACTCCCTTCCCAACCACTGCTCCCCTTTCATGTACCTCGACTCTTATAACTGCCATCTGGTTTCTGTACAAATTGTAAATAGCCTTTCGCTCCCTGTATTTTACCCCTGCCACCTTTAGAATTTGAAAGAGAGTATTCCAGTCAACATTGTCAAAAGCTTTCTCTAAGTCTACAAATGCTAGAAACGTAGGTTTGCCTTTCCTTAATCTTTCTTCTAAGATAAGTCGTAAGGTCAGTATTGCCTCACGTGTTCCAGCATTTCTACGGAATCCAAACTGATCTTCCCCGAGGTCGGCTTCTACTAGTTTTTCCATTCGTCTGTAAAGAATTAGTGTTAGTATTTTGCAACTATGACTTATTAAACTGATAGTTCGGTAATTTTCACATCTGTCAACACCTGCTTTCTTTGGGATTGGAATTATTATATTTTTCTTGAAGTGTGATTGTATTTCACCTGTTTCATACATCTTGCTCACCAGATGGTAGGGTTTTGTCAGGACTGGCTCTCCCAAGGCCGTCAGTAGTTCCAATGGAATGTTGTCTACTCCGGGGGCCTTGTTTCGACTCAGGTCTTTCAGTGCTCTGTCAAACTCTTCACGCAGTATCGTATCTCCCATTTCATCTTCATCTACATGCTCTTCCATTTCCATAATATTGTCCTCAAGTACATCGCCCTTGTACAGACCCTCTATATACTCCTTCCACCTTTCTGCTTTCCCTTCTTTGCTTAGAACTGGGTTTCCATCTGAGCTCTTGATGTTCATACAAGTGGTTCTCTTATCTCCAAAGGTCTCTTTAATTTTCCTGTAGGCAGTATCTATCTTACCCCTAGTGAGATAAGCCTCTACATCCTTACATTTGTCCTCTAGCCATCCCTGCTTAGCCATTTTGCACTTCCTGTCGATCTCATTTTTGAGACGTTTGTATTCCTTTTTGCCTGCTTCATTTACTGCATTTTTATATTTTCTCCTTTCATGAATTAAATTCAATATTTCTTCTGTTACCCAAGGATTTCTACTAGCCCTTGTCTTTTTACCTACTTGATCCTCTGCTGCCTTCACTACTTCATCCCTCAAAGCTACCCATTCTTCTTCTACTGTATTTCTTTCCCCCCATTCCTGTCAATTGTTCCCTTATGCTCTCCCTGAAACTCTCTACAACCTCTGGTTCTTTAAGTTTATCCAGGTCCCATCTCTTTAAATTCCCACCTTTTTGCAGTTTCTTCAGTTCTAATCTACAGGTCATAACCAATAGATTGTGGTCAGAGTCCACATCTGCCCCTGGAAATGTCTTACAATTTAAAACCTGGTTCCTAAATCTCTGTCTTACCATTATATAATCTATCTGATACCTTTTAGTATCTCCAGGGTTCTTCCATGTATACAACCTTCTTTCATGATTCTTAAACCAAGTTTTAGCTATATGTAGGTGATTACTATCCCACAGCGACGTTTTCCAAGCAGTAAGTGATATGTGTACCAAGTTCGGTTGAAATCAGCCCAGTGGTCTACGAGGAGATGTGGAACATGAATACATGCATACATACTTACATCCACTGCAAAGCCAAAGAAACTGGTACACCTGCCTAATACCGTGTAGGGGCACCGCGAGCACTCAAAAGTGCCGCAACACGGCGTAGCATGGTGGACGAGACTAATGTCTGAATTAGTGGTGGAGGGAACTGACACCACGATACCTGAAGGGCTATCCATAAATCCGTAAGAGTACGAGGGGGTGGAGACCTCTTCTCAACAGCACACTGCAAGGCATCCAAGAAGCGGTCAATAATGTTCATGTCTGGCAAGTTTGGTGACCACCGAAAATATTTAAACTCAGAAGAGTGTTCCTGGAGTCAGTCTGCAGCAATTCTGGATGCGTGGGGTGTCGCATTGTCCTGTTGGAATTGCCCAAGTCCGTCGGAATGCACATTGGGCATGAATGGATGCAGGTGATCAGACAGGATGCTTACGTACGACTCAGCTGTCAAGAGTACTATCTAGATGTAACAGGGACGCCATATCACTCCACATGCACACGCCCCACACCATTACAGAAACTCCACCAGCTTGAACATCCCCTTGCCGACATACAGGGTCCATGGATATAGGAGGTTGTCTCCATACCCGTACACATCCATCAATTCCATACAATTTGAAACGAGACTCATCCGACTAGGCAACATGTTTCCAGTCATCAATAGTCCAATGTCGGTGTTGACGGGCCCAGGCGAGGCGTAAATCCTTGTGTCGTGCAACTGTCAAGGGTACACGAGCGGGCCTTCGATGATGTTTCGTTGAATGGTTCACAAGCTGCCACTTGTTAATGGCCCATCATTGAAATCTCCAACAATTTGCGGAGGGATTGCACTTCTGTGAAGTTGGATGATTTTGTTCAGTTGTCTTTGGTCCCATTCTTGCAGGATCTTTTTCCGGCCGCAGCGATGTCGGAGATATGATATTTTTCCGGATTCCCGATATTCACGGTTTTTTGAAAGTGAAATGGTTGTACGGGAAAATCCCCACTTCATCGCTCCCTCGGAGATCCTGTGTCCCATCGCTCGTGGGCCGCCTATAACACCACGTTCTAACTCAATCACATCGTGATAAGCTACCACTGTAGCAGGAGTAACCGGTCTAACAACTGCACCAGACAATTGTTGTCTTGTATAGGCTTTGCCGACTGCAGCATCGAATTCTGCTTGTTTACATATATCTGTATTTCAATACGCTTGTCTATACCAGCTTCTTTGGCGCTTCGGTGTATATACGTAAATTCATTTAAATAATATGTAAGGACATACATTTGTATGTCGTATATATTCCGAAAATGTATGGCCTATCTCCGTCTGAATGTTCATTACAGTGTGTAGTAAGAATTCGAAGTAAATCGGTCAAGTGCTTTTCGAAATCTTTAGTATCAACGTTTCCCCTTTGTATACTAAATATGTATTTACATATTATGAGACAGCGTTCCACTACATACGTAGAAACAAGTGCATTTTGATCGCAACGTTGTGTCAAAATTTCAAAGCAACTGATGACAAGATTTCGGAGATTTAAAAATTTGAAAAAAAGGAACATATACATTTTTATTTACGAGGGCCGTTCAGTAAGTAATACACCACATTGTTTTTCAGTAAGCAGCTTGGTTTTATTCGTGTTTTCAATATACAATATTATTTCCGAATCTTTTGTCTGCAAAATCTTATTTTTCAACATAATCTCCATTCTATTACTCCACCTTACATGGAGGGCCTGTAAGCCCGATTGGTATCAGTCTACTGGTCGATGTCGAAACCTATGTCTTGATGCATCAATAACTTCCCCATTACCCACGTAACTGCTTCCTGCGGAGTGCATCCTTCTTTGGGCCAAACAGATGGAACTCGGAAGGAGAGAGACACGGACTGTAGGGTGGATGAAGAAGAACAGTGCAGTGAAGTTTTGTAACCCACTTTCATGCGCGTAGACTTACGTGAGACCTTGCATTGTCATGGAGAAGGAGAGGAATTGCCTGGAATGAGAGGGTTCACTGGAGTCCTGCGTGACGAAGTAAGCGAGCACAAGATGCGGGATAGGCCGTTCTCAGCCTAGAGGATAGGCTGCCCGCCGAGCATAGAGGCCATGAAAGAATTCTAAGTTAATTTCAAATGGCTCTGAGCACTATGCGACTTAACTTCTTAGGTCATCAGTCGCCTGGAACTTAGAACAAATTAAACCTAACTAACCTAAGGACATCACACACATCCATGCCCGAGGCAGGATTCGAACCTGCGACCGCAGCGGTCGCTCGGTTCCAGACAGTAGCGCCTAGAACCGCACGGCCACTCTGGCCGGCAAGTTAACTTCATACATGTCTCTATGCGTGCGTGACACTCACAGCACATTACTTAGACACATACCCATTTCACGCACAGGCATCTCATTCGTGGTGTGGTTGTAATCATGCAATATCAGGAAGCTAGTGCAGTAATAAGTAAAACTGAAGCCGATGCGCACAAATCGAAGAAACAGGAGGGTGAAATAACCGTAAGGATTAAATCTCTGCCTGTTGTAGACGGAATCAGAAGGTCTACTAGGTACGTATAATGCATAAACTAATCTACATTATTGTGTTTCCAGTCAGGAAAGACTCATTTAAGGAAACACAGTTCTAAGAAATCCCATATTGACACAGCTCCTTCAGGGATAGCGGCAGCAGTAAAAAATAGGATAACAGTAAAGTTTGCTCCAGTGTGTGCTACAGATATGAAACCTTTCAAAAATGTTTCTGGGGAAGATTTAAAAGAACTTGAGGAAGAATAAATATATCTAGGTATACATTACCGAGAAGTCAGTGTTTCAGATGTCGTGCCACATTCCTCTACTATAAATAGGCATGTCAGAGAATGTGCTGGTGCAATTAAAACAGCACGAGACCTCTGGATATTAAGGAAGTTATTCATAAAACATCCTCCACGACACTTGACATTTGGACTGATTCGTACAATAAGGTACATAATCTGACACTCACAGCACATTACTTAGACACATACCGATTTCTTGCGATTAATGTTATCTATAGAAGTAAATGCACAGCTGTTAAGATGACAGGAGTAAATATTATGAAAGATACTGAAGAGAGGATGACTGATTGGAGCATTTCGCGGGACATGTTAGATCATTTTATTTTTGTCTCCGCCTAGAGTGCAAATACAATGAAATTTTTTGGAAAATGACAACAGGATTCCTCGTGCTGTTCATTGTATAACAGCACTTTCGATGAAGGTAAATGAATCGTAATAAATACTGCGTAATGCATTATACGATATATGTAGAAAAGTGTCCTCTGCTCATCTTTGGAATCATCCCTGAAAGCAGATGTTTTTACATACTGGAACAACGTGTCCACTATGCTATCTACTGGATCAAGTTGTCCATTATGCTATCTTTACACACTCAGTACGACGAAGTTGCTGCTTTACTAAAATGAAATGATCGTATGGCATCGTTGGACGGGAGGTCAAATTCGGGTTCGGCTGCCAGTCGCAAGTCTTATTTCATTCGGGGCCACATTGGACGACTTGCGGCCGATGACGAGAACAACACAACTCCCAATCGCCGAGCGGAGAAAATCTCCAAGCCGGCCGGGAACCGGACACGGGCCTAGTGCATGAGAGGTAAGCACGTTACCGCTCAGATAGGCAGGCGCACTGCTGCATTACTGAAGTAAAAGAACTGCGGTAGCAGATTACAGCGACATGACAATGAACTTCCGAAACCGTTTAAAGAGGGCACAGATGAATTAGAAGGCAAAAATGAACCTACAGTCCAGTTAGTTGATTTGTGCACACATAAATGTGAACAAATCAGCTGTGTCAAAGACAATGATTGTGAGGTGAGATTAATTACTGCTGTTACGAATAATGTTTCATTATGATACGAGGAAGGAATAGATTTTTAATTATCTACAGTAACTGAAATACACTGTCAGATTTGTGTTTGTTAGCATCAGAGACAAGTGGTTAAAAATCTATATTACTCCCTGTGAATGTTGTCACTACTTCCTACTACAAAAAATGCTACGTTCGTTTGTACGGTGCCAGGATATGGGCACTTACACGTTAGCTTGCCAACATTAGTATTAATACTAGAGGGCATCAGATCATAACTTTATTGAATTGCGATAAATACGAGGCACTCTCGAACAGTATTCCCTGCATGTCTGCATGATTAAGTCACTATCTTAAAGCGTTGGTGAAAAGTTTCGGAAGTTGAGAATTGTGGAATATAAAGTCTGCGGCTGGGCGTACCTCGCCGGGCCGCCGTGGGCGGCAGGTAGCAGTCACCGGAAACGCGGGACAATACGGAGCTTTTGTGGATAGCCCGGCATCCGGAGCCACCTGTGTTGGGCAACACGTGGCGAAGACGAGAATTTCGCTTGCCGAGGTGCGATATGGTAGAATCTCAGAAATGCCGTTGGAGGGATTTCGGCGATGTTAGAGCGTTCGACATTGGCCGAAACTGAGTATTCTTCCGCCGCGTTTTCGTACGCGTGGGAGGCGGGAGAATTGTGGAGACAGAGGACTTCGCCTTCAGTTATCGAGCGGTACGGACTTGGAGACGGCGTCTTGGCCATCGTCTTCGAAGGGAGATATACGGTCTGTGTCGCAGCATTGCACCAACGCGTGTTCCGCGCAGAGTTCTGCGGTTAGAGCTCTTTGTGTGCTCAGAAGCGAGATTTTCACCAACGCTTAACCACTTCCAACAACTTACCTAATATTCTTGATCTGGTTGTTATCCTTGAGAGGTACCGAGTATTTATCAACGTATCTGCCTGTAATAGGGGCGCGTAATTGCAAATTGTTAGTGTTCCATTCTCAGGAGTGTGTGGGTGGACAAAGAAATCCACATTTTTAGTAAAATTTGTCAGTTGTGGGGGATATCAAATTAAATGTCAGTATTACAATCGAATTATCGACTTTATTGCAGCTAGCATTTACCCTGTCCCAGTAAGCTTTACACGTACTCTAGTCATTGTACAGCTTGCTCAGACGGGAAGGAAAGAAGGTTTGCGTTCTTCTATGTCAGCGACGGACAAATAAACTTACGCGTTTGGCGACCATTCCGGTATCTCAATATGTTTGACATACATGAAAATCAGTAAATTCGTAGTAGTGTACGACAAATGTGTGCGAGCTATTCAGGTAAAACGTTCAACTATTAACGTAGTCATTTTTGTATAGCTAGTGCATAGTGTATTATAAAAAAACGCAAGTGTTATAATTCGCACAGTGTTGCACCAACGTAAAACACTTTTTTCTCTGTGTACACTTTCTTGATTACCACATCAGTCAGTATTACTTCTCTCTCTCTTTCGTGTTTTAAGTAGAGCCCTCAAGTGCAGTGTCATCTCAAAAGAGAGTTCTTTCCAAGGACTGGAAGAGTAACAAAAACAGATGAATTACAAGTCTTTCTTTTAAAGCACCCAGGTGACGACGAGATCTTAAAATGGTGGAGCAGACATGGAAAGGATCTATAGGATCTGGCTGCAGTCGCAAGACTTATATTATATATCCCAGCAGCAAGCGCACCATGCGATCGGTGCTTTAATAAAGCAGACACGTTATTAACAAATCACAGGAGCCAATTAAATCCAGAACGCGTCACTATCGTACTGTTGATCGACAGTATAACTGTAAACTTTCTCCCCTGACAAAAAAGTGAAAAATGAAAGGCTAGGGCAGCAAATAACAAAAGTTCTTCGTCTGTTTTAGACACTCGCTTCTTACATTTCAGAATTGTATTTATTTAATGTGTACGTAGGTTCCTATTATCGACAGGCAGAATAACTGTTCTGTTTGATGATGATGATGATGATTAGTGTTTTAGGGCGCACAACAACGAGGTTATCAGCGCCCGTTCCCAAAAGATCAATTCAGAGTCTATCTTTGCGAGAATTGGTAATGTTCAAATTGCAAGATTGGACACAGCACATCAAAACAGGTAGATAAAACGAAATATAAAATAGCAGTACAAAAAAGGTAAAAATAATTTACGGTGGCTGAGTGACCACTTACAAATAAAGGGTGACCAAACCACTGCACAGCACATTAAGACCTCAATCCCAATACTTTGGGAAGAAGTCCGGACATCACACAAAAACGTAAAATTCGAGCGACGCTCGCCTCATTATTAGTTAAAAGAGAGGGCAGGTTTGGTGGGAAACTGAAATCTTCCCTCAAACCCGCATATAAAACACACATAGTTAAAATATGTCGTATCGACAGCTGTGTCCCACATGTCTGACTCGTTGGTGGCTCCTCACGACGTAACAGAAAACCATGTGTCAACGGACAATGTCCTATTCTAAACCGTGTAAGGGCTACTTCCTCAGCTCGTCGTTGTCGGATGGAGGTGAGCCACGGTCGGACAGAATCCTTCACCGCTCAAAACTTATTATCCCTCACGTCCAGCCACTGAGCCTCCCACCAACGCATGACCTTCCGAGTCACGAAAGATGTTATTGCCTGCAGGGGGAAGGAACAACGAGCAGGAGGTAGGATCTTCTGTTTGAAAATGAGTCTTATCTTTTCCTGTGATTGTACTGAAGTATCAGATTATTTTGCACGTTCTGTTTGCAGTTAACTACCGCGTGTACTCGTTCTTGAAAACAGTACTTTTGTGTTAAAAAAGAAAGAGATATAGAAAAGAAAGAAAAAATGGAGAGAGGAAGAAATGCGTTCTATTTGTGCAGTGCGGTGAGACGAGGTGAGACGCAAGCGAAGACCACCCACACTGGGTTATTCGAGTGTCCGGAGTCCTGACAACAGACATGAAGCTACAAAGTGACCAAGCAGAGTCATGTGGGATCTGACAGGAGCGGCTGTGGCCCCATTGTAGCAGACGAGCCGAACCGCTCAAACATTGAGCGCTGCAACACCCTATTGTCAACACATTCTAACAAAATGAGCACAATGGGACTTAACTTCTGAGGTCATCAGTCCCCTAGAACTTAGAACTACTTGAACCTAACTAACCTAAGGACATCACACACATCCATGCCTGAGGCAGGATTAGAACCTGCAACCGTAACGGTTGCGCGGTTCCAGACTGTTGCGCCTACAACCGCTCGGCCACCCCGTCCGGCTTAAATGTAAAGTAACCTAATGACTGTAAATTCTGAGATGTACAGGGTGATTATAATTAAAGTCAAACTTTAAAACTGCTGTAGAAATAACACCACTGGTCAGAATGACGCCAAATTGTAACGGAATATTAGCGGAGAAGGGGGAAATCGTATGGCAGAAGAACAATAAAAAGTTACAAAATGTATAAATAGATGGCGCTGTAAGCACCATAATTTAATAGTGATCGACTACAAATGACAAATGAATCATTCAACAATTCCTAAGATGTACGTTTGAAGTTAATCAAACTACTACTCAGTGTGCACGGGTGTGATACTCTTAGTTACGTCAGCCCATCCACCAAGGCAAGGTCATATAACATCGGATGGCAAAACTGGTTTTTAGCTGTCCTTGACGCCAAAAACGGATAAAAAGCATCACTCTCGTCAGTTTTTAATTGTCCTGAGGCCGAAAGCCGCGTAAAAAGCATCACTAACATCGGTTTTTAATTGTCCTGAGGCCAAAAACCGCATAAAAAGCATCAATCAAATATACGTGTGACTGGCGTAAAACGTGTCCAATACGCTGTCCACCGTTTTCTGCAACAAGTTGAAATCGAGGAACAACATGTTCCACAACTGATTGAAGTGTTTCCAGGATAACGTTCAGAATGTGTTGCGCAATGCGTGTCTTCAATGAAGCTACGTTTGCAGTCGGAATACTGAACGCAACATCTTTCAGATGCCCCACAGCTAGAAGTCACCCGGATTTAGATCAGGTGATCGGGACAGCCATTCGGTAGGGAAATGGCGGCTGATGATTCTAACATTTCCGAACTGACACTTCAGCAGCTGCTTAACAGGATTTGCAATGTGCGGGTGTGCACCATTTTGCGTAAAAATGATCCCATCCACACGTCCACACTGTTGGAGAGCTGGAATGACGTGGTTGCGCAAAAGACACTCATAGCGCTTACCAGTGACAGTACAGGTAACAGGACCGGAAGCACCTATCTCTTCGAAAAAAATATGGCCCTACGATAAATGATGCCGTAAACCCGTACCACACAGTGACCTTTTGAGGATGAAGTGGTACTGGTTGATTTGTGTGTGGATTTTCCTTTGCCATTATTCGACAATTCTGAGTATTGACAAATCATGTCAGATGGAAGTGGTCTTTGTCTGTCCACAAAATCTTCCACAAGCAGTCATTGTCCACTTCCATGCGAGCAAGAAATTCTAAAGCAAAGATCATTCTTTCTGGCAGATCAACAGGAAGCAATTCGTGCACATGGGTAATTTTGAACGGATAGCAAAGAAGGATGTTTCGTAGTGTTTTATGCACCCGCGCTCAGGGGTATGTCCAATGTTCGGGCAATTCTCCGTGCACTACATGTTTGCACACCACCACTCGTTTCCTCCTGTATTGCTGTGGGCACTGCTTCCACAGACGTCGATTCAATTCGTTTCCTCCCTCTACCAGGTTGCACACCAAAAGGACTCGTCTCTTCGAATTTACGAATCGTTTTCTCCAGACCCACGGCAGTCATCGGACCAACGCCTTTTTTCAAACCCTTCAGTATCCGGAACTTTGCAGAGCGACGTGTGCACAGCCATCATTCTCGTAATACAGCTCTACAAGCAGAGCGCGATTCTGCATTGAGACAGTCATGGCGAACGTCACAGAAAGGAGGAAAAGCTATGTAATTTCGTTCCCCTGCCCCATATGGGCAGGGAATGGGGTCGTGCGCATGACAGGTCTCTTCATTTACGTATTCTGACACATACTATTCCTTTGCAATTTGACGTCATTCTGACCAGTGGTGCTATTTCTTCAGCGTTTTGAAAGTTTAACTTTAATTATAATCACCCTGTATATGGCCTCATTTCGTTTTATTTAACGTGGTACTAGGCTTACTTATTTCTGGATGTTTTGCGTGTATAGGAGGCACAACGTATTGGATTTGAGAAGAAAAACACACAGAATGCAACAATAAAACCTATCTTTGGCGTGAGACAAGGCCGACGTCTTAGGTGTTGACTCTGCAGAAGTGAGGAAATTAGACGCTAGCCGCGGGTAGTGGCTACCGCATATTTTTAGTGCATCTACTTGCCCAGCGGTCGAAATGGGGGGCAATAACAGCAGGAGTGCGCAACCTTTTCATGTTTTTCAGAGCGCCTTTGCAGATAGCCATCTGACGGTTTTAGGAAGAATACACGGCCTGCAGAAGATAATGGGCTATCCTCGAGAGCTGCTCCTAGAATTTCAGAAGACCTCTGATGCAAGGCTGGTTGGTAGGCACAAAAATGTCCCATTGGTATATTCATCAGTGACGTCACGGAGACGCCGTCGAAGCAGCTTCTTCTTTTTATTTATTTATTTATTTATTTATTTGTAGTAGGAGGTTTTTTTTGTGGTGTGACTGACGTCACATCGTGGAACATTGCTTTTGGCGTTATTTACTGTATTATGTAGCAAGAGCCTCGCTATTGGCCGCTGTGTTTTTCATTTTCTACTACTGGCGAGCAGGCGAAGTTAGGTGAGAAAAGACAGAAAAGCGTTAGAGTCCGCCAAAATTTATAGACTTCCTGGGATTGACATCAGCGCATTCTAGCACGCGAGGAGAGAGCGTAATTGAAGCAGTAGTAATGGGCCCTAGTCTTCAGTCGCGTGCCGTTCACACAATGGCAGCGTTGATTGTGGCAGTCATGTATAATTATGGTGAGCATAAGTAGCAGCACCGTTGTCATTGGGCATTCTTGGTCCACACTTGCAAAATTCTGTACGAAAACCTGTCTCAGATTCAGTCATACGTGTGTTGAATGTGTGAGTTTTTCAATTAGTCACCAGGTTTACAGTCACTGTTTTTCGTGTGGGATTGCTTTTCTGATGATGTCAGCGTGAGCAGGCGTACTATCGCATCCACTGGAATAACACAGTCAATTAATTAAAGGCACTAATTAGAATTTCTAGAATTTATTCCATATTTTCCCATAATTTAAGATTCAGTTTTTAGTGAAAAACTGTCGTTGCGAAAGTTAATAAATCAGTTACGAAGGCTAGGAGAGTGTTTCTGCTAGAAATAGCAGATAAGCAGTTGTTAGCATCTCAGACAGCGAATTGGCATCACTTAGTTCCAGTAAGATAGACGTAGAGGAATTATGGGCAAAGTTTAAGCAGATGTGTAATTAGTGGTCTGGAGAATTATGTGCCCAGAAAATTTGTTAAGCACGGAAAAGATTCACCATGGTTTATGAACAAGATTCGTAAAATGATGAGCAAACAGAGGCTGTTACACTCGCGGTTCAAAAGAGAACGCACATGTTGCGACAAGCAAAGGTTGGTGGAGATTCGTGCGTCTATCAAAAGATATAAGCGCGAAGCATACAACTACCTCCATCATACATTACCAAAAGATATGGCAAAGAGTGGCAGAGAACGGTAGAAAGTTCTGGTCCTGTGTAAAATCCAGTCACTTGTTGTCCAGTCTGGTGTGGCAGCTGAAGATAGCAAACCGAAAGCGATAGTTTTACATTTCACGTTCAAGATATCGTTCACGTAGAAGAATAGTACAAACATACCGTCTTTTGACCATAGAAAAGACTTCCGTGTGGACGATATAGTAATAAGTATCCCTGAAGTAGAAAAACAGCTGAAAGAGTTGAAAACGAATAAGCCACCAGGTCCGGATGGAATCCCATTTCGGTTTATCAAAGAGTACTCTACAGAATTGGCCCTTTGCCTAGCTTGTCTTTATCGGAATCTCTCGCCCAACGCAAAGTCCAAAGCGACTGGAAAAAAAGCGCAGTATCTCCTACATATAAGAAGGCGAGAGAATGGACACGGAAAATTGCAGACCATATCCCCAACACCAGTTTGCTGCAGAATTCTTGAACACATTGTCAGTGCGAACATAATAAATTTTCATGCGACAGATTGTTGTCCACGAATTACCATGGCTTTAGGAAGCCTCGCTCGTACAAAACTCAGCTTGCCCTTGTCTTACATGACATACTGCGAACTATGGATGAAGGGAAACACGAAGCTGGAAATTTGTGGGAAGTTCCTATGGGAACAAACTGCAGAGGTCATCGGTCCCTAGGCTTGCACACTACTTTATCTAACTTAAACTAACTTACGCTAAGGACAACACATACACACTCATGCCCGAGGGAGGACTCGAACCTCCGACGGGGAGAGGCAATACGGAGATTCCATATTTCTACATTTCCAGAAAGCGTTTGACTTTATGCCCCATGGCACGCTGTTAAAAAAAAGTACGAGCCTATGGAGTGGGTTCATAGATATGTGATTGGCGTGAAGACTCCTTAAGTTATAGAATCTAGTATGTTGTCCTCGACGGCAAGTGTTCATCAGAGACAAGAGTGGCGTCAGGAATGCCCCAGTGAAGTGTAACATTGCTGCTATTCTCTGTATACATAAATGATTCGGGTGACAGGGCGGGCAGCGATCTGCGGTTGTTTCCTGATGATGCTTTTGGTATACGATACGGTATCGAATTTGAGTGACTGTAGGAGCATACAACATGGCTTAGACAACATTTCTAGTTGGTGTGATGAATTGCAGCTATCTCTAAACGTATAAAATGTATGTTGCTGCGCATGAGTAGGAAAAACAGCATCAGTGGTGTCCTACTTGACACAGTCACGTCGTTTAAATATGAGGCAGTGACGTTGAAAAACGATATGAAATGGAACGAGCAATTGAGAATTGTGGTAGGGAAGGCGAATGATCGACTTCGGTTTATTGGAAGAATGGTAGGAAATTATGGTTCATCTATAAAGGAGACCGCGTATAGGACGCTAGTGCGACCTATTCTTGAGTACTGCTTCAGTGGTTGAAATCCGTAGTAGGTCGGATTAAAGGAAGACTTCAAAGCAGTTCAGAGACGCGCTGCTAGATTTGTTACCGATAGGTTCCAACAACACGCAAGTGTTACGGAAATGCTGTGGGAACACAAATACGTAGTACTCCCTGGAGAGAAGGCGACATTCTTTTCGAAGAACACTATTGAGAAAATTTAGAGTAAGGGCATTTGAAGCTAACTGCAGAAACACCGCACTACCTCCAGCATTCATTGCACGTAAGGAGGAGGAGGAGATTAATGTTTAACGTCCCGTCGACAACGAGGTCAGTAGAGACGGAGCGCAAGCTCAGATTAGGGAAGGACGGGGAAGGAAAGCGGCCGTGCCCTTTCAAAGGCACCATCCCGGCATTTGCCTGAAAGGATTTGTTTTTGTTTTGAACGGCCAGTGTCGGTTGGTCAGTCAGTGTGCTCCCTGCCGCCGTTGGATAAGCAGCTGCAGCAGCAAGTCGTATACTCCTAGCTCACTCATTTCTTACATAGTTTAATTCTTAATTTCTTTGAGTGTTTTTGGTACTTGCATTGTTTGATACATAAATTTCGGGCGTATTATAGTATTTGCGAGTTGTAGCATCGCGTTTTAGTACCTGAATAGTGTAAAATCGCGTAGTCTCCTTCCGCTACCGAGCAGTGTGTCAGCAGTGCGTTAGTAGCAGCATTACTGCATTTACTAGGCAATCTGGTATTTTAATAACCGTTTAAATTTTGTCGATTTGTTTGCGCTCTCTGTAGATTAGTTCAGACGTTCATTGCAAAACAGTTTTTAGCATGGATAGGGACTGCCTGTGGTTGCCCGGGATACTGCCCGCATTGAGGCTGATCCCTCACCTGTGGTAGAGTGGGAGGTAGTCTCAGGGTGTGGCAGGGGGCGAAAGACATTCCGGAGGGCTGAACGGAAGGCCTCTCCAGTTTGTCTGACGAACCGGTTTCAGGTTCTGTCTCAGGCTGATACTGATCTTCGGCCTGACACGGCTGCTTGTCCTGTTCCAGAGGTTGCCCCTCAGTCTGCAAAATCCGGGCGGTCGCAGAGGGTGGGCTTACTGGTAGTTGGGAGCTCCAACGTCAGGCGCGTAATGGGGCCCCTTAGAGAAATGGCAGCAAGAGAGGGGAAGAAAACCAATGTGCACTCCGTGTGCATACCGGGGGGAGTCATTCCAGATGTGGAAAGGGTCCTTCCGGATGCCATGAAGGGTACAGGGTGCACCCATCTGCAGGTGGTCGCTCATGTCGGCACCAATGATGTGTGTCGCTATGGATCGGAGGAAATCCTCTCTGGCTTCCGACGGCTATCTGATTTGGTGAAGACTGCCAGTCTCGCTAGCGGGATGAAAGCAGAGCTCACCATCTGCAGCATCGTCGACAGGACTGACTGCGGACCTTTGGTACAGAGCCGAGTGGAGGGTCTGAATCAGAGGCTGAGACGGTTCTGCGACCATGTGGGCTGCAGATTCCTCGACTTGCGCCATAGGATGGTGGGGTTTCGGGTTCCGCTGGATAGGTCATGAGTCCACTACACGCAGCAAGCGGCTACACGGGTAGCAGGGGTTGCGTGGCGTGGACTGGGCGGTTTTTTAGGTTAGATGGCCTCGGGCAAGTACAGAAAGGGCAACAGCCTCAAAGGGTGCGGAGCAAAGTCAGGACATGCGGGGACCAAGCAGCAATTGGTATTGTAATTGTAAACTGTCGAAGCTGCGTTGGTAAAGTACCGGAACTCCAAGCGCTGATAGAAAGCACCGAAGTTGAAATCGTTATAGGTACAGAGAGCTGGCTTAAGCCAGAGATAAATTCTGCCGAAATTTTTACAGAGGTACAGACGGTGTTTAGGAAGGATAGATTGCATGCAACCGGTGGTGGAGTGTTTGTCGCTGTTAGTAGTAGTTTATCCTGTAGTGAAGTAGAAGTGGATAGTTCCTGTGAATTATTATGGGTGGAGGTTACACTCAACAACCGAGCTGGGTTAATAATTGGCTCCTTTTACCGACCTCCTGACTCAGCAGCGTTAGTGGCAGATCAACTGAGAGAAAATTTGGAATACATTTCGCATAAATTTCCTCAGCATGTTATAGTCTTAGGTGGAGATTTCAATTTACCAGATATAGACTAGGACACTCAGATGTTTAGGACGGGTGGTAGGGACAGAGCATCGAGTGACATTATACTGAGTGCACTATCCGAAAATTACCTCGAGCAATTAAACAGAGAACCGACTCGTGGAGATAACATCTTGGACCTACTGATAACAAACAGACCCGAACTTTTCGACTCTGTAAGTGCAGAACAGGGAATCAGTGATCATAAGGCCGTTGTAGCATCCCTGAATATGGAAGTTAATAGGAATTTAAAAAGGGGAGGAAGGTTTATCTGTTTAGCAAGAGTAATAGAAGGCAGATTTCAGACCACCTAACAGATCAAAACGAAAATTTCTGTTCCGACACTGACAATGTTGAGTGTTTATGGAAAAAGTTCAAGGCAATCGTAAAATGCGTTTTAGACAGGTACGTGCCGAGTAAAACTGTGAGGGACGGGAAAAACCCACCGTGGTACAACAACAAAGTTACGAAACTACTGCGAAAGCAAAGAGAGCTTCACTCCAAGTTTAAACGCAGCCAAAACCTCTCAGACAAACAGAAGCTAAGCGATGTCAAAGTTAGCGTAAGGAGGGCTATGCGAGAAGCGTTCAGTGAATTCGAAAGTAAAATTCTATGTACAGACTTGACAGAAAATCCTAGGAAGTTCTGGTCTTACGTTAAATCAGTAAGTGGCTCGAAACAGCATATCCAGACACTCCGGGATGATGATGGCATTGAAACAGAGGATGACACGCGTAAAGCTGAAATACTAAACACCTTTTTCCAAAGCTGTTTCACAGAGGAAGACCGCACTGCAGTTCCTTCTCTAAATCCTCGCACAAACGAAAAAATGGCTGACATCGAAATAAGTGTCCAAGGAATAGAAAAGCAACTGGAATCACTCAACAGAGGAAAGTCCACTGGACCTGACGGGATACCAATTCGATTCTACACAGAGTACGCGAAAGAACTTGCCCCCCTTTTAACAGCCGTGTACCGCAAGTCTCTAGAGGAACGGAGGGTTCCAAATGATTGGAAAAGAGCACAGGTAGCCCCAGTCTTCAAGAAGGGTCGTCGAGCAGATGCGCAAAACTATAGACCTATATCTCTGACGTCGATCTGTTGTAGAATTTTAGAACATGTTTTTTGCTCGAGTATCATGTCGTTTTTGGAAACCCAGAATCTACTATGTAGGAATCAACATGGATTCCGGAAACAGCGATCGTGTGAGACCCAACTCGCGTTATTTGTTCATGAGACCCAGAAAATATTAGATACAGGCTCCCAGGTAGATGCTATTTTTCTTGACTTCCGGAAGGCGTTCGATACAGTTCCGCACTGTCGCCTGATAAACAAAGTAAGAGCCTACGGAATATCAGACCAGCTGTGTGGCTGGATTGAAGATTTTTTAGCAAACAGAACACAGCATGTTGTTATCAATGGAGAGACGTCTACATACGTTAAGGTAACCTCTGGCGTGCCACAGGGGAGTGTTATGGGACCATTGCTTTTCACAATATATATAAATGACCTAGTAGATAGTGTCGGAAGTTCCATGCGGCTTTTCGCGGATGATACTGTAGTATACAGAGAAGTTGCAGCATTAGAAAATTGTAGCGAAATGCAGGAAGATCTGCAGCGGATAAGCACTTGGTACAGGGAGTGGCAACTGTCCCTTAACATAGACAAATGTAATGTATTGCGAATACATAGGAAGAAGGATCCTTTATTGTATGATTATATGATAGCGGAACAAACACTGGTAGCAGTTACTTCTGTAAAATATCTGGGAGTATGCGTGCGGAACGATTTGAAGTGGAATGATCATATAAAATTAATTGTTGGTAAGGCGGGTACCAGGTTGAGATTCATTGGGAGAGTGCTTAGAAAATGTAGTCCAGCAACAAAGGAGGTGGCTTACAAAACACTCGTTCGACCTATACTTGAGTATTGCTCATCAGTGTGGAATCCGTACCAGATCGGGTTGACGGAAGAGATAGAGAAGATCCAAAGAAGAGCGGCGCGTTTCGTCACAGGGTTATTTGGTAACCGTGATAGCGTTACGGAGACGTTTAATAAACTCAAGTGGCAGACTCTGCAAGAGAGGCGCTCTGCATCGCGGTGTAGCTTGCTCGCCAGGTTTCGAGAGGGTGCGTTTCTGGATGAGGTATCGAGTATATTGCTTCCCCCTACTTATACCTCCCGAGGAGATCACGAATGTAACATTAGAGAGATTAGAGCGCGCACGGAGGCTTTCAGACAGTCGTTCTTCCCGCGAACCATACGCGACGGGAACAGGAAAGGCAGGTAATGACAGTGGCACGTAAAGTGCCCTCCGCCACACACCGTTGGGTGGCTTGCGGAGTATGAATGTAGATGTAGATGAAAACCTAAATCAGGATGGCCGGAGACGGAATTGAACCGTCGTCCTCCCGAATGCGAGTCCAGTATGCTAACCACTGCGCCACCTCGCTCGGTTTGCACGTAAGGACCACGAAGGTAAGACACGGGAAATTTGGGCCCATAGACAGGCATGTGGACAGTCGTTTTTCCCTCGGTCTGTTTGCGAGTGGAACAGGAAAGGAAATGAACAGTAGTGTTACGCGATACTTTCTGCCACGCTCCGTATGGTGGATTGTGGAGTATCTATGTAAATGCAGATGTAGAACAGGTTTAAATGAAATAGTGTTTCTGTTACATAACTTCATTTCAAACTAAAATTTTCATGTGTAAATCCCCACTTTGGTATCTATAGCTAGGCCCATAAAATTAGCGTTACTCAGTTCAGCAGTACACATTAAACTCATAGCGTAGATGTAAGAGGTGTAGCGTGCCTGCAATTAGTTTTCTGGGTTTAGATAACCTTCCACGCATGGGTATTTTACAGAGAGTCATGCGTGGATGTCAATATAGCAGCTGCTGCAGTGCCAAAAAGAGAAGATTCCTGTATCGTCTTTTATAGTGGTCCAAACCGTCGTGGAGATATGAGAATTAAAGTTGTTTCTTGAGGGGACAGGTGTGGCATGATGCTCATGGGACATCCTCGAAACACAACAATATTTGCAGAGTACAGAATCTCACTGGGCGTTCTCAGTATATGACTCAGTTGCGGTTATCACCACTTGCCACGAACAGGGACGTTCAAGGTTTACAGTAAGCTTAGAACTACGTGCAGCAGGATCCCACTGAACGGTGCGAAGTGTGACATTTTGGGACCAACATTTTCGTATCTTACTATAATAACAGGGTTACAACTCTGAACATGCGCCTATTGCTGCACCTGGCTGATGGATATGCTGGCAGCTATGAGCCTGAAGTCAGTGAATAATGATCTAGTTCCCACTCTACCCCGTTCTCTCCACGCAATTCTAACAGCACAAAAGTGGAGCTTACGTGCGGAACAGGGGTTTCGACAGATTGAAGAATACTGCAGTAGGTACCAGCACAGGATCACGGAATTAGGAATATCGTCCTCAGACACCATCTTAATCATGGTTCTCATTTGTGTAGGCTATAGTAGACGGGGTAAAATATGGCAACACCTCGAGAAATCAAAGCTTGAACTTAAAGGCGAATAGCAGCAAAGCCTACAGATTACACTGTTTCATTTGACCACGAACAGCATCTGTTCAATGTCCTCAGTACGCTGCAAGTGTCAGACGTGGTGAGATTAATATTGTGGGTAGTTGTGAGTGTCACGGAATTAGGAATATCGTCCTCAGACACCATCTTAATCATGGTTCTCATTTGTGTAGGCTATAGTAGACGGGGTAAAATATGGCAACACCTCGAGAAATCAAAGCTTGAACTTAAAGGCGAATAGCAGCAAAGCCTACAGATTACACTGTTTCATTTGACCACGAACAGCATCTGTTCAATGTCCTCAGTACGCTGCAAGTGTCAGACGTGGTGAGATTAATATTGTGGGTAGTTGTGAGTGTATTGTATCGAAGCTCCGTGCATGTGAACGTATGCAAATTGTTGGTGCTTGTTTGGTGGAGGCTTCCGTAACCACGATAGCTGTAGTGTTAGGAGTTACGAAAGGCTACCTTTTAAAGATTTATAACATATACAGGGAAAATGGAAAAACATCAAGCGCTACGTCACACATTAGGCGAAAGTGTGTGAAATGATAGTGACAGAAGAGCACTGAAGACCATTGTGACGCAAAATAAGTGGACGACAGCGGCAAAGATCACTGCAAAACTGAATGTTGGACTCGTGAACCTTGTCAGCACCGAGACAAAACAAACGGCACTTCATAAGGAGGGAATTCCAGAACAAGCGGGAATTCCAAAATCTCTCACCAGTGATTCAAATGCCCTTAGCGAGAAAACGTGGTGCCGAAGCCATAAAACCTGGACTAAGCACCAACTGAAAAGTCATTTCGTCGGATGAGTCTTGTTTCGCACTGTTTCCAACTTCTGACCGAGGTTACGTGCCATGAGTGGGACATGGCGAGGGTTCGGTGACGATTTAGGTACCAATATCGTTTTATTCCGTGGGCACTATGATTAATCAGCAAGATCTCATTGCTGCCTAGGATTATATGACTTTTTTTTCTGATATCTTGCATCCAATAGTTCATTGTCTGTTCCCCAATGGAGTGCTCTGTTCCAAAAGGACAGGACCGTGTTTGCACAACTCTCGTCGACCAGAACTGATTTTGTGAGCCCGAGGAAGAAGTGCTGCATCTCCTCTAACCATCATAGTCACCAAACGTCAATAATATTGAACCTTTGTCGTCTACTTTGTAGAAAAGTGTGGGGGATCGCCATTCACCTTCTTCCGCGGTACCTGACTCTGCCAGATGCTACTTTGGATGCCAACGATTTTCCTGTTCCGAGTAGGCTTGGTAATGTGTTTTGAATTTGGTGTTCCCATATTTTTGTCCTGATCCTGTATGTGTTAACGATGGGGATCCAGTAACCCTCCCAAACATATAATACATTACATAACGTCCTAGAGGATCAGCCCTAAGCTTTCAGCAGTCATGAGTGTGTCCGTCTCCCTACATCTTGTATATCCTGAGAATGAGTGAAAAGAGTAGATAGATGGTGAGGAAAATTGAAGTAAGAGCGAACAAGTGATTCACTGGTTCAGTATCAGCCAGAGATCCAGTGAACCGAATCTTCCTAAGGGGGTAGGAGTGACGTGGCAACAACCTCCATCCATGGTTCAAATGGTTCAAATGGATCTGAGCACTATTGGACTTAACAGCTGAGGTCATCAGTCCCCTAGAACTTAGAACTACTTAAACCTAACTAACCTAAGGACATCACACACATCCATGCCCGAGGCAGGATTCGAACCTGCGACCGTAGCGGTCACGCGGTTCCGGACTGTAGCGGCTATAACCGCACGGCCACGCCGGCCGGCAACCTTCATCCATACATCATTCTCAGTCTTCTACAGCTCCTCTACATTCCACTAGGCACATTCGCCTCTCTTGGCATGCCATCCTCAGCACTTGCATCAAACCCAGCGTCTTCATCACCACCAGAATCGTCGAAAGCAAAGCCTAGAACGGAAACGCTACCTTATGTTGACTCATCAGCCCCAGCGCCACCAACCAAGGCTCAAGACTCCACATGAGGATCCCGAACTGTGGTAACATTTTTGTGAACATCCAGGAGCAGCAAATAGTCCCATCGGCAGCTACCCACAGTTGTACCCGCAACAAAATCCTTATCTACACCCTTAAAATAGACCACATGATGACCCCAAAAAATCGCAAAGCCCAGAATATATAGATTGCTAGGCCACACCACCAGAACCCATTTCTGCAGAGCCTCATACCTTCCCCTACTTCTGTTCAGGCTCCACCTTACTTTACTCAAAAAGATACTGCTGGAAATCCGAAAATCCCTGGTCCTCAATCCAGGATACATCTTGAATCTACAGATTGACCTACAACGAGGTATTCTTGCACTTCTTCAGAAAGGTCTTACAACATGGTGTTTATTTATACGGTTGGTTTTAGCGGTGCTTGGCAAAGTATTTAGGACCATTAATTAGTCCTCTTTCTTTCCTAAGTACGATTACATTTCTGTACTATTTGCATCGTATCACAGTCTTCTGCTTTTCTCTATACCTTGGATTTTTTAATCTCTTCAATACTTGTATTTTATAGGCGATATTTTATGCTACTAGGTGGTCACTTCATTTTTTATCAAATGACATACGCACTGTGGTGTTCTGTCTTTTTGTCTGTTCTTGGGGTTTCGTTCCCTCGTTCCCCTCGTCCTGTTTTGGGGCGGAGGGGGGCTATCAGCGGTACAAAACTCTGTTCTTCAGCCGAGAATTTTTTAAGATTCTAACAAAAATGAGAACAAATGTTATTAAAGGAGGAACGTTACACACAGTTTTAAAACCAATATACAGAATTAAACTTGTTGGCATCTACATGAGAAACGTCAAAACTGGTTTCTTTTCTAAATTAAAAGTCAAAGAACTAACAGTTAGAATACGAAAATATCTACCTTTTAAAAACACGTCGAAGAAAAGTGAAATTATCCTAAGAGAAAGCACTGCACTCTCACTTAAAATCTGAAGGACCAGCTCTAGGAGAAAAGGATTTCAGAAGGCGAGAATATGTGTCATAGGATCGAGGGGTGTGGAGAAAAGGTGATAGGAGTCTGTCAGGTATGTCTGGTATGGGCCTATGAAGATGAAGGCAGGTGCTGTAGTAGGTAGTGGGAAGACAGAAGGGGCGAAAGACAGGGTTAGGTGGCGTTTGGAGAGTGGGTAGGGCATTGGTTGTAAGAGGAAGGGACAGGGAAAGATGGAGAGAGAACAGGAGAGAGGAATCCCCAATGTGGAATGAGACAGGTGGGGGAAAGTTCAAGCTGGTAGGATGGGTAAATATCACCTCGAATCCCATTTTCTGGCAGAGGCAGTATGGGTAAACACCAGGGCAGATCTCACTGTCTGGCAGAGTGCTGGATGCTGTTACGTTGGGAAGGTAATTAAGTTTGCGTAAGTGCAGGACCTATGTTTGTCAGAGTGCAGGAGCATGCAACGGTTGGTGATCAGAGGCGAGTCAATGAGTTTATTGGAAACTAGTTTATGGATATTACAAGGGATGCAGAGGTGTTCGATGTGGGTGAGAAGGGGTGGGAATTAGACGAGACTGTAAGGGATTCATGTGGGGGAAGGTAAACAGATACAAACAGTTTGGCAGAGTACATGACATTCAGTGATCTGGAGGGACTTACAGAACTTAGGTAGGGCAGATATCCGTGCAGCATTTGCATAGCAAAGGTTGTGGCAGAGGACAGCGGGGGGATGGGGGGGGGGGGGGGGGGTGTAACACGAGTTCGGCCTGTTAGTAGTTTTAATCTGTTGTGGGCTTTCTCTTGTATGGTTAGTAGGTGAGGTTTCCTTGTTATTTGCTGGTCGATGGTAAAAACTATGTTAGTGTATTATTTAACTGGATTGAACCCTCGTAAATGGTAAAGTAGAAGTCAGGGAAGTGGAAGGTAGATGTGGTAGTCCTATGTTTATTGTCTACTTTCTGGAATGGTTGATCTTGAGGAATCGTTGGTTACACCACGATACAAGCTGAATGAGATGGGATTGGAGGGATCGTTTGGATTCCTGGATTGTAGGATGGACGGCAAGGGAAACAGTGTCACCAGCATTCTGTCAAAAGTGGTTTTGTGGAGGATGTTTGGGGATATCAGCAGTGTAGAGGAGATAAATGAAGAGGAGAGAGGATGGAGCCTTTGTATGCTTCCGCTGTGAGGTGGAGATATGAGTAATTGTGTTGTTAACAGCGACAGAGGGTAGGTGATTAGCTAGGAAGGGTGCCATAAGGCGATCATAATGAACTATATCTGGAGTTTGAAAAGGAGACTGGAATGTCAGACCCCGTCGAAGGCTTTATCTGGGTCGAAGGGGCAAAAATAGCTGATTTATGGGAGCTGAGCTGGTGGTATAGGAGATGGGTGAGGCTCATGAGCTGGTCATCAAAAGAGAAATTGGTAAGGAAGCCACAATGGTTAACAAGAATGAAGAGATTTTGGTTTAGCTATTGATGGAGAGGATAGTTCAAAGACCTCCCGAAACACTGAGGTGAGGCAGACAGAGCGGTAGGAGGAAGTATAAGTAGAAGGTTTGTGTAGTTTGAGGAAAAGTAGGATTCTGGAGATTTTCCATATCTGACGATAGTAGCCTGAGAAGATGGTACTGAAGTAAAGGTTTGCATGGGTGGATACAGAGGAGACAGGTGCTGACAGGTACTGCAGTCCTGACCAGGGGGAGATTTATGCTTATTTGGGGAAGTATTTCCTTTACGTAATGTGCTGTGATTGGTATATTTTGAGTGGACGTGCAGCTGTGCTAAGCTACTGTGCCAGGGTGGCGTAGTGGTTAGTTGCATCTGCCTAGTGAGATGGGGACTTTTGTTCGAATCCCAGCCTTGCTAAAAATTTTTATTTGTTGCTTCAGTCTGCATGTATACGTTATAGATATCTGAGATTTGGAAAGGACTCTGGACCTATATAATTCCAAGTGGTACTTGAATTAATGTATTTAGGTATTAGCTACTTTTAATTTACATTCAGTGTTTTACTTGCTGGATCCGGTTTTATTCAGTATATACTTCTGTCACTTTGCGCTTTCTATGGACACGTTCTACAAACAACATGATATCAACTCTACATACTAGTGCCTTTGCTCTCGTAGGGCCACGATCATCGTGAGTTCGCATCTTTGTCAATTTACTGCCATTGTGATCCATCCACCACATCTGGTATAACAGATTTTGACTTTAGCGTTTATAGCTTTTTTTTTTACTATCATGTTACCTGTTTGCCGGTATTATACTAGCTTTCTACGTGAGCCCACGTGATGTATGGAACGGTGGGTAGATTTGTACCACTACAAGTATTGGGTCTTAGAGTCTGGGAACTATGTTCCAGCATGTCACAAATTTATGTTGTTGAGACGATCCCAGTATCCCAAGTAGGCAGCGTCGAATTTTCGGTCTTAAACGTTTGTTAATTTTTTAACTACAGTGTGTTTTACTCGGTGACTAACTGCTTTCAGAATGCTTGACAATTATCGTGTGTCGAAATTACAGTCACAGTAAGTAATATTTTAACAGCTTTAACCGGAATGACTTAACTCAAAAAGGGCACTAATGCTGTGGAGCCAGTACTCATCAAAATTCTGACTCTGTGCTGTGGTAGCAAATGGTGCTCAGGTGCCCACAAAAGCAAACAAGAAGCCATCATCAACCCCTGTACGGAAATCTATCATAGAGAAAATCTTATTGCTAATTTCGCTCTTCTGATTCTATGTTCGATATGGTAGTAGTTCGCCCACTATCCTGCACACGCCATCTTGGGGCAGAAACGATTATCCTGGTGTCAGCACCTCCGACGGCATTACATTAGAAATGGTAAGCATCAAAAGGGGAAAGTGCTTTTTTGTCGGAGTACCTCTTGTTGAAGTTACTTTTCTAAGTAAAACTTGATTAGACACATTGCCTCATATCCCCAAGTTGCATATGATATACTGTATTAATACAGACTTGGGGTATAGTTGTTTTAGTAGCCACAGCGTATACATAACTTAATAAGAAAGTGGAGCACATATGTGATGTAAACAACTAAATATCTTACGTCAATCAGCATATTCCTAACCTACATAAAATTTGTTTGTATATATTTCAGATAGGCTGAGAATCGCCCACTTCGCGTTTACTGCCAATAACTGATTCCAGTGAAATAATTTGTTGATAAATGTATCCCACGTTATACGATTGTATTTACTTTAGTATTTCATCATAGACATTATATGAACATTTGTCTCCTTTAAATTGTTGTCACTACTGGTAGAAACTTAGACGCAGTTTGAATATGTTGATTATCGATGTCTGGGTTTAGAGTACACCGGTAAGGTCCGTAAAATTCTAATACGATGCACGGTAGGTAGACGGGCACGATGTTTCACTGTAATCCACAAAAATGTTGGTGGAATCTATTTCAAACGAAAGTTACGTATAGTCCCTGTCTTCGGCATATGTTATATTTCTTTCATGTCTTAGTTTTGTGAACCGTACCGCCTAGAAAAATAAGGTACTCGTAACTAAAATTGCAGGTAATATTATCTAGCAGAGTGAAAATGTTTGTAGCGTTCGTTGAAAAATTTCAAGGACTATAGAATAAACGGCTAACCACTAACCGTTCCGTTCAAAGCCAATGGACAGACTTTAATACTTGCGTTTCCCAGAATTTCAACAGGATAATGAAGAAATGAATAAGTACATTACTTTTCGCCATATTTTTGCCAAAACCAGATAAAAAGTTTTAAGAAGCATACCGTCTTCGTGCTGAACACACGCTCAGCATGATGTCCACCGCCGCTACGTGACGCATCTGGAAGACACGCTTAAGCAAAGGTTAATAAACGTCGATACCCTTTCGTGCAGACTGTGTTTCGCAACTGGGTCAGAACTCTCAGATATTTCTACTGTTCTGCATCTCTGAACTCGGGAGACAAAGTTCGCAGCGTTATGCGCGTGGGCTACAAATCTCAGAGTCACTAGCGCATTCCTGAATGTAGTTGTTGTTCCCTGTTCTTAATTTTCGAGAGATATCAGTAGATAAAGACGAAATACATTTGTGATTTCGGTAACTGTTGAGAACATTCTAAAAATCAGTTATATGGGTGTAATCTATGAATTTCGTAAAATGTCGTTCACTTTTTTAAAAAAGAAAAAGCATATGTGAAAGCATATGTTTCGCGATACCCCTCTGAAGATCAGGCGAATAAAGCTCAATTTGGTGAACAAGAAAGATAGCTCCTTCCTATGTTTTACAATTGTTTATATAGAATATCGGTAAATATAGAAGCAAATGTCTATCAACATCCATGATGGAGTTCATATTCTCGGGGTAGTGCTTCAGGAGGTAGCTTGTTCAGATTTAGCCCCTCATTATCAGAAGGTCGGACACAAAGTAGTGGTAATTTACTATCATTTGAGTGTGGAATTACGTCTATGAATACGTTAAGAAGCTCTTCACAGCCTTACACAGACTGAGTAGTTGCGGTACTGTTTATCGGGGCGTTCAGTTCAATGTGCTATTAATCTCATAATACCAATTGATCCCATCTACTCAATTTCACCATCACAGATAAGCTTTCTGTAAGCACTTTTCGCGATAGTATGTCAAGCACATTGAATCGATATTCAGTTTCATAGTCGGTAAAGATATGTCGATAATTTGCGTAAGTGAAGGGAAGTAACAAAATGAGGCTGCAAAACACTTCGTGGGGACCCTCACACAACAGTACTATATGACATTATGTATTCTCTTATAAAAACTCTAAACAAAGATTTACAAAGTAGGGTGAAATGAACCCAGTAACATGAATTCCATTTAAAAGTATGTCTGGGTATAACATAGACATACAGACAGATGCTTCGCAATGTTAGTGTTTACCGGCTCATTTCTGAAACGTGTCTAGTGCAGTGAACTTGCAATAGTTCTCAATGTATGAGCAAATGGAAGACCTGCGTTTACCAAAATGTTCATATTCTACATTATATTTGGCAAACATCTACCAAACAAGAGATTAAATACGGCTTTTAATCTTCTCAAAACATAATGCAACTTCCCGGAGAACTAATTAATATTTGAGTTAATTTAAGTCTGCAACGCGATGAAATGTGTGACAGAATGCTGTAACCTACTGCAACATTTGTACGTGGATGGCAGTTATTGCAAGTTGCATGACGCCCATATAGTGGTTGTTACTTCCGTCAGTTCTGCGCCGTAGCTACATGTAAATAGTGGATAATCATCGCATTTTGTGCAGAGATAGGAAATACTAAGATCATTGTGGCCTGTGTCAAATAAGGTTCACTTATTATTCATTTACTTTTCGGTTTCAATTGCATACACAATTTTAGCCTGTACATACGCACCATGTGCGTCTTGTAAATAGAATAGCTTTGAAGTTTTCACCTGCCGCTAGCCGTCTAAGTCAGAATATATATATATATATATATATATATATATATATATATATATATATATATATATATATATATATATATATATATATAGCTCACAGTAAACCTTTGCTATTGGGGACGGTTGAAATTAGATTCTAAGCATGGACAGTCCATCATAACTATTGTAAAAGCTATGCTACTGGGGCTGTGGAATTCAGTTGTAGTAAAGAAAGTATCTCCACATTTGTTTTCAGCGTAGATTTATAAAAATATTTCTACTAGTATTACTGTTGTAGATGTAAGTTATAAGTATTTCTGCATTGAAATAGTACAGTCAATTTATACCTCAAGAATTCTACATTGTACCTCAAAAACTACATTGTACCTCAAAAACTACATTGTACCTCAAGTGTTATATTGTACCTCAAGAACTATATTGTATTTGCGTGAACTGAATAAACGAAGAAAATAAAATTCGTCACCATACGTCTTTGTTGTTGTTATTTACAAAAGCCCTACCCCTATTGCATTATGTATGTATATGTATATAAAGGCTGTGCAGGCCATAAATGACATTAGTTTTGCTGAAGACGAGTGCTATTAAGGAGATGAAGTTTAAGATGGAAGATAACAAAATATATAGAATGACTGCATGGAATTACGCCTATCGTACAGCATTAATTGTGTTATGGGAGCACGAGGCACGTGACTGTGTCCGCATCCATAGATATATAGCAGACGTCTAAAATTATATCTCCTTTGCTCGAAGAAAAACCACAGACATATCATGTGGTTAAAACTGTACACTGTCAAACCAAGAACAGGGTTGAGAAAAAAGAGCACAGAAGTTCTGCGGTAAAAAAATTCATTTATTTCTTATCCAACTTAAAAGTAATTTGACATTTTCATAAGCAGACACAGCAACACTATTTTCACACGTCTTCTTGAGTCGATGGAGAGAAGGACACCCGTAGAATTCCAGGCCTTGAACAGCAGCAAACTTAAAGATTCGACGCATCCATGAGATCTTCTCCTTCCCCTTCACGTAGATAATGGTATCTATGTGATCGAATAATTTAAGTGCTGTCACCATATCTTTATATGGTATGCCAAGACCATCCCAGTGAATTCCGTGGTAGAAATGTCTTAACCACTTTGCACTCTTCTGTGTCTTAGCACACTTCGCATACTTGAAAGACCTCCATGATGCAGTGTTTACTGAGAATGTCTCTATTATTCCCGCATCTTGTGTGTACGCTACGTATGCAACATCTTTAAATAAGAACTGTCTACGCTCCCCATCATACAAACCCTAAGCATCTCCAATGATGTTCACACCTTGAGATGCCATTGTGAAATATTCTAGGTATGGTGCAGCACCTGTTCATTTATACAGCTCGTTGCAAAACGCCGGTGAGCGGGCTGTAGTTGATTACACGGCTAGAGCATACGCAGCAGTGTATTCTGGGAAATTTGTCGAAGATTCAATCTCAGTTTTCACACCTATAGGTCCAGACTTAATTATCTAGTTCTGTTTCGAGCAGTCTATTACGATGATCCGTGAAAGCTCCCTGAACTTACGTGGACTGAGTAGTCACCCTCCTCCCTCTCCTTCAGCAATTTTATAGTAAGAAGCACGAAACCTTGCATACATTTCATATGCTAGACTGTATACATTTTCATTCCACTGCAGTAGCAAATTGTCATACGGGTAGAATTCTTAATTCAGGTAGACTTTGGCATTAGTTAACTTGCAGCTGTCGAACACGGTGGAATGATTTGCTGTATTACCTCTTCTATCAGTCTGAAACGCAAGTATGATTAATTTAGGTGTCTTTAGGTGCAAGGAGGTTTTAATAGTCCATGTTTATCTGCTTGCAGTCAGTAACAGTTGGTACTCGAAAACCTCCCACGAGTGAAATGTCAGCGATAGAAATGTAACTGAATTCAGGACTTTTAAAAGCTTCAAACGCTCCTCGTCTGTTACTCTGATGTGAGGCATTTTCCGTATTATGTTGCTGATTGTGGTCACATTCTCTTCTTGAGCTCCTTGAATACATGAGTTATTATCCGTCGCACTCCGTACCAGAACGGGTTCTTGTTTAGCGTTCATAATAATCTGTCTCATGTCTTCAAAGTAGCCCATAAGCATTTTTAGAGGTATGCATGTAGTAAATCGTTTGTACTCTGCAACTGTTCTATCCTCCTGATCGTCTATGATCCACCCCGCATTTTCTAAACCTTGCTAATCCTCGGGTGATGCAGACGTATGTTTGAAGGGTTGATGTTATGCCGACATTGGGTGTACGGTCTATCTCAGACCCATTGACTGCATAGCGTATCTCTTGGAACAGGAATGCTAAAGCGTTACGTGTAAACTTGGATCCCACTGTATCGCTGCCGTTGGTTTTCTTTAATGACCCCTCTAGATATATGAAACTCTTGCATGGAAGCGTCAGTGCAACTTGGTGCTGGATAACAATCCTAATTTCATCGTTCTTGTTAAATGTGGTTGAAGCGTAAGGTTGAAGAGAAAAGTATTCCTGACGTATAATTCTCTTATCATACTCTACTGGACTGGTTATATTGAGTGATGACATCACTGCGCGGTTTCAAGCCAACTGATTTAAGAAACCCGTAGTTCGCACGTGTTATCACTTTGCGCTTCGGTTGTGAAGTGACGTGCTGTGGATTGCGTATTTATACCGTACGCCCATTCTACCTAAGTTGTAATCGTACTATGATTTCCTCAGCACGGAAGTCAACAAGTTGATTATTCTGGTCCACGATTCGCAGCTCCAAATAATCTGAGCTGTCACTAGAAGGTATATTGCATTGGCAGGGATCTCAACGATCTTATACCCCGTTGCAACTGAGGGGAAGAATCCGTAAATAGTATGAATCACACTGTCGTTGAGATAGGAGTTCGTTGCAATGTTACACTCGACTTGGATTGTGTTGACTAGAAGTATGTCCACAGTCCGATCTGACTTGTAAAACTACTTGGATCCTTCTTCAAAACTTGTCCTTTTGTGAAACCCAGTAGGCGCCCTATTGAACCTTTCTGGTTAAAGTCAATCGTTGCATTTACTGTCATTATTACTGATTTAAGTGTATTGATGTTTTTCAGCAGCTCAATACCTTTTTCAGACTGTTTTAAGAATTCATTTAAATCATTGATATCGTATGCACCCTTTCTATTTCCACAACGTCTTTTTCACCATTAATATCCAGATGCAGTTTATTGTAAGTCTCAGTGATATTTGGGATGCTGTTGTAGTCTCCTGTCTAATCAATGCAATACTCCAATCACCAATGCTCAAATCAATTGGCGGAAAGTAATTTGCAGGCAATATAGATGATCGTTCTATTAACGTCAAATTGTACGACACTGCATCTGAACCTCAACTGATGAGGAATGTTTAAAGCTCCTCCTCCTCAAGAGAAACATATTCATAGATGTCCACAGAATTACGTATTAAAGTATGATAGCGCCGATAATTGTAGAACACACGTCTTCTGTGAGTGAAGTATCGTTGTAATTTTATGGCAGTTGCAGGTCATCAAATGAGTCGAAATAGTAGACGATATCCGCATTTTTCATAAAATATGATACACAGTGGGTGCCGGGGCATCCAGCAACATCTAAATTCACAATGCCACAGTTACCAGTTTTCCACATAGTCTTCGGTAATGTATCCCGCATAAACACACCACGGAATCTTGAAATGTTGAATTTCTTTCTAACAAATTTAAGATCAGCATTTGTGAGTGATCGACCTAGTTGGATCACTAGTGGGTATTTTTTTAGTTTATGAATAGACCAAGCCATTTCCTGTACGGTTTCAAGTATAGTCCTTTTCCGATGGCTGCGTCTTCCATCATGCGGTTATGTCTTCTTGCCTCTTCTAACTGCGCTGGGGAGTTTTGCGCGTTCTTGATCGTTCGAGCAATAGCTGCAGCACCACCAGCGAAGGGCCCTACCGCCGAGAGCGCGGAGAGGGCCGGAATGCGAAATGGAAGAAAACCGCCAGACGTCTCGGGTATTGGTAGAACTTGATGTGCTTTAACCGATCCTCTTTTTCTTCTTCCCGCACCTTTCTGCTTCAATGTGTTTTTAGCTGCATACATCACTCTCAGGATACAGTTGTTTAAACAGCTCTGCTTCCCGCCCTAGTCCTCCTTCTTGTTTAGTGCACAACGTGCAGCATTCATAACTCGCTTGAAATTCATCACTCTTAAAGCCAATTTATTTTTTCCTCGCATGGTATATCAACTGCAAATGCTGCGATGCGTTGACCTATACCAATATCCTTTCGTCTCCGTATCACCTTAGCCTTATCAGCTAAAATTCAATCTTCAATATGACGACTTGATAGACCTTTGTTTGCAGCGTATGCAATGTCATGTTCCATACACGCTTCGTCGAGCAGATTAACACCCTTATCGCCTCGTGCCAAGCGTTTCTAAAGCTTTACCCCAGGTCCATAGCAGTTATACCCAGGGATGTGTAATTCCACTGGCAGTTTGTGTAGAATACCACCACCTAGTCTAATACGTCTCCTAGCACGCATGTTATGCTAGTGCGATGGTTGTGGACTGTGTGCCCCCATTATACAGCAAATCGTCAGCATCAGTCCAACTGTTTAGTGTAGCAGCAAAACCAAGTCATTTGACTAGTGCTTTATTTCCACGACCTCTTATGACTCTCTCCGCGAGAAACACATCCTCGGTGTAGAAGCAGCCTGCAATTTCTTCACCTTTACTATCCTTCAATATATAAGTTCTAGTATTTGTTCTTTGCGCCTTTGAAACTGTAAATGTCTCTGTTGACCAGCTCGGTAGGTATATTTTCTCCAATGCCATCTTGTTTTGAGATACGCACCAAATCACCAATATAGAATTTCTGTCTGCATGGATCCAGCATTGTAATACGATAGTACACCGTATCCATGAGTCCATTAGCACAAACACCGATTGGACTCATTTTTATTGTGATATGTTTTGTTCGATTATACTGAGCAGTTGTTTCTGGGAGGATATCTGTCCATTTGTACGAGATGCAAAGCTTAAAATGCATCCCCATTCGACCTTTTATTGTTCTGTTCAGACGCTCCTCCACACTTGCCTTCAGGTGAGTGAATGTAGAGTAGTGAGGTATTCCGTATCGCTGCACGACGGTCTCGAAATACCTATTGTAAAATTCTCTGCCGTGATCGGTTTGGAGGTTGTCTACGTATCGATTCGTCTCTGTCTGTAGCAAACGCTCAAAGACATCCGCGACATTTATACCTGTATTTGTTTCAACAAGTGATGCCCAGGCAAATTTTGAGTATGTATCAATAACCATTAAAATATATTTGAATCCATTATTCTCATGTGAATATTCTCTCATACTACTAGATCAGCTTGCCATAAGTCATCCAAGCTTTTAATCATAACATGCCTACGAGGGCATGTTTTGTGAGCTGGTTTGTGCAGTTCTCGAACTACTGTCTCGATACTTATTTGATGATACTTCTCTCTCTAAGCTCAGAGATTACTGAAACAGCTTCATTCGAATGAGCTGTATTACCTGCAGCAGCTGATGCCATGAGCAGCTGTAGTCGATCTATAGGATCGATATAGTACGTCGTGTTAAGACTCAAACTGTGCGCAATAGGCTGCATGATGCGTAACTTCACTCTCGACGTCCATGGCGAGGTTCATCTCTGCAACTATGACACCATGCAGCGCGGTACAGATGGGCCAAACAACATGCCGAATGGACCGCTCAGGATTGGCATCACGTTCTCTTCACCTATGAGTGTCGCTTATGCTCGTTGGGGTCGTCATAATATACACACATCAAAATCACCCAGGTTCCCAGAACTCCTGAAGATAGACGTTAGCAATGGATATTGTGTCACAGACACAGTCCCTTTGACTGTTCAGAGATGTCACTATACCCACCCAAAGATGTAAACAACCATGCATGAGCAGCGCCTATTAGACGGAGGGAGTTCGACAGCCGAACAGTTCCAGTCATTCCACCAAGTAAGAGGTACACGGCTCGTGTTGTCTGTAGTTCAACCATGCCTAAACGTTCAATACCAAAGTTCAAACTAACGTCTACTTGGTAGAGAAGGAATATCATTTTTAATGTGAACTTCAGACCACAGTGCCATTATACCTTCTTCACTTGGTGTAGCCAGAAGAGAATGGAATCTGGCTCTCCATATATAAAATCATGGACAGAAGTTGGAATCGAACCCAGACCGTACGTACATGAACCTATCATCAGTCCAACAGACCACCAACTCCTCTTCTCTGTGACTCACTTCTCTATCGTAACGCCGTTGCGCCACACTGGATGAGAATTCTGTCACACAGGCTCCCTGCAGTAATTTGCTGCATGTTCAGTAAATTCATCTACTTGGTTGACCGAATCGCCATGAACTAGCTGCCTCGGCTACCCAGTGCATACATTCGACTCTATTTTGTAATCACCGAAATAAAATCACGTAACTGCCACCTACACAGAACAGCTAACAGTGTAGGATACCAGAAATTTAAATAGGAGGTGTTCCTTTCCACTTGAGCTACTCTATTGCGCTTTCTGTTTGTTGAAAACGTCGTGCAGTGCAAAAGAAAAGCTGTAACTGATTGTCTCTTAGAAGTGTAGACCCGGCCATATGCATGATCTCACAGCGCAGTGGAACGCAGAGGTTCTGGAGGAATTGTTGTTGAGTTCTGGAGCTATTGTAGCTATGTGTCAGCTAGTAGCATAATAGTAAGTGTCGCGCACTCTAGGTAAGATGTCGCGAGTTCGAGTACATTCACTGCTACGTTTTTTAAAACACAATTCTGCTGTCTGCTAAAGTTATCAATCTAATGGAACTTTGAACATAATTCCCCTCACTTCTCAACCCAAAATAGTCCCATGTCAAAAAAGGGCTAACTTTTGCGACATTTTGTTCTTTTCAGGTTTACTAGACAGCCAGGCAGCAGAGGCATCTCGAAACTTTTGTATTATGTATGGGGAGAGCGCATCGTGCCAAAATACGTCAGAAAAGTATTTTCTACATTAGCTGTCGTGTGGTAGTGGCATTTTATTCTTCTTCAAACCTTGTTTGACAGCTTTAACTCAGAACACGTTTTCTACAGGCATGTAATCAATAAACTGCATGTGCATTGTCAGACTGTTATAGATAACATCAGAGAATTCGCATATATCGTTGATGATTAATATCTCTCTAATGTTTACTATTGTTTAAACAACACTAAAGGAAAACTTACGAAAATTGTGCACTGTATTACAAGAAATGAAATAAAACTACCCACGATAACCTTACGACGAAAGTCTGTTTTAATAAAACTGAGTAAGTGTACACAAGCGTACCTATATGGACGCGAATTCGTAAAATACTACTCACTTAGATTTTGATTGGGTCTGTGTTTAATTGGTATGCTGTGACATACTCAAGGGGTATACAAATTTGGCATTTCATAAATAAAGTTACATGTTCCTAGAAGCCAAAATTTGCTTGCCAGCAGCGGAAAGAGGCGTTACCTGTTGTGCAGCATTGTAAGTTTTTCACCATTGCACTATCAGCCGAAAGAATTATCTTGCGATTTCCTTATCGATGTTTGATCTGACTGCTTGCAGCTCTTCCACAGAAGGGTTAAAAACGTTACAGTTAGTGAGACTGGAACTGCGAACCATAACAGAAGCATTTTCACGGGTCAGCACGTTACCTAATAGATGGCGAAGAGGTATGTGTCTGAGTTTCCTCTTACGATGGCAATGGTTGCTAGAACCTGTAAACAACTATTTAAAGGTCGAGATTAGTTGCGATTTCCACGTGCAACGACTTTCCTGGGCTGAAAACCGTAAATTTACACTCTTTTATTACACCTCAAGCGATAATAACTCAGATTATTTAATGGAAATGACAGGTAAAATCAAGTGAACTTTGAGACTTATTTCCGTGCACACCAGGAAGTAACTCGTCGATCACAGAGTTGCCATACATACCCTGCCTTGTTGCCAAATCTCGGTTACAGTACCAGCAGGAAGAAGACGAACCGACGTGATCCTACAGCAGGCTGGGAAGTGACCATAGCTGGCGTCTCCAAATCGCGGCTGCTACGGCCTGGAATACGTAATGCGTCTGATTCGCATTTCTGTAACTAGGTTTAGGGACTGGAGCGTAGTTACTAACAATACTCAGAACCTCTGCGTTCCACTGCGCTGTGAGATCATGCATATGGCCGGGTGTACACTTCCAGGAGACAATCAGTTACAGCTTTTCTTTTGCACTGCACGACGTTTTCAACAAACAGAAAGCGCAATAGAGTACCTCAAGTGGAAAGGAACACTTCCTATTTAAATTTCTGCATCCTACACTGTTAGCTGTTCTGTGTAGGTGGCAGTTACGTGATTTTATTTCGGTGATTACAAAATATAGTCGAATGTATGCACTGGGTAGCCGAGGCATCTAGTTCATGGCGATTCGGTCAACCAAATAGATGAATTTACTGAACATGCAGCAAATTACTACAGGGAGCCTGTGTGGCGCAACGGCGTTACCATAGAGAAGTGAGTCACAGAGAAGAGGAGTTGGTGGTCTGTTGGACTGATGATAGGTTCATATATGTACGGTCTGGGTTCGATTCCAACTTCTGTCTATGATTTTATATAGGGAGAGCCAGATTCAATTCTCTTCTCGCTACACCAAGTGAAGAAGATATAATGGCACTGTGGTCTGAAAGTTCACATTAAAAACGATATTCCTTCTCTACCAAGTAGACGTTAGCTTCAACCACAATAAAGTCTGGAGTGGCGACGTGTAGAAACTCTGTCACCAGTAACCTTCTTATACTAGTTATTTATTTCTAGTGACGCAACAAACGTTATGTAGGGTCACAGGACACTTATTCCATCTTTTATTTGAGCTTCTGTATGTCGATAAAATTGGCTCTGAACTGGGAATGCTACTCAGACCACCCCTAACGCGGAATTTGATCCCTTCGTGACAATACAGCTCGGCTACAATTTGTTGTCTGTTCAAAACTGCAGATTCCTCAACATCTCCACATTTTGCGCGTGAATGGGTTCGAATTCTGGTCCAGCACTAAAGATTTCATTATGTATTATCAAGGTCTAGCATGAGAACATCTATCTGCTGGTGGATAATAATTTTGATGTTTAATGTATTTTCATTCGTTGTCAACACTACCGATATTTGACGTTTTTGACTGCCAGTGAGACACAGAACTACACTCCTGGAAATGGAAAAAAGAACACATTGACACCGGTGTGTCAGACCCACCATACTTGCTCCGGACACTGCGAGAGGGCTGTACAAGCAATGATCACACGCACGGCACAGCGGACACACCAGGAACCGCGGTGTTGGCCGTCGAATGGCGCTAGCTGCGCAGCATTTGTGCACCGCCGCCGTCAGTGTCAGCCAGTTTGCCGTGGCATACGGAGCTCCATCGCAGTCTTTAACACTGGTAGCATGCCGCGACAGCGTGGACGTGAACCGTATGTGCAGTTGACGGACTTTGAGCGAGGGCGTATAGTGGGCATGCGGGAGGCCGGGTGGACGTACCGCCGAATTGCTCAACACGTGGGGCGTGAGGTCTCCACAGTACATCGATGTTGTCGCCAGTGGTCGGCGGAAGGTGCACGTGCCCGTCGACCTGGGACCGGACCGCAGCGACGCACGGATGCACGCCAAGACCGTAGGATCCTACGCAGTGCCGTAGGGACCGCACCGCCACTTCCCAGCAAATTAGGGACACTGTTGCTCCTGGGGTATCGGCGAGGACCATTCGCAACCGTCTCCATGAAGCTGGGCTACGGTCCCGCACACCGTTAGGCCGTCTTCCGCTCACGCCCCAACATCGTGCAGCCCGCCTCCAGTGGTGTCGCGACAGGCGTGAATGGAGGGACGAATGGAGACGTGTCGTCTTCAGCGATGAGAGTCGCTTCTGCCTTGGTACCAATGATGGTCGTATGCGTGTTTGGCGCCGTGCAGGTGAGCGCCACAATCAGGACTGCATACGACCGAGGCACACAGGGCCAACACCCGGCATCATGGTGTGGGGAGCGATCTCCTACACTGGCCGTACACCACTGGTGATCGTCGAGGGGACACTGAATAGTGCACGGTACATCCAAACCGTCATCGAACCCATCGTTCTACCATTCCTAGACCGGCAAGGGAACTTGCTGTTCCAACAGGACAATGCACGTCCGCATGTATCCCGTGCCACCCAACGTGCTCTAGAAGGTGTAAGTCAACTACCCTGGCCAGCAAGATCTCCGGATCTGTCCCCCATTGAGCATGTTTGGGACTGGATGAAGCGTCGTCTCACGCGCTCTGCACGTCCAGCACGAACGCTGGTCCAACTGAGGCGCCAGGTGGAAATGGCATGGCAAGCCGTTCCACAGGACTACATCCAGCATCTCTACGATCGTCTCCATGGGAGAATAGCAGCGTGCATTGCTGCGAATGGTGGATATACACTGTACTAGTGCCGACAATGTGCATGCTCTGTTGCCTGTGTCTATGTGCCTGTGGTTCTGTCAGTGTGATCATGTGATGTATCTGACCCCAGGAATGTGTCAATAAAGTTTCCCCTTCCTGGGACAATGAATTCACGGTGTTCTTATTTCAATTTCCAGGAGTGTATTTGCGAGATCACTGCAAGTTCAAAATGTTATTCCGAGCTGGTGGTGGAGAAAAATTCGGTAGCTGACGTCTCTTTGTGTGTAGTCAACAACGATATGTGTGGGGCTCTATTCCCAGTCAGCACTGAACTCTTCATCATATTATTTCTAGTTCAAACATGCTCACATGTCGCTGCTGTTGCAACAAACCCATATTTAACGTTCGTTTTCTCTAGAATACAACAGCGATAAGTGCTGGGTTGGAGTCCTGGGAAGGAAAAAATTAATGTTTCGTCTCGTCATTTCAGTTAAAAAAACCTAGCTACTGCCGAGAAAATCCGATATGTCACAGTTGATTGTGCTTCGATATCAATCAGATTAGGTTCTGGGTTCGAATCCCTGTCCAACACAAAGCTTTACCTCACGGCATTTCAAGTAAGTTACTTGTGAAGAAGCAATATTTAACATCTCTCGTAGTTCGTTAACAGGGACAGTAGATGCTGGGTAGGAATTCGCGTCCGTTAAAAATGTCTGCGTTGTGTAATTTAAAGTTGATATCTGTTAACTGATACTGTCTAAAATCGAGGTATATCACTCTGTGTACGCCTAATCAGGAATGACTGTTAGTTTCCGTCAGTCACGAAATCTTTGCTTAGTCTGCATGACCTAGGTTTGAATCCATACGCAGAATGAGACGGTTCGTCGTTTCATTTGAAATTCATACATATTCTCAACTAGCTGCTCGTGAATAACTTAAATTCTTAGTGTCTTTTTGTGTTAAATAATAAGTACGTTATGTTACTTCCAAGAGTAAATACGACGAACTTACTACGTGCGTTACCTATCTGACGTAATAATGAGAGTGGTAACATTTCAGGTATGTCATTTATTGTAATAAATGTGAGCATAAGCCTTAAGGACAGTCATATCTGTGATAAGGTGTTCCCTGATATTTGTTGTATCGTGGTATTACTTTACATCTTGAGTTATTGCGATAGAGAGCAGTGTTTTCTAGTGGCGACTTGCCATTTTCAATAGTCAAACGACTGTACCAAGGAGCGATTAGAGGAAGTGCTAGACAGCTGCGTTATGCCGGTTGCATGCGAATCAGGCGAAATGCAATTCAGGTCGTTCGGATACTTTTGAGCACGACTGTACATCAGTCATGTGCAGTATTTCACGGTACGTTTTCCTGTCATTAACTGAATAATTTATAGGTTTTTTGGTATGTCTTAGGAAAAACGATTCATTAAGCCAGGTGTTCTCTCAAACCGCCTATCACCAATCTGTCATCAGCTACAGTGTAGTATGCATACCCAACATGTACCATCTTCCCTGCTAACGCCAAATGTTTCTATCTATCTGTCGAGGCTCGTCAATGGCAACACCATCTTTATCGTGTGTTTTTGTTTTTGCTGAGAGCTGTCTGAGAGATTCAGTAACCGACATAAAGGTCTCTTTTAGTGTTTCCTGTCGATCCATATGCCCTAACCTCAGAAACAGTATTTTCTCACGAATTGCTTTCCGCTCTTGAATCACTTTCTCCTTCGTTGACATCTCGGTGTACACTAATCAGATATCTCCGCAACTTGAGGCTTTATGTATCCTCTCTTCTTCTTCCTCTTACCATATACCTGCTCCTCTTTATCAACAACAAGGGATTCCACATCTATTTTACCCTCAATAGCCTCGACCTTTTCAGTTCAGTCGGTTACTTTCTTACCGAATTTATTAACTAACTCATTTAATGCGTTCACCATTCTCACAATAGTCCAGTAATACGTCTCTAATTCCCTGTGCATACCTCCAACTTCATGCACTATAGCCAGAATTTTCGCATCCATGTATAGCCGAATGTTCTGTCTGTGTACACCTATTCTCTCGGATTGATAGCTAGACATGTTCGCGAATTTATCCATGGTGCAGCGTATACTGATGTACTAACCTCTCTTACCGTGCTATACATGCAGAAAATCTTGAAAGTTTCGCCTGCACCTACCATCACCTAGTTTCCTTGTTTTATCAATAACGAGAAACCCATATTGCGAATGATTCCAGCAATCAACACACATCCTTACAAAATCATTGAACGACATGTCAGTTCCGACATGTACTTGGTAAATGTGTTTCAAGTTCAGATTATCTTGATTGAAGGCGATAATGAGGTTTGCATTATCCCTAAACAACTGTTTCGGGATTTTGAAGTACCTTTGGGTTAGATAAAATACATCAGCATCCATATAACGACCGAAACAGAAATATTTTCGTATTTGGTCTTGGTTTTCCACAGAAACATCGTCAGATATGAAGACATTATTTGGATTTGCTATTTCAGGTGAAGGGATATCACAGATTTCACTGAATGTCGTGTGTGTAACACCACCTACACCGCGCAATATCTCCTGTAATAGCTGATACTTGGGTTGAAACAGTGTTTTTGAGAATACACAAACATCTTCAAATCGAACTCCATCTACATGTCTTAGCAGCGTCATCAGGACATTAGTCTTGCCACAATTGGATGGACCTGCTATAATTGCTCGTATATTATCAGAAAGGAGAATTCAGTACTTCTTCTTCCTCAAGTCTTCTTTCTCATCTTCACAGGACCAGTCACTGACAACAACGTCCTTGTGATGAGGATGTTTCACCCACTCTGCCATGATACTAACTACGCCTGGTACTGACAAGTAGTCGACTTATATAGAAAGGGACGGTAACAGTATGTGTAGCCACTATAGCACCATCACTTAACCGACAGAGCTATATTGGCTACACAGAGAAATCAGCTATATATATTTATATATTACCTATGAAGAGTAAATTGATCATTCATTTTTGTGAATGACTGGTGTAGCTTGAAAAATGATATTAATAAGAATAACACTTTGACTATAATGAGAGAGGTATGAAATAAAACCCTAACACGGTATGAGATTATATACACATACATTATTTATTTATTTATTTAAATATCATACATAGGATGCAGTATTTCAAAAAAATAATCTGACTTTTTCTTTGAAATGGCTCTAAGCTGTATGGGACTTAACATCTGAGGTGATCAGTCCCCTAGACTTAGAACTACTTAAACCTAACTAACCTAAGGACATCACACACATCCATGCCCGAGGCAGGATTTGAACCTGCCACCGTAACAGCAGCGCGGTTCTGAAGTGATGTGCCTAGAACCACTCGACCACAGTGGCCGGCAGACTCTTTCTTCTTCGCACCTGTACAGTACTTCCCAAACAAAGCTATTTGACATGCAATAAATTCCGCGCGTATCTCCCTCATGCCAATGGATGCCTCACATTATCCAGGTTTTCGACCTGCACATTTAATCTGTTTCTCTTTCGGTTCAGCGTTCATGTGCGAAGAAAGGTACTACTTCATGTCACCTACATGTAACACTATACACACGTAGGAAGTTTACGTCATTGCATGCAGAGTCTATGCTCGGCAACCTGCGGTTCAATCTCTTCAAAGCAAGACGTAGCCCAGTATCAAGATCGTATAACTTCATAACTGAGGTGTGCCTTAGATGTCTGGGGGAGAACGAGTTGGATAATACACTGTAGTCATCTGTTGATTGATGTAGCACTCTGTACGACATATTTCGTCCCAGTCGAAATCGGAATTTGGCATTTTGACAACCTCCGATGCATTTTAAATTTCTATTCTCGCATGCAAGCCCCAGACATGATGTGCTTCTATATCAACGGTTACAGGTTTCGTTCCACTAGGAGTTAAATTGTATGGGGAACTGAACAATAAGGGTGCACTTGCTGCCTTCTTATCCACAGCATCTGCACTCTGCGGTTGCACTAGCACAGGGATGTTCTGCTGGGATGGGTCGTATGTTAAAGACCAGTACTGCCCTCCATCTTGCTCTTGTTTAGGACCACCAGCAGCATGAAAGATTGTAACTCTAATTTGCTTTGTTGAATAGCGTAAGATTGTGACTTGAATTTGGTATGCTGAAATCGGGTGCTAATTAGACCATGAAAGCGGTTTAAAACTGTGAGCTGTCTTGTGAGGTTAACCGTGCGTTTACTGGGCCACTGTTTCACGACTGGGTAACTAGTCTAGGTTTACCACATTACCAATCAGACTATCATTGATTATAATCTTTTACAGTCATACAACAACCGGTAATATATCTATATAAAAAGGAGAATTTAAATAAAAAGAAAGAAATCAGTTTATATTTGCAAATTTATTTTAAAGATTGTTCATTGAAATTTCAGCATATTATACGTGAGTTATAACTGAGCTGGTGCCTTATTTACGATTGTGAGACTGTGAGATTGGAATATTACGGAACACATAAAATATGGAGTCAAGATTGGGAGACTGGATACAACACTGCATTCATAAAACAACACACAAAGAACATTGAAACGCATGCAAGAGAAAGTTAATCACTACAAACAGATTCAAATTTTTACCGAAAGAATTTCCGTTCGAAGCACAATCCTGTCCGTCTTGTAATTACCCTTCACGTGGTCAACTTGGTTTACAGAAAGCGTATAACTCCGCAATAATTTAGATAATAAAAATAAATTAGATCAAAAAGCAAATTACAAAACAAAAACCTCGAACTGGTTACTAACGTCTTACTATTAACCTGATGGGTCAAACAGTTATATAAGCACGTGGTACTGGTCTCACAAAGTACACGCCACGTGGGTTGAACATAAAGAAAAGTTGGTATATTCAAAATCTTTTCAAGACGATACGTTATAATCACACAAGCATTTGCATTTGCCGGCCGCGGTGGTCTCGCGGTTCTAGGCGCGCAGTCAGGTACCGCGCGACTGCTACGGTCGCAGGTTCGAATCCTGCCTCGGGCATGGATGTGTGTGATGTCCTTAGGTTAGTTAGGTTTAAGTAGTTCTAAGTTCTAGGGGACTGATGACCACAGCTGTTAAGTCCCATAGTGCTCAGAACCATTTGAACCATTTGCATTTAAGATTGATCTTACTTAGAGTTACTGACCAACACGTGGTTCCACTTTACTCACAAAGTAGTAACAAAGCAACTACCGCAAATTAATCTGAACTGGACACGAGAATTACACTCCGCTGCAATTAAAGACAACCTTAGCTATTTTAAAGCTAACCCGAAATAAAATGATTAAATTCTCAGTTAAGCTGAACTTAACAAATCCATTGTCCTATGGACTTAACAGACACGCGCTTGGCCGGAGATCTTACCACTTCAGACGCTCGGCTGCAACTCTCCAACTGCTTACTCTCCAGCTGCCAGACTCCCACTGAACTACCCAGCGTGCTCCCGAGAGTCGCTCACAAAGACCAACGGAAGGCGCCAGAGGGGCAGCTTCCTATACCAACATGACAGGGGACGGACCGGACCATACTAAGAATGGAAACCTCTCTGCTTTTAGGAACCGTAGCTACCTGTTTCAACGTTGGTCCTACTGTTCTCTAGCAGACAGCCTTGTCTGCTACCCTCAGGCATGCAGCTACAAACACATTTGATCATTCATCCTCTCACACAGAAGGGAAGGGGGATGACAGTATCTTATCATACACAGTATATAAAAGAAAGCGGATGTAGGTTCCGTATGAGACTGTGTGACATGAATTACATATAAGAATTACATATAAACTGTGCTTTAAAGTGTAGTAGTGTGAGAGATCGTTCTTGTTTACGTGTAAAAGTAACACGTTCCACTACTCAGTCTCCTCCCAGATAGTCAGAAACGCCACAGTAAATTTAGAAGAGGAATTTATTCCTTAAAAGACAACAAATTTGAGAAATTAAACATGAAAGGAATCCAACAGAGACCTTTCATAACCCCAACGCTCCGGGAAAAGACTGTGCAGGGAATTTTCTGGCCATGCTAGGACATTCCCAAGCAGGCTTCTCACACCCTACTTAAACCAAAAGTGTAAAGAAAAAGGCAAAAGGTCACCAGCTACTTGCTAAAACACAATAATTTCAAACAACTTTACAATCTACCAATTTCAAAGAGAGAAAAAAAAACACACAATCTGTGACACCTATTTAAAAGGTCGTGTAGACCTAAATCGGTCAGCAAGTAAAAACAATGGTTCCTGTGTCATTAATATGAAAACAATTTCTGGTTGTTACCCTTATGGAGTTCACCAGTATTTGCTCATTGCAAGAGCCAACTGATCACAGGCAAATTTATGACTGTTTATTAACAGGCAAAATTTATGAAAATAGCAAAGGTGCCACAGCAATTAAAAAAAAGAACATCAAATAACATCAGTATCATAAAGTAGAACATTACAATGCACAATTCGCAAAAGGCAAAAAATCGACAAAAAAAAAAACATGTTTTACTAAGTGGTTATCGCAAAAAAATTCTATATCTTATAAAACTAATAATCTGTAGGATTAACCTAACTATGTGGCACTAATTTAATCACTCTACAATATTTCAGTTAGTTAGCAAACAATGAGCACTGTGTCATTATACTGAAAGTACAATAATTGTGTGATTGTTACCCTTAAGGGGTTCCTCACAATAAATATGCCCCATGCAAAGGCTAATCGATCACAGTCCAATGAGAATGAATAGCAATCTGACTGATAAAGGAAGCAGTGCCACAGCAATGAATTTACCAAACAAAATAACACAACTCTAATAGCTAACACAAGAACAAACATTGATCAATAAAACAGTACAATAGTCAACATCTAAAACAAAACACCAATAAATAAAACACCTGCAAAATGCAAGAGTCAAAGTTTCAAAACAAAACAAAAATATAGAACACCTGCAAAATACAAGAGTCAGAGTTTAATAAACATCAATAAATCGAGTCCCTGCAAAACACACGAGTCAAAGTTTCTGTGACAGAAACACACGTATATGCATTGAATTAAGAATCGTATAATCACTGTTCACTGATACACTCACTAGTTCCACTGTTCCGAGGCACAATATAAGGGGAGGGGGAGGGGGTTCGTCGCCGCAGCTGTCAGTAGGGATTTTTGTCCATCTGTTGCGTGCAATCCCGCCGTCTCTGCCCTCTCATGAAGTCTCTCCCGTGTCACGTACATCTCGATTTTGTTCCATGTTTGTATTGTCAAATTCGTGCGGTATCCTCGATTGACACGCTAGGTTGATATTCCTGGGCAAGGATGACACTTCAATGGCTCTTCTTTTGTGCCACCCTTAGCGACCAGAGAACATCGAACCATGAATTACTGTCGCTTGACAGTAGGCATCCGTCAGGAAATGTCGATAGGCGTCGTTGACGTCTGCAAGTTTCTTTGGACAGTACCTGTCAAAAGGCTCCACGCCCTTTGTGTTGTTACACCGCAGCCGTCTCGTCACGGTCGCGTGCGTGAGGTGCGTTGCCAGGAGATGGATTTCCGCGCGGTGGACCGCTCGCCCATCTCAGGTCATTCCCTTCAGCTAGGGTCGCGCGGGCGGCCGCCCATTAGCTGCAGGTATACGGGAAAGTGTTTGCGGCGTAGGGTCTTTTGTTGTCGGCCGCGCTCCCGAAGTGGCCTGGCTGACAGCGTGTCCCGCTGGGAAACCCGCCAGTTTACAACTAGCTGGCTGCTCCCGCTGTCTCTTAAGAGTTTTGCCGGTTCTCAACTGCATTCACAGAAATTTTTCATCATCCTTATGTGATTACACAATGTCATACATAGTACCACTTAGTATTGTCTTTCACAATTTTTAAGAACAAAGTTATATGAATCGACAATATAAAATTAAAAGTTAAATGACTTGACAATATAAAAAATAAAAGTGAAATGACTTTACAATGTAAAAAAAATAAAAATTAAATGAACTGACAATATAATATTTAAATCCACATCACTAATGTGGTTCACTTGTGTTTTAATATCAAATGCCACTTATTAATTCACTAAAATGAATAGGGTTATGCCTTGCGCAAGTATAGGTTAGGAGAGCATGGGGTTCACATGTTATTTACACACACACATGCACACCTGTTGTCTATTCTACAAACTAACTACCCATAAACATGCATTACTCAAAATTCTACTTCTATCCACTACTAATTAATCCCACAAGCCACTTCAATGCTACTTCAACAAAGTGTTTACACCACTACAGCAATGTTCTAATTCCCCCTCTTCTTGACGCTCGCGGCATACGTCTTGTCACATGATAAATGGAGAACTTTCCTTAAACATACACAGTAAAAAGAACAATGGTTATTTACACGCAAAAACATTTATACCAGTTCGCACACCTGAAAAGAGACTCGCAATTATACATTTATCATACTTATATCTTCACACATAACACAGTAAGAAAATTTCATCTAAAATTACGTTATTACAAGAATTAATCACACAGATGGCTCTGAGTAGGTAAAATATTTTAATTATACAGGTTATATTACATTTTCTTACCCATTTTGCTTCGATTTCGTTCCTTCTTTACGTTACCTTTCGCCTTCAAATCAGTTATTTCGCCTGTGGTGGTTATTCTGGATTCATTTCTCATGAATGGCAAAATTGTGGTCACCTCTATTCTGTAAAACAGTATCATCTTAACATATTGAACTTACAACAGACACAAAAGATCCGAATCCTCCTGTAGTTTAAATGACAAATGTTTTGCTTCATCCTTATTACCTTAAACCAAGCTTTCCTTCGTTCCCATAATCAAAATTATTTAATCATCCTCTACCTTCAAGAGGGAAACTTCCTCAGTACAAATCATATAGGCTGCAGTGCATCCCGCACCAGCGAAAGCAGTAGGCTGTAATGCTCACAGCGTCCGAAACACACATAAACGTCGCTTTTCTAGGACAAGTATTAACGCAGAATAATTTTTCGGGCTTTGGCTCAACGTCAATCAAGACTACAAAAAGGATCCATATTTCCGTTCCATTCTCCATTTGCTGAAAAACTGCTCGTATTTGACTACCACAATAATATTTCAGGACCACGTAAATTACACAAACCACAATTCTTCTTTCACCTTGAACGGAATCAATATACTTACGAAATCCACAGACAGCACTCTACGTACTCAGCTATAAAGAACAAAAAAGACATATATCATCAATATTCACATATCATCGCATATTGGGAAGCCAATGGTTAAACAATCGTATTATCGCATCCTGTTTTCAAGATTCCAGATTTACTCATTCCTTTCTCAGAGTTCTCCTATCTTAAAATATTCATACAGCACGCATACTATAGTAAGAGATCCTCATTTATACTGACAGATATAGAATAGTAATAGATAGATAGTAGCACTGAAAACAGAAAATCGGAAACAAGGCTACTAACAGCTGGGGACCTGGGTTTGCCAGACCCATAATACCCACAGATCGGATATTCCCCTGAGTTTTTGCAATTTCAGCAACGATCTTGCTTCTCTCAGGAGCGACTCTTTTCAATTGACACAAAAAATAGCATTTCACTTGTTCACAAGGAAACCTTTTATCTTTACGTTTGAATCAAACTAAATCCTAATTGCACAAGGAAAGAAAACAAATTAACAACATCACTTCAATCAATCACATAAAAATATCTTTATCATTATTTTTACTAACATATTATTCAAAATTCATACGCCACAAATTTAAACTAATCAATTCATTCTCCGCTCTATAAATCCTATGTACTCATTTGCCATGTCGCTCATTTGTTCCGATTGGCGCCTTCTGGGCTGATCATTTGTCATTGCCGGTTTCGTTCATTCCCATTTGTTGGACTATGTCTGGGGTTGGCCGGCCGAATTTCGACATCATGTGGGGCTCCGCCTACAATTCTACTCCCACCGTGTTCATCGTAGTAACGATGCTGGTTGCCGTACCTGTTGCGTTCACGATCTTGTCCCCATCCTCTATCATTTCTGTTGCTCCATCTGTGTTCGCGACTGTTACCCCAGTTTCTGTACGGCCTGTCTCGATTATTGTTTCGTTCGCGTCGCGACGACCAGTCACGCCGTTGATTAGTAATACGGCCACGACTGCGATCGCGCTGCTGAGCCCCGTAATAACTTTGTGCCTGATTAGGCGGGCATTCTGGTGTATTGTATTCCAACTCTTGGAGAAGCGTTTTAAATGTTTCCACGTCCTCTTTGCATCGTCCCGCAAGAATGACGTGCCGCAAGTGCATCGGCAATTTGGTGATGCATATCCTAATTAGTTCCGCAGGTCCGTATGGGTCGTATAAAAATTGATTTGCCTGCAGCATGTGGTCGAATAGGCGTGCAGGGCTGCCGAAACCAGACTGGTTCAAATTTGGCAGCATAATTATGCCATGTTTGACCCTATCTTGTGCCGCTTCCGACCAATAGGCGGAGAGAAAGGCTTGTCGAAACTCCCGAGTGGAGTTGCAGTGACGCGCTGCCGACCTCATACGACTCGCCGGTTCGCCTTCCAAATAGCCACACATATACTCTATTTTATGTGAACTTGCCCAGTCGGGAGGAAGACAGAACTCAAATTGCTCGAGCCATGCTCGTGGATGTATGCCTTTTTGAGAATTTCGGAATATCTCAAACTTTCTTACCGTAAGGAAATGTTTGAAATCAAATCCCCGCATTTCCTCCTGGCGAGGCCCTTGAATGTTTCTATTTGTCTCATGTCTGCCCCTTAAATTACATTCTTCCCTGTCGTCAAAATCTCCCTCATGGCCGGAGTCCCTCTCTGCACTGTTCGTACGGCTATTTTTATTGCTATTGGCGAGTTCGGAATCACACGCCATGCGGTTTTCCAGATGCGCCACGCGTTCTTGTAAATCGCCTGTTACAGCTTTGTGCTGTCTGTTCACTTCAAACTGTCCCTTCTGAAATTTAAGAAGCGAACGCACTTCTTCGGTCTCTGCGGCCGCTACCGGTGTAGTATTGTTCTCGCTTTCCGTCAGCTTCATCGTGCCTACAATGTCCGCTAATGCCGCGATCTTCTCATCTATTTGTCTCTTGTCCTCCGCCCCAGTCTGTTTCAATTGTTCGACCTGCTGTTCCAACGCGTGGATCGCTAAACTGTTGTCCGCTATTGTGTTGCTAACGGCCGTGGGACAATGCGTTTCAGCCTCTTGGACCCTCGAGAGTACCTGCTGACGATCTCTTTGGCATTGTTCTCTCAGCTCTTGGAAATTCCTAAGTAGCCGTTCTTCGCTTTCTTTAGATTCGGCCTCGCCACTGCGCTTGCTCTGTTCTAGGACTTGCAGACGGTCATCGATTTGTTCAAATGTACGGCCTAATTCTTTCATAATGTCACTTTTTATTTCACTTGCCAGATTGTTTATTCTTTGTGAGATATCATCGGACACTCTCTGCATCGACTTGTCAACTTTATTTGTCTGCTGGATTAATTTTTCGTCTATTTGTTCGCCTAGCTCGCGGATCGATTTTTCGGATTCTTTTTGTTCTCGGAACAATTTTTCTGATAATTCTTTTTGTTCTCGGAACGATTCTTTATTTTGTTGTAATAAGGCTTTCACGAGTTCTACCAAATCAATTTGGTTAGTTGGAGGCACATTAATTTGTGGCTCTGATGTGAGGCCGTTCGTGCTGTTTTGCATTTCGTCTGAAGTATTCCCCATTGCATTTTCGGAACCGCCCGACGCGTTAATATTGGAAATCAAATTATCCCCTTGGTCCATGTTGCTTAAGTTGTCGGACCGCTTACTTTTAGCTTGGTTACGTGTCAGCATTAGTGCAATTCACACCCAGTACGCAACACACTAATCACAATAAATGTGTCCCCCAAAAATTACGACAGTCACACGAAAGATACCCAACCTAGTACGCACTTTTTCATACGCAAAACAAATTTTTATCTTTGTTCGAAACAGTGGAATTTACAAGCGAGAAAAAAAAAAACACACATATATAGAACAAACAAATATAGAAAACAAAACAACAAGCCAAACAACACAACGCCGCTCAACAACGCCGTGAATCTTTTGAACGTCTGCTCGGAAACAACGCAAAAGTTGTTTGAGCGCTGTAGGGGAAAAAAATTAAGATTATAACACGCTCGCAATCTAACGTCTCAGAGATTCCAGAGTCTAGCGGAATCACAGAACAGGGTCGCCATGTGAAAGATTGTAACTCTAATTTGCTTTGTTGAATAGCGTAAGATTGTGACTTGAATTTGGTATGCTGAAATCGGGTGCTAATTAGACCATGAAAGCGGTTTAAAACTGTGAGCTGTCTTGTGAGGTTAACCGTGCGTTTACTGGGCCACTGTTTCACGACTGGGTAACTAGTCTAGGTTTACCACATTACCAATCAGACTATCATTGATTATAATCTTTTACAGTCATACAACAACCGGTAATATATCTATATAAAAAGGAGAATTTAAATAAAAAGAAAGAAATCAGTTTATATTTGCAAATTTATTTTAAAGATTGTTCATTGAAATTTCAGCATATTATACGTGAGTTATAACTGAGCTGGTGCCTTATTTACGATTGTGAGACTGTGAGATTGGAATATTACGGAACACATAAAATATGGAGTCAAGATTGGGAGACTGGATACAACACTGCATTCATAAAACAACACACAAAGAACATTGAAACGCATGCAAGAGAAAGTTAATCACTACAAACAGATTCAAATTTTTACCGAAAGAATTTCCGTTCGAAGCACAATCCTGTCCGTCTTGTAATTACCCTTCACGTGGTCAACTTGGTTTACAGAAAGCGTATAACTCCGCAATAATTTAGATAATAAAAATAAATTAGATCAAAAAGCAAATTACAAAACAAAAACCTCGAACTGGTTACTAACGTCTTACTATTAACCTGATGGGTCAAACAGTTATATAAGCACGTGGTACTGGTCTCACAAAGTACACGCCACGTGGGTTGAACATAAAGAAAAGTTGGTATATTCAAAATCTTTTCAAGACGATACGTTATAATCACACAAGCATTTGCATTTAAGATTGATCTTACTTAGAGTTACTGACCAACACGTGGTTCCACTTTACTCACAAAGTAGTAACAAAGCAACTACCGCAAATTAATCTGAACTGGACACGAGAATTACACTCCGCTGCAATTAAAGACAACCTTAGCTATTTTAAAGCTAACCCGAAATAAAATGATTAAATTCTCAGTTAAGCTGAACTTAACAAATCCATTGTCCTATGGACTTAACAGACACGCGCTTGGCCGGAGATCTTACCACTTCAGACGCTCGGCTGCAACTCTCCAACTGCTTACTCTCCAGCTGCCAGACTCCCACTGAACTACCCAGCGTGCTCCCGAGAGTCGCTCACAAAGACCAACGGAAGGCGCCAGAGGGGCAGCTTCCTATACCAACATGACAGGGGACGGACCGGACCATACTAAGAATGGAAACCTCTCTGCTTTTAGGAACCGTAGCTACCTGTTTCAACGTTGGTCCTACTGTTCTCTAGCAGACAGCCTTGTCTGCTACCCTCAGGCATGCAGCTACAAACACATTTGATCATTCATCCTCTCACACAGAAGGGAAGGGGGATGACAGTATCTTATCATACACAGTATATAAAAGAAAGCGGATGTAGGTTCCGTATGAGACTGTGTGACATGAATTACATATAAGAATTACATATAAACTGTGCTTTAAAGTGTAGTAGTGTGAGAGATCGTTCTTGTTTACGTGTAAAAGTAACACGTTCCACTACTCAGTCTCCTCCCAGATAGTCAGAAACGCCACAGTAAATTTAGAAGAGGAATTTATTCCTTAAAAGACAACAAATTTGAGAAATTAAACATGAAAGGAATCCAACAGAGACCTTTCAAGCATTAGATGTGTTGGGAACTGATCGCATGTACTCATCACATAAATCAATGAGTGGGACAGACAGCAACAGCTCCTTGTCCTGCTCCAGCAATTGAGCTATGTGCACTGCAGGATCCTACGTGGCCACTACAGGTTCAGACATGCTGTAGGTTGTTGCTACCACAGGCCCAGAGGTCGGTGCAGGTCTCAACAAGATGCCAGCCGAGATTGCTATAGGTCTGGACGTGGCAGAGATCGTCATGTTGGCGCTCGACCCTGCGGGCTTGGACGTGTCGAGGGCTACAGCTGAAAAAAGACGAGAAAGCATTACATATGGACCAAGACGTGAAAACAATGAATAATAATAATAATAATATTAACCACAGAGAATGATGTATTACGGGATTCTTACTTTTCCGTTTCATCCTGTTCTGCAGGACTGTGTTGGACTGTGACTGCTGTTGACGCTTCATGGTTCTTCTTCTTTTGCTGCTGCTGGCTGACTGAGCAAGATGGTGGTCTTAGAGCTGCTGAGCCTGCCCTATACCCCTTCCTATAACGTTACCAGATACTGCCATCCTACTGGATGAAGTCTAAAATGTGACAGGATTAAGGGTTACTATCGGTTCCCGCCATTTTTCCCTCCAGACCGGCACCTTGGATCACCTCACAGGATGGGCGACTGCGACCTCTCGTGGCAGTACTGTGTACTAGTTCATTTGGACTCCTTGACCTAGTGGTGAACACAGTTGATGGCAGTATTGCCTCTAACTTCTTAAATAAAGACTGAAAATAAAGACTTATGTCCATCCTATCCAACACATGCTGAGTCCTTTTCCCTCCAATTCCTAGAAAGAGATGGTGGTCAGATGACTTAGGTTAGTGGTGGTAGCCCAAGTGAGCTATTTTCCCGCCATTTTCTTAGGTTAGTGGAGGTAGCCATGGTGTGTTGCATTGTCCTGATGGAATTTTACCTTCTCACCATTTTCTGGAGAGGGGGAGAGGATGGGGGAGGGAGGGGTTTAGATTAGTGGAAATAGTCCAATTGACCTATCTGTCCGCCAAAATTTTGAACTTCACGCTAAGAATTCATTGCGACGTTCCCATATCTATCGCCACCGTCTTGGAGCCGTCATCTTCAATACATTTGGCAACAATGGAGAGTGGTGTGGCGCTGGCCTTGTTCTACTACTAGCCAACTGTGACAAATCGCGTATTTGCAGTAAAAACGGATAGTGAAATCGCGAGGACTGTACACCGTCCTGGGTCGCTTGGAATTCGCCAAAGTACCTGTTAATGTACCGTTCCTGACAATTAAAAATCCGTGTGGGCAGTGGTGACTATTATTTCCTCTTTTATGGTGAGCATTAATTTTGAACATTTATTGCAAACATTCATTTCAGTATGATTAGTCAGGGCGAAAGACAATCTGGTAGGAATGTACTGTACAGGTCGCCTATGAAATTCTAGTTGTGCTGTTAGAATAGAAAGATTTACTTTTAGTTGAACATAGTGAATTTCCAAGTGTCGTACGTGAGAAACTTTACTCTGTATATGTATTAACTAGAACTTTATACTTTCATTTCAAAATCGTAGTCTTGATCCCGCTAAGTAGGATAATAGAAACATTTCTTTGAGTGTGCTGGACCAGAATGTGGCCGTGCAGACTGGAAACTAAGGTCAGTATATATCCCTTCGCTTTCTGGCCGACCACAAAATTAGGTGCCAGGCTCGCGTGAGAAAGACAGCGACCTATACCAACACCAACTTCATAGCTTAACAATAGCTATACTCGCCGCCCCGCAGCTTTAGTGGGGTAAGCTATTGTCAGTGGTTTGTAAGTAAAGATATTTAAAACCTGATTTGTTTTTAAGATAGAGAAACAGTTCGTACCAATTTGTTGATTTCTACGTACGGCAGCTTCTGCTTGCTTTCTTACCCACATCAGGAAATGCTGTCTACTAGCACGTATTTGGTTTCTTTCCTCTTAGACACTGATAACGGAAGTCTATTTCTCGCTATTTTGAAGAATTGTGCATTATTTACGTTTTACACAGCACACATTTTCGTATACCACTCATTCGTGTTTATCTGTATACTTCTAAGTGTGTCTTATGTTTGGTCGTGCTGCCAACATTGCCACTAGTTTGTCGTTGACCTCTACATGTTTTTTCTAATTAATTATATGTATGTTGTTCTATTTAAATATGTAGCTGTGTATTTATATACTGTGTAAGAGTATTGAAGGAATGATAATGATGTGGGTTTTTTGTATGCTGAATAGTTGGGGGAGAGAGAAGCATAGATGAGTGGACATAAGTGCGTGAATAGTAGTGAGATGGAGAGTGATTCCGAGGAAAAGCTGAGGAGCAAGACTTGAAATGAAATGGGGTCGTTATACACAAAAGATCTAACCACCCAGCGCGGTTCAAATAGGCAACATTCAGGGCTCTGATCCATAGATTACGTGGTGTCCCAGTATCCCGAGAAACTCCAGATCGGGAATCCAAAATAATACAGTTCATGGCAATGCAAATGGATATAACGCTGATTTTGACCGTAAAATTATTTATATATGACGGAAGCTGAATGTGAAACGTAATACTGCTCATGCCCCACTGATTTTTATAGCCTTACTCGTCCTTTCCCACGCAAATCGCTGATCATTTGCTGATAAGAAATTCCATAGGATACCATTCCACGGTAATACGTCAAGCATCATCGGAAAATATTTGACTGCGAAGGACATAACTGCAGCTTTTTACATCCCAAAGAACAATGTCCAAAAATTCTGGCGTAGGGAGACTGTAACGTCGGCTAAATTTAAGCCATCGGGTACATATACAGTTTCACTTTAGATGGTTGTAATGCAACATAATCTACGTCAGACGGAAGAAACGTAGGAACTCGCTTTGGACCAGACGTCAACGATTCCAGGTCAAAGACGGCCCTAAGGGTCACCTTATCACCGACATCCGAAAGAATATAAAGGTACAACATTTTGAAAGCAACATTTTATAAGAAGTCAGAATTTATCGTGCTCTAAAAGCATTCATTGATCCTACCTTGAACGTGCCACATATCTGCGACAAAAAGGTCTTTTGCCGAATTTTGAACGTCTAAGTCTAAACAGATAGGCATTATTTTTATAGCTCACTATTTTATCATCACAAGTCTTTAGTTCCCCAGACTACCCCTGTACGTATGGCCATTAATATGATATTGTTGTCATGAAAGAGGGAATTTGTACTACCACTCGGGTTTTATTAATATTTTACATTTTAACAAGCGACTTTCAGTATTTCATAAATTTTATTTATGAAAGAGGGAATTTATATTATCACTCAGGTTTTATTAATATGTTGTATTTTGATCATCCTCTTTCATTACTGTTATAAATGGGACCCAATCTTTTTACATATCGTCCTAAGTAGTTTAGCGTATCTACAGCGGATCACACCGTTTACGCCCCCTATAGCTCCTGTTTTGTTCTGATCGCTTCTGACGCCTCCTGTAAACAAATTTCCCATAGCGTAGCTGTCAGTACTACCTCGACTGCTGCCTCTCAACTACTTTTTTGCTTGTGGCGCGGTAAGGCTCTTACAGGGTTCAGACTATGATATTGTCTCGATGCATTACTAGTTTACAGCTCAGGTTGGGCCGTTTGATTTTTAGCCGGAGTTTATTTTTATAGGTTCTGCTATCCAGTTCGTTTTAAATAAGGATTATCACTTTTAGCTCGCTATTGGTTACAACATGACGCGAAAGATAGGGAGTGGCTCCAAGGAAGTTATCGTTCGGCGAAGACCTATTAAAAAGATTTGTGAGTACTGTCAAGGGCAGCTCTATAAAACTACTGTTCATCATCCCTTTGTTGTGTATAGCATTGTCAAGGATTTTTTGTAAAAGAATTTTTTTACTTGTTGTTTGCACATATCACCTCAGGATGCATCTTCTAGTAGCGCGAAACAGGTCGTGACTTTTAGTAAAAAGTATTCTGCATCAAAAGCGTATTATTTATTTCAAAATTCGTTCAGTTTGCCGTTTTAAGTTCCGTCAGATTTAGAAAATGACGGTTTGGAAGACTTTGTAGACGAAATTATACAAATTACGTATCTATCTTCAGCCTGCAATAATTAATCAATCATTAACACAAAACGTGAATTCGAGAAGTACTATTAGACAAAACTTTAGAATTTCGTTGTTACAAAGTATGATATATTTCTTTGTACGCAGTATTGTCAGGTGGTCTACAAGCAGTCTACAGTTTTCAGGTACGAAAGCAAAAGGACTCAGAAAAGCGGAGGGTTGTTACCTGACCTGCTTTCAGATCGAAGCATTTACTCACGGCAGTCTATCGGGCTGTTTCTAACGAGAGCTGCTTACGTCGGCGGTGAAACATGGCCTCAGTCGTGCAGGGTTTCCTTGGGGAGACGGCGCGACGTGGTCTGTCTGCCAGCTGACAGGCGGCTGGCCAAGTGCTGATCGCCGCCGCGGAGAAGTTGCTATGTGAGTCGGCGTAATGAGGCATCTAATTCGATTCCCTGGCGCACCTGTTGCGTAGGAGCCCCCGTAATTGGCGACACTACAGCCGACGGCGAAGAAAAACGTGTCTCGGACTTCTGCCGAAGGAAAGGCCACCACTAAATCCCTCGGAAAAGGCCGCTGCCAGTTAACAGTGTCGGAACTTGCAGAGACAGCTCAATATAGTTACACGGTCTACATGTCCTAGTATGAAGCTGTTTTTCCTCACACTGCGTGAATGTAATGGCACCACATATTTCCCTGAAGCCCGTTAGTTTATAATCTGTGAAGCCCTAAAATATTTCACCGCGTTTGTGGAGTGAATTATTAGTTCTGTATACAAACATGTCTCTTTAATCAAAGAGTACTATTACAGGGTTGCGAATTGTTCGTGTAGAAAACTGTTTCGTACCTTAACACAGTTCAAGTATGCCAAATTTTTCATATGATACAAATACGGTTACTGTTCTTAAGGTTGTTCATGAAAATGCAGCACCTAAATTTTTATTTTATAAGGCATACACAGCACATATGTTAACCAAAGCATATTTAATAACAATTTAGGTACTGCATTTTCATGAACAGCCTTAAGAAGAGTAACCATGTAAACTGTCGTTTCAGTTCTGGGTGGCGAAAGTTACGAGTCTTAAGAGAATCAATGGAAACTACTATACAGATCTCACGAAACATAATTGGTTTATTATATCGTATGTAACTCAAAGTTAAGATGAAAGGAAATCAGTGAGATGGGGCATTGGTGCCGACACTAGTCCAAAAACTTTGAAGTGCCCAAAGGTGCTAAACACTGTAATGAAGGTTTTTGCGGTCTCGTTAAATTACTTCAGGGTAATGCAGAAATAGTTTCCTAGTCAAGACCACCACTAAAATGCTCGCGATTCATTTCCACATGACGTAGCTTTACTTTTCAAACATCTTTGACGAATCTAGGGCGGTAAGTTGCAATTTTCTATTTTCAGTGATTGTAGACATTAATGGTCACTGTACAGGTAATGGACGAATTTTAGCATGCAGAGAGATAATGGGACCGCTTACTGAGTGTAGGTAAAGGAAACTGTGGTGCCATTTGACTGATCAAAAAAAGAAGACGACACATGAAATTTTGAATGCCATAAGATCATTTGAAGAATAGTCGAGAAAATGTAAAACGCGTGACAGTGGTGGTAGGACATTTCCCTGCTCTGCCAAATCTACACGGCATTTTACTCTATTTCTTAGAGAAATCTCAGAAGGATTTCGCTAATCTCCATCAGTTAATTGTTTTAAATTATTAAATCCATAATGATTAAATGTATCTCCGCGACTGTCCTAGTAAGAGGTTACACAGAAAGTTTATGAAAGAACATACCTCTTACGACGCATGTACCTCAACGCAAAAAGTTGCGTTTAAGAAGACGTAGCAGCTCTCTACTATCTAGTTACAAGCTGAAGTTACAGTTTCATTTATTTCATGTGACGATATAAATATTTATCAGACATACGCTATGATCTTATAGATTACCTAAGCGTATAAAGTTTTAAGTTTTCACGAGGACAGTAATCGTTTATCATTGCAAATTGTTAATAGTATTACTCTTGTAATTACTGTCAACGATAGAGTGACCAATAAATCCTTTCTAAACAAATCTCTTGAACTATACACAAATATACCGAATAAATATAATAGCATATCTCTTTCCACTAAAGTGAAATTGCGCCAGTCGTTTTTGAAGGAGCACTCCATGCAGCTGAGATGTCATAATTAACGATTAATGTCGATGGTAACGAAAAAAAGAAACACCAAGTGCTGAGGAAAATATTTGACTAAAACAATGTCTGGATGAACAAAAGCTCAACAGAAACGTCCTCCCTGGCCGTATGGTTTCGTTCCATAGCACGGGATAGATGTTTCGAATAGAAAGGGCATGCCATACTACGAGAGGGCTACTTACAATTAACCAGGAAAAGTTTACATTCCAGTAACCTCACCCGATAAACCGAAGTAGAATGTCTTGGTGGCACGCATATTAATGTAACGAAAATCTGTGTAAGCCCACTAACAACTGCTCACATTCCGTATAGGCAAAAGATCGACTCTTATTAGTTAACGTCCACGTAACCACCGTAAAGGAGTTCAAATCGTAAAAACACAGCCTACAATGAGAGGTTGAAGAAATTTTGTGAAGAAGGGAAGAGCAGGAAGACTAAAGGAACGATCCGTTCTGTGCTCTCCTTAAGCGCCCAAGTCAATTGATAATAATGATAATAATAATGAGGAAACTTAACAACGGGAACAATCACTTTTGAATACAACAGAAGTGCTTGGAAATATAGGATGGACAAAATAAAACTGGATCCGAAAATATAAGACTGACAAGGAATTACGCCTTGTTAATGAACAGTGGAACCGAACTACCAATCACAAAAAATGCTGAAAACCGTGATTTCGTATCACCAATCGGCCTCTAAAACTTGTCTGCCCATGCTTATCTCCCACATACTCTGTACCCGTTACTTAGCTGTGTCATTACGTTTGAGTCAGTGAATGTGCAAACGTGTTTAGTGACCAGTTGAACGCCACGCCGAATGGTGTTCTAAATAAAAGGGAGCTTGTTCTTTGTCAAATGTTACGCAAAGTGCAGCTGGAGAAACACTTGTGAGGGTGTGTTTGAACAAGAGTTTAATAATGGTAATGTTTTGAAAAAACTTCTAATAAAATCTGCAGTTCAAAACTTAGTGAGAAAATGGAACGAAGCTGTCTCTGTGGCAAATAAAGATCGTAACTATCAAAAAAAATAGTTTGAACACCATAAAACAATGTTGAAGCGAAGGATAGCGTGAAACTAAGTCCGACAGGATCTCGACACCATCCGTCTGCGTAAGTTGCAAGTAAGAGATAGTATTCCTTGATATTGAGCTCCGAAATAAAACAAGCGAGAGCTACCCACTCGTCAACACAATAAATACACAGAGTAGATCCTGGGAACGACCCCAGAATGTTACCCAACTTCAGACAAGCTTTAGCTGTCACAACTCCACAGCATACACTGCATGTGGACTCAGTAACTTCACGTCAGAACCTTTTTGCCACCATCCAACAGGCAGTACTGCCCGCTTTGTATGTGAAATAAAATGCAACTGAAAAGGTCCAAGACCGAGATGCTACACTTTATAAATATACTACTGTGCTTGAGTGTAAGTGTCCAGATATAATTTGGCATGGTAAGCTCTGCCCGCGGTTTCTGAATGAAGTAGAATCAGGCATTTGGATCCCTAGTTTTTCATTTCTTCACATGAGCCCATTATCATCTTGTCAAGCTACGTGAACGTACAGAACATGCATCATTAAGCATCAGAAAATCCCTAACAGTTCGTACTCTGAAGAACTTTTGCATTATTTCAAAATTGGTGTTTGGTGCATAATGTTCTGGTGTCCGCATCAACCAGACGATTCTTTCACATAGTTCTTAATTATAACCGGTATGTATAGAAAATGTTTAATCCATACCTGGATCAGCTGACATAAGATAAGCGACATGATGGATATTTTCAACAAGACTCAGCAACAGAGCACACCGCCTTGACAGACTTGTCACAAATGCATGAGATGTTCGGTGAAGAGAGGACAATCAGAAGAGGTAATGCAGTTTTCTGGTCACATCGATGTCTTGATCCATCTCCCTACGATTCTTAAATCTGGGACAAACTGTAGGGTCAGGAATACTCACATAAGCCTCATACACTGGATGTGCTACAACAAAACACTGATACCGTTATTACTGCTATCTCTCAGGCAGAGTTGCTACATGTCAGTCAGAGTTTGATAACACCAGCACAGGATTGAATGGTCATCAGCGGTCGCATTTCCATCTGCTTATGTGATATTCATTAACAAGGGTAAATCTTGCATCAGTTGTATTGTAAATAATTTTAACCATTATGGTTTTCATAAATAAATTTGTGATATACGTGTGAGTGTGAACTCGCAAAAGAGCACTTTCTGCGAAATCCGTAAAAGAAATTAATGAGACTGTCAACAAGGCTATTACATCTGGAAAACGTTTTTGTGCAGACTATAAGTTTCAGAAAGCATCAAAGACGTTCTCATTCCAAACACAATCAAATTCGCCTATACGGATATAGTTAACTTGTATGCAAATACACTGGTAAAAGAAACAATCTCAGTGACTGAAAATAACTTGCTTGAATACAAGAAGATGGGTCTACCTGAAATTTATGAGCTTCTTGAAAGTCTAACCTTAGTTCTACCAATAAAAATTTTTATGAACAGGCATGTGGACTTGTAATGGGCAGTTGCCTGGCTAACCCGTTAGCCAATGTTAACATTAATCATTTAGACACGGTTTCTTTCAAAGCCAGTATGACGACAAAGAAAAAAGTCATTTATTACTACTTCTATGTTGCAGATGGTACACTTATCTTATTTGATTGAACAGCAGAAGAAATTGTGAGGTTTGAAACCAAGCTTAACAAATTTCAGCAAAACGTAAAATTTACTATTGAGTATGAACCTGATAATGGCGTAAGTTGCTTGGATTTCAAGACTAGCAAATACAATGGTAAACATAAGTTTACAACATACGGAGAACCTACTACAACTGATGTCACAATCAAGAGATAATCATGTCAGCCCGAGCAACATAAAATGGCATGTTATTGGGCAGTTTTCAACAAACTGGAAAAAGCTCACTGACCACTGAAGATGAACTACAAGAACGAAAATCAGTAAAATAAATAACTTGCAGTAATGGTTACAGCTCTAACACTATCAATAAATTTCTCAATGTACTTAAAATCAAACACAGTAACAAAGATAACTCTCTGTCTACATCAACCATCACTTTAGCATAAACAGTTCCTCAAAACCGTGAAATACGTCTGTATATCACTCACTGTGGTAAGGTGTCATATCAGATTGCGGACTTATTCCGTCCCAGAAATATCAAAATTATTTTTCAGCAATCAATAAAATGAAAGCCAAAATTGTTGATAACCGAAATTTAAAGGCTGAAGTACACCATATGTCGACATTTATAAAGTAAATTATTCTTTGTGGCTCAAATTTCACATTGGCCAAACTGGCACGATCACAATACAGAGAAAACATGGATGCTTTCAGGCTCATCGCCCTAAATAAATCAAATTTCGCTCCTCACTGGGCGAAACAGAAGAACACAGGGATGAGAATCAAAGAAACTTTAAAAGTGCTGTATCTTTCAGAAAAAGTAGCACAAATGAATTTGCTAGAAAAATTATAAATACAAAAGCACATTCGCAGTAAATTTGCGTACATCATCAGTAATCAAATACAATTAAGGGACCAAATGCATCTCCAAAACTTCATACAATTTTTATAATTTGAAATGATAGAGATAATAATTAATTGACACAGAGAATATTCCTCACTGGCCGTTACCAGCACCTTTCAAACCTAGGCGATGAAATGTATAGCTCTGAAATGATTTGCACTATGTCGAACTACCTTTCCAGTAGCTCCAGAAGTAAGCCATATCTTTAGAAATAGATTTTTTTTAGCACATTAAAACAGCAGATGATGTAAAAAAAGTATCTGTCGTTTTGTCTTTAGTTTAGCTTATGGATCAGCATGTATCGAATAAGAAAATCAAACCTCTTTCTTATAAAATGTAAAGGAGAACTTTTAGTGAAGTAAGTACAATGTATAGAGCTTATATACCATACAAAACTTTTTATAAGTAATGCAGTCAGTAACACTTTGCCATGTTAGGAAAAAATGTAACCATTTTGTAAACTATCTAATCACAAATCTTTGTTATGTTTTGTGACACAATTGTATAACTTGCCAAGAAGTCAACAGTAAAGTCTGACAATGGTCTGAAGCCTGAAACCAGTAACGAAACAATAAAATAATTTCCAAATACACTTGTCACTGGTTGCAGTATTTCCGACCGTGTAATTTACTGTAAATATTTTCCAGGCCAATTTTATTTTTGCCACACTGTACAATCTGTCTGTACAATGAGCACGTATTGTGTTTCTCTTAAAATACAAATCTACAAGTTAACTAAACTATTCGCAATGTTCTACACCAATCATTACAAAACATTCATATACAGACTGTCAAGTAAGCGCGTAGTCAGCGTTACACACAGGTGGTAAAAGATATAACCTCAGTTTTCTTGTAGGCCAATAGAGGGAAATATTGTCCATAGTTGTCCATTGTTAACTTTGTATTCTTGACTGAGATACATAAGAGGAGACATGAGTGCAGCGCACTGTCAAAGTCATCCACATTTTTAACCAATTTATCGCGTGTTACCCACTTTTATACAAATGACTTTCATTTCTCCATATATTTAGACTCCGCGGCATTCCTCATTTTCGGACCTTTGGGGTGGCTACAGAGAAACACTGCCTCACATGCAACCCGTAGGGTGCACTCATATCTCTTCTAGTGTGTCTCACTCAAGAACTACAAGTAAACTAATGCTTTAAGAACACTGCATGAAGGAAAAAGGTTCCCTGTAATTGGCTGTGGAAGGGCTAAGGCTATATGTTTTACCATCTGTGTGTAATGCCAGCCACTCTGTTATTTAACAGACTGTAACAGGAGAAGAACTGCGCATTGTATCCATAACTTACTTTAGACACTGGTATAGAAAGAATCCCAGCAGGTTTTATTCATACTCTGCATATATGAACCTCAAACATCATTTAAAGTAACAATTCCTATCTGCACAACTTACTACAGAAAATCAACACATTAAAAATACTGTCCGATTAAAATTACTTGATATTTGACATGTTTAACTTGCCGCTACAGTGCTGCCAAAACCGCTGCCGGCTACCTCTCAGTTATAGGTGACACATAAACACGGTGAGTCACTACACAGATACTGTTAAAGGGTAGCATGGAGCAATATTGGAAGCGACCGCCGCGAGGTACGACGTAAATGCGAGAAGCTCTGTCGAAAGCTGATTATAAGCGAGTAATGAATGAACTGCAGCTGACGAGGTATTTTGTAGCCCTGATTGCCAACTCATGTCCTAACCTAACCACAACCTCTTCATGTGAAATGTATAGGAGAAAACGGCGATAAACTTTCTGCAACAGAACTTATATCGCTAGTACTTTCTCCATGGCGTTTAACGCTAACCTCTCTGAGCAAATTCAAGACATAAAAATTTCATACTACACTACTGGCCATTAAATTTGCTACAGCAAGAAGAAATGCTGATGATAAACAGGTATTCATTGGACAAATATATTATACTAGAACTGACATGTGATTACATTTTCACGTAATTTGGGTGCACAGATCCTGAGAAATCAGTATCCACAACAACCAACTCTGGCCGTAATAATGGTCTTGATACACCTGGGCATTGAGTCAAACAGAGCTTGGATGGCGTGTACAGGTACAGCTGCCCTTGCAGCTTCACCACGATACCACAGTTCATCAAGAGTAGTGACTGGCGTATTGTGACGAGCCAGTTGCTCGGCCACCACTGACTAGACGTTTTCAATTGGTGAGAGATCTGGAGAATGTGCTGGCCAGGGCAGCAGTCGAACATTTTCTGTATCCAGAAATGCCCGTACAGGACCTGAAACATGCGGTCGTGCATTATCCTGCTGAAATGTAGGATTTCTCAGGGATCGAATGAAGGGTAGAGCCACATCTGAAATGTAACGTCCCCTGTTCAAAGTGCGGTCAATGCGAACAAGAGGTGACCGATACGTGTAAACAATCGCACCCCATACCATCACGCCGGGAGATAGGCCAGTATGGCGATGACGAATTAACGTTTCCAATATGCGTTCACCGCGATGTCGCCAAACACGGATGCGACCATCGTGATGCTGTAAACAGAAATAGGATTCATCCGAAAAAATGACGTTTTGCCATTCATGCACCCACGTTCGTCGTTGAGTACACCATCGCAGGCGTTCCTGTCTGTGATGCAGCGACAAAGATAACCGCAGCCATGGACTCCGAGCTGATAGTCCATGCTGCTGCAAACGTCGTCGAACTGTTCGTGCAGATGGTTGTTGTCTTGCGAACGTCCCCATCTGTTGGCTCAGGGATCGAGACGTGGCTGCACGATCCGTTACAGCCATGCGGATAAGATGCCTGTCATCTGGACTGCTAGTGATACGAGACAGTTGGGATCCAGCACGGCGATCCGTATTACCATCCTGAACCCACCAATTCCATATTCTACTAACAGTGATTTTATCTCGACCAACGCGAGCAGCAGTGTCGCGATACGATAAACCGCAATCGCGATAGGCTACAATTCTACCTTTATCAAAGTCGGAAACGTGTTGGTACGCATTTCGCCTCCTTCACGAGGCATCACAACAACGTTTCACCAGGCAACGCCGGTCAACTGCTGTTTTGGTATGAGAAATCAGTAGGAAACTTTCCTCATGTCAGCACGTTGTAGGTGTCGCCACCGGCGCCTACCTTGTCTGAATGCTCTGAAAAGCTAATCATTTGCATATCACAGCATCGTCTTCCTTTCGGTTAAATTTCGCGTCTGTCACACGTCATCTTCGTGGTGTAGCAATTTTAATGGCCGGTAGTGTATATTTGTTTGCATAGCCCTCTTTCGCAGCAATATTTTAGTTTTAACGGTAAAAGATAACAGTTATCTCTCTCTGTCATTGGTTCCCTGAAATTATCTTAACACAGTTTACACGGAATGCCGAGCAGTCCTTGTAGGCCTTTGGTTGTGTGGTGTCACCGCTAGACACCACACTTACTAGGTGGTAACTTAAATCGGCCGCGGTCCTGTAGTACATGTCGGACCCGCGTGTCGCCACTGTGTGATCGCAAACCTAGCGCCACCACATGGCAGGTCTCGAGAGACTGAGGAGACCTCGCCCCAGTTGTACGGACAACATAGCTAGCGATTGGACGTGCTAAGCCTTGCTCTCATTTGCCGAGAGATAGACAGTAGAATAGCCCTCTGCTAAGTTAAATGGCGACCACCTAGCAAGGCGCCATTTGTATCAGTGCCTATAGCTTACTAATATTCAAGAGAGATGTATTCCAAGGACTAATTAAAAGTTAAGTAACAAGCATCTACGTACTTTTCTTCTTATTCATTTATAAGTTCTCATGTTCCAGACTTCACGCCCGTCTGCGTTAGCCTTGCGTGCCCTATCGGCTACAGCATTGTGTCTAGGCTGTATGGTCTAGACACAACAGGTTGCACATTATAGGCTACACAAGAGATTCCAAACAAAAGCAGAATGATAGGCAGAAAGCAAAAGCAAATGAAAGTGTCAGTACGATGATGAAACTGATACAGAAAGGTATTAGAAATAAAAAATTACATTTAAACCAATTAACTAAAAAAATTAATAATCAAACTCTTTTATTAGATTTACGAAAATAGAAAATTTCGATGCATTTCACGAGATCCGAGCCTTCCTCCTTCCACACGTGTGTTTGTATGTTAAGCACTGTACCATGCCACTACATTACGAGGGCTGCTATACTTATGGCTATGGTGTCCCAGTCGCAACGACTAAATGGGAGCCTTAAAACATTCGGTTTCGAGCAATGTCGTGCGAAGCTTATCTAATATAAGCCCATTTCTGTGATTATAATAGTAGTATAAGTGACGATGAATCGCCTATTGCCCGGAAGGATCCAGTAGTGTTTCCTTAGTGTGTATGAAACATATGTGTTTCGTTAGCATCGTATTGTGTGTGTGAGTATTGTTGTTTTTGTTGTTGTTGCTGTTGTACTTGTTGTTTTTGTTGTTGTTGCTGTTGTACTTGTTGTTTTTGGTATGATTATCACGTGTGACGTAATACAAAATAAAATGGCCAGACGCAGGTTTGGGATCCAAACACATCAAGAAAGAAAGGAGGACAAGGAATTGGTAGTAAACTAATTGTTGTGGCAGTATGACAAATGCGAACGTTTCGGACACGACGTTGAGCGCTCTGACCGGAAGAAAGCAGCCACATTTTGTGAAGCGTCAACTACCAAGTAATTTTTACCTGATTATAGTTGTTTGTAGTAGTTAAAGTTGGGTAGTTTTTAAAATGAGCCTTATGCAAAACAACCTAATTTTAAATCGTAAACACGGAAGAACATCAGGAGGAGCTTCAAACGTTAGTAAAATGAGTATTCTGGCAGTTACTTCACAAGGTGATGCCCGTGGCATTTAAAGGATTGAGAAGTTATGCTAAAACTTCGTAATTTTGTGCAGTTAATAAGGTTGACTTACTTACTGTTGCTGATTTCAGTTCTTGACAAAGCATCTGAAAAAAGCTTTAGCGTCTTGCTCACCTATATTAATAAATTTTGGCAACCTCCCGATGAGCTTAATCGAACTCTACATATCATAGAATGATGACAATCTAAGTTGTCTTACACCCATCAGTTATTTAGTCAAAAATTAACGCTATGTAGTCGGTGACAACATAGAAAAGTAGGAGTAGAATTCTCTCGTTGTTCTGGCTTCCTAGTACTGGGTAAGCCTCACATTCTATTTACTAACTCCGTTCTTTTGTCCTACCAATCATATTATTGGATTATTTGTTAAAACTTGATTTGATACGTATCTTGCACACTACAAACATTTCCTGCAAACATTCAGAACTTGAAGTATCTTAATATAACAGTCTAATTCACCAAAATCCATGAGTGTTAAACGATTTTAGTGCATCCCTTCAGTCTGGAACAGCTATCATAATTCAATACCCTGGAGATCGTTACAGAAACTGAAAGGCTAAGTGTCTATAACCACACATGCTTTCGAGTCTTCGGAACCTCTCGATGTTTGGAAACACAATATCTTTTAAATGATGACCTGAATACCATATCTATCTACTTTTTGTTTATCATTCGCTTATTTTAATTTTTCTTTGCCCTTCTCGTAATCAGTTTCTCAATTCCTACAAAATTCTCACAATTTCCGAAGTATCGACACGTTGTTCATTCGCTTACAAACTGACAAAATATTGGACACTGGGTTAAAAGATCACATTGGTTGCCTTTGGAGGCAGAAAATGGTTTACGGCCGGTATCAGGCAGTCATGGTTCCTTCCACCGCTTCATAGGTCATAGCAGAGAACTGTTGTGTATGTGCCAGTTGTCATCCATGTAATGCGGTGTACGAAAAGTAATCGACAGAAGATCCTAATCGACAAGGACTAAGGACGAATTTCACGCCTTGTCAGAGACAGTCAGTTTCAAATCTGACAGGAATTGCTTCTGACAGTGAAAGCAGATCTATATCAACCAGTTTCTGAGAGAACATTGGAAAGAAAACTATATGCAGTGGACGTTTGCAGTAGGTTAGTTTGCAAAGGACCATTACCCACAGCGACATTTAAAGCAACACCTCCTTCCAAGGAAAATATAATACAAAAACTGGACATTAGTTGGCTGGTGGAATGTAGTGCGATCGGACGAGTCACGATTCTGCCTCTTTCCAATTTTTCAAGGCGACTCACTGAGGCATTTTACAGGCAGTAGGTGGAGGCTGCAGTTCAGGCCGGAATTCATGCTGTAACGTTTTGGGGATGATTTTTGTACCATGGCTTGAGTCCACTAACTCAGGATACGGTGAACATGAACTATAATGTCTGTTATAATATTCTCTGTAAGGAAGTGTTGCCCTTTCTCCTACACCTTCATGGTGAGTGTGCCGTATATTCTCCAATCTTGCAAACCGACAACGTCCGCGTTCATAGGGCTGCAAGTGTACTATCCTGCTTTCACTAATACTCAGGCTCTCTACCATTCTTCGATTTTCCCGCTAAATTACGAGATCTTAGACCCACAAAAGACGTCTGTCCTTATCTGAAAGAGTGGGTGAAAAGGAGCTATCTGTATATAAGAAGTTTGGTGGCGCTGCGGTAATCATGAATTCGATTTTAATGGTTCAAATGACTCTGAGCACTATGGGACTCAACTGCTGTGGTCATAAGTCCCCTAGAACTTAGAACTACTTAAAGCTAACTAACCTAAGGACAGCACACAACACCCAGCCATCACGAGGCAGAGAAAATCCCTGACCCCGCCGGGAATCGAACCCGGGAACCCGGGCGTGGGAAGCGAGAACGCTACCGCACGACCACGAGATGCGGGCTGTCGATTTTAGACCAGTATCAAGACTAGATGTGGTGTTTGATGGTATTGCCTTGTAGTCTCTCACAGATGCATAATTTTCTGTCCTTTGTGATAGCTATGCCTTAACATTGACAACTATTTTACTATGCTACAGTTTCCGTTAACGTATCCTCGTCCTCTCCGACTCCCTGTATTTTAACCAGGGAGACTGGTTCAGTCGAATCGTTCCTCAATAATACGTAAACGTTCCTGCGACTTCGTCAGTCAGTAATATGGGAGACAGCAATGGTATCTTCTCATTTCAGAGTTACAGAATTCCACAGCCAAAGTACAAGGGTAGTTCAATAAGTAATGCAACACGTTTTTCCTAAAGCAAGTTGAATTTATTCACGATCTGAATACGTCACATTATTTCCCACTTTTTTGGCTAAAAATAACTGTTTTTCAACATGCTCTCCCTTCAATGAGACGTCTTACTCTACCTTTCTGGGAAGACCTGTGTGCCCGCATGGTACCACTGCACAGGTCGGCGTCGGAGTCATCGTCTTTCTGCATTAATAGTCTCCCTGTCAACCACGTACTTCTTCCCGAGGAGTGCATCATTCATTGTTTCAAACAGATGGAAATCGGAACGTGACAGATCAGATATGTAGCACGGATAAGGAAGAACAGTCAAATGAAGTTTTGTGAGTTCCTCTCGGGTGAGCCGATTTGTGTGAGATCTTTCGTTGTCATAGAGGAAAAGAAATTCGTTTGCATTTTTGTGGTGACTAGCGAGCTGAAGTCGTTTCTTCAGTTTGCTGAGAGCAACACAATACGCTTAAGAGTTGATGGTCGCATCATGAGGGAACACATCGAACAGAAAAACCCATTCAAAGTCCCAGAAGACCGTCGCCATGAATTTACCGGCTGAGGGTGCTCCTGATTCGGTAGAGAGGTGGTAGGGTTACACATGATGGCTTGTCGTTTTTCCTTCAGTTCGAAGGGATGAACCCATATTTCATCGCCTGTGACGATGTTCGAGAAATAGTTGTCACAATCGGCCTTGCAACGAGCAAGCAATTCGGTACAGATTGTCCTTCGTAGCCCTTTATGGCCTTGTGTTAGTCGGCGAGGAACCCAGTGGGCCACACCTTCGAGTACCCCACATGGTGGACGAGTATGTCAGAACTACCAACACAGACGTCCAGTTGTGCATCGAAGTGTTCGATTGTGATACATCGATCACCTCGAATGAGAGTGTCCGGAAATTCCAACGCTGCAAGAGTCACAGCTGTGTGCAGCCCGCTTGCACACGAGAGATCGCACAGATTTGCTGTGATGACAGATCCCTCGAGCAACGACTCAGCTTCCTTTTGTTCACTGCCATCTCTTCGTAGAAGTTCTGCAGGCGCCAATGAAAATCTGCGATGTTCTGGTTTTCCGTCAAATGAAACTCAAATGACTGCTTTCTACTAGGAACGCTCTTCCTTCACCCACCCCATTTTGAAGACTACCTACAGCGCTGCCACCGATCGGAATTTCATGAAACTGTAGAGGCTGAAGCGGGAATACTCCACGATGTCTCACAACAAATTCTGCATTTTTCAACCGAAAATGGCAGAGAAAAAATGTGTTGTATTACTGTACGCTCCTCGTATTTCACACCGGTTTTAGAAGATCTCAGCCTCTCAAGTTTTTCTCCGATAATGTGCAGACTATCGTTTTCTTCAGTGTTAATTATGTATGGTAAGAATTCTCTGTCATATACTACTTGTAAACACTTCTAATATTTCGAACACTCCGTTCCTATCCTCTTCTGTACGGTAGTCATTAGGTATTTATCATCATAAATAACAGAAGAAAGGTCGAAGAAGTGTTCAAACACAATATATTTCTTACTTTTTGGATAGATACGCTGACGGAAATGAGAAGTGTTACATCATGAAAACTCTTATCGAATTCTACTGAACTTACACTTTACTGTTTCTATGCTTATGGGATATAGTGATTACGGTCTGATCGTTTTTCAAGCTTATTTTCGGTAGTTTCAGCACAGAAAAAAAAAGCTATTATCATCATACAAGAGAACAGGTGCCAGAACATGAACCTTGTCGTGTGTTTCTAACTTTACTGAGGCATTTGGAGTTGAGATTACAGCACATCGTGCCTAGGGCACATACATGTTGAATTTATCGCCATATTTCGGATTATGAGAAAGGTAGAGTCATCGTATTGAGGAAGGCGTAAGCATCATACCGGCATGTCACACAGACAGTTGAGTGTAGTTCAAAAACTACAGATCTACGTGACGAGAATTACTCGTGATGGAAGTATGGTAATAAGAATAGGCACGGGCTCTTGCAGAATCACAACGTCACTAGAGGATCTCAGCATTTTTCGATTGGCTCTGAAGTGTAGACAGATGACCACAGCTCAAAATCGAGATATAGGTTCAGGCAGAGTATTTCTGTGAAACACTGGGAACTGAGTATTACACCCTGACTTGAGGTTTCGAGTTTCCATTTGTCGTTTACCGCTGATGCTACACAACACACAACAGAGACGTACATGGTGTAGAGACAGAGTCATCTGGGACAATCTGTAGTGTTCAGTGATGAATCTCGCTTCTGTTTCTGGTGATCAGATCAATCCCAACGTGTCTTTAGACGACCTGGTGAACTGTCACAGAAGCCACGACTCCAAAGTTCCCCCAAATCTCCAACTTTTGTAATGCTGATTTGGTAATTTTTAAGAGAGGATGATGGCGTGCCAGAATGTGACAGGGATGTAAGAAATTTTATCGTGTCCTTAGAGACGATAGTCCCAAAGGACATAGTCCAGCAGGATAATGGAAGGTGCCACATATAAGTTTACAACACAAACATTTTGAGAAACGAATGGACACTGACTGGCCCTCCCGACCCCTTATTTGTCACCGATGAGAAGACGTATGGTTGCATATCGGCCTCCGGCCAGCACTCTTCATGAAATGACTCAGCATATGTTTCAGGCATGGCAAGATAATCTTCAAGATGACATTTTTAAGCTGTTTGATTCCACGCTACAACTAATACGGGAGTGTACTGGTGCATGTAGGAGTCATATCTCATACTGATGCTGATGATAGACATCCCTCCGAAGAAATGAAAGTTTAATAATTTAATACCCTTTCAATAATAATAAGAGATGGAGAAATTCTAGAGAAAATAAACACGGAAGGATAGGTCGATGGTGTGAGACCTCGGGGGAGGCCAGCCAGAAGGTGACACAAAAAATCAAGAAGCACTCTAGCCTACCTCTTCAGCTGGTTCTAAGACAAGCTAGTAACCGTGCGGGATGGAGACGCTTGTTTCGTGGGGTCATGATGCTCAGCAATGAGTCCTACAGTCTGTGATGATACTGATGATAATGTTACGAACATCTCCATACAGATTGATAATTGTCAGATTAGTAGTATTTCATGGTATATTACTTTCCATTTCCGTCAGGGTACTATTTTAACATAACGTAAGTTAGTGAATCTTTCTGAAAATCACTTCATGTTAATTTACGAATATTCTTAAGCACTACAAAGAAAGATGACTTTCGGTAATTTTACGAAGTGTAACAGACAGGAAACGATAGATATGAGGAAAATATCATACAAAAGAAAACCTAATAGTACAGCCATAAATATGGAAGCCGTGTCCTGTATTTCAACAGTCTACTGGTTATGTAGAGAAGATGCTCCCATTGTAGTACTCTAAATTAATTTTAACCTAACTATCTGAACTGAGGAAAGCACCCCCATCACTCTTGTGGTGCAATAAAATCATAAGCACATATAGTAGTTAATAGCAAATTTAATTTCAGTATGGAAGTTACTTCTTTAGAGTCTTTACATGCAGAACTACTACGTGTTTTACCGCATACATACTCTTGAACTGTTAGTTGTGCGAATAGTAAATTCACGAAGATGATTGGAAAAACAGCAGGTAAACTAATCAAGGGCGTAAAAAGGAAAAAAAATAATAAATATCTACTAGGACTTTTCACGTAACTTAAAGAATCACTTGAATTTCATATACAGCAGCCTTAGAAGCACATTTTCAAATAAGTGTGCTTCTCCCTTTGTCTGAGACCAGAGCTGCCAGACGTACCAATCGTAAACAATTTTTCTTCCTAAGGGGCCAGGAAAAGGATGAAGGGAGAGGCTGCCAAATGACATGTCGTTTGTGTGGAAAATTATTCTCAAATTGGCCGTTACAGTAACAGTAACAGTCAGATTAGTCAATCAACTTTATCCCCTAAACAAGACATTTTAAATCCGCTACAGAACTCCTTTGAGCCACGGGTGTTCGTAAAATCCACGGAACGAGAGTGAAAAAATAAGCCATTTTTCAATGCATGCAGATTATTCATTCAAGCATTATTCACGTTCGACATGGGGTGGTTTAGGCGTCCCTGTTAAGGTAGTTGTCAGCTAAGCGACTTCGTGCTACATACCTCGTCTCTTCACAGCCTGCTATAAAGCCCAGTCATTCTAAGCACTGGGAATGTTCATAAATAACGGTATACTGGGGACTCAGAGGCTCGATCTCATCATACATATTTTACACTTCAGGCGTTTTCATTCTAATTATTTATTTGATACCTTGGAGTCTTTTAAATGCAGCTGTGCAGCATATATATGACACATTAATTGTTTCTTAACAGGCAGTACTCTTAATTTACTAACTTCTCTTCTAAACCTCAGATATTAGGCAAAAGAAATTCGAAATACTCAGCACAACAGGGAATCGCAACTACAGATGTTAACAGTTAATATGTTAAATAAAGAGCGTGAATGTGCAATGTGAGGTAAAAACTAGAGTAATTACGTCTCTAATATGGCAAGAGCCAGTTGTGATGGATGTAGAACTCGTCGAGAACGAATGAAATTAAAAATCGTGTGTCATAGAGGCTCTCGTGCCAAACTATACAGATATGATTTCAGCTGGATAAATAGTATTGCTCTTTAAATATACTAAAATAGTTTTTGATTCACGACAAAGTATACCGTTATTGTTACAAAGTAAAAGCTTTCAATTACAGAGCCGTTTTTATATTTGACTTAAGCAAACAGAGAAGCTATTCACAAGCCTACGCATAAAAAATTTCTGACATGGATATTAAGCCACGTATACAGTTCCTACTTGATAAGAGTCCGTATGAATATTTAAATCTACAACCGCATCTACATATACATATACACCCGGCAAGCCACCGAATGGTACGTGGCGGAGGGTATCCTGAACCCCTACTAGACATTTCCTTTCCTGTTCCACTCGCAAATAGAGCGAGGGGTAAACGACACTCTATAAGCTTCCGTACCATTCCTAATGTTTTAATCTTATCTTCGTGTTCGTTGGTGGCAGTGGATTCGTTCTGCAGTCAACCTCAAACGCCGGGCCGGTTCTCTAAATTTTCTCAATAGCGCTCCTCGAGAAGAACATTGCCTTTCCTTCAGTGATTACTATTAGGGTTCCTGCAGCATCTCCGTAATACTTGCATGTTGTTCGAAACTACGGTAACAAATCTAGCAGTCCGCCTCTCGATTGCTTCGATGTCTTCCTTTAATCCGACTTGGTGCTGATCCCAGTACCCAAGAATGGGTCGCGGTAGTTTTCTGTATAGGGTTTCCTTTACAGATGAACTACAGTTTTCTAAAATTCCACGAACAGACCGAAGTCGACTATTCACTTTCCTCATTACAATCCTTACATGCTCATTCCATTTCATACTGCTGTCCGACGTTACGTCTAGACATTTAATCGACGTGACTGTATCAAGTAGCACAATACTAATGATCTCTAGTTGAACATTGTCAGTTTGTTTCTCCCACTCATGTGCATTAACTTACTTTTTCCTACATTTAGAACTAGCTACCATTCATCACTGTATGCTTGTAACTTCGTCAACAGTCTTGAGTGTGGCACCGTGTCAAATGCCTTAAGGATATCTATGAATGTGAGATCCGCTTGTTGAGCGTCATCCATAGTACGCAGGATATCATATGAGATAGGGGCAATCTGAAATTCGCACGAGAGGTGCTTTTTAAAACCGTCCTGATTTGTGGACAGAAGCTTTTTCCTCTCAAGAAGATTTGTTATATTCTGACTGAGAATATGTTGAAGGACTTTTCAGCAAGCCGATGTTAAGGAAATTGGTCTGTAATTTTTCTGGTCTATTCTTTTACTCTTCTTATACACACAAGTCATCTGTGCTCTTTTCGAGTCATTTGGGCCTTTGCGCTGGGTGACAGATTAGAGACAAATGCAAACTATCTAAGAGGCTATCACTGCAGAGTACTCTTTATGAAACCGAATTGGGATTCCATCAGGACCTGACGAGTTATCTGCTTTCAACTCTTTCAGTTGTTTCTGTACACCAGTGGTTCGTATTACTATGTGCTCCATACGTGAGTCTGTGCGATGGTCAAACGGCGGTATATCTGTATGATTTTCCTGTGTGGACGATTTCTTAAATGCAGTATTTAAAACTTCAGCTTTACTTTTGCTATCTTCTATTGCCACACTAGACTGGTCAACGAGTGACTAGATAGAAGCCTCAGACCCACTTAGTGATTTTACGTGGGACCAGAATTTTCTCGGACTCTCGGCTTACTTCTTATTTACTTCGTACTGTTCACAATACCTCTGATTTTTAAATTTCAAATAAACTAGGGTGTTGATAAAGTTCTTACGGTTGCTGGAAAACCATCATATTATTAGTGAATGGTTGCAGAGAACACAAGAAAAGTTTATTTACACTGCAAAACATGATCGATATCCCCTCCATCACGAGTGTTCAGTTGCATCATCCGTTCGTTAGAGCCGGCCGCTGTAGCGAAGCGGTTCTAGGCGCCTCAGTTTGGAACCGCGCTACTGTTATGGTCGCAGGTTTGGATCCTGCCTCGGGAATGGATGTGTGTGATGTCCTTAAGTTAGTTAGGTTTAAGTAGTTCTAAGTCTAGGGGAGTGATGACCTCAGATGTTAACTCCCATAGTGCTTAGAGCCATTTGAACCACTTGATCGTTAGAAATTGGAATGTGCTTCACATCACATTACATGGTTAAGTGTAGCCACTACGTTTCGCTTTGGAAGTGAAATTTATGTTATGAAATCTAACGGTTTTGTTTTGTTTAGTACGAGACTTACAGCATGACTTACGCTAGCATTATTTTATATGTTTATTTCCGATAGCTTCGCTTTTATTTGCTTTTACCTACAGATATAATCGATACCGTTCCTTTAAATTTCTGCCAAAAACCCATTCATTTCACAAAGCTCGTAGTCTTGCTCATTGATTCCATGCTTGATATGGAAAACAGCTTCTTCACGAAATCGTGACTTCACTTGAATGTGATACAAAACGTCTAAGTTATGGAAATATGGAAACCTATGAACGTGCCATTGAATCGTGTAAGTAGAAACCCATCCTCCCTTCTGTCCCTTATTTAAATGCTACACGTTGCCAAGAAAGCCACAGTTGTTGCAATAATGAGAAAACTTCGTACGTACGACCTCGTTCCAGAGGTACCACCGCTAGGGACCATCACCGGGAGAGTTATAAGTCGGGCTTATAATGAGGGCTGCAGATTAGGCGTACGTAAGGAGGAGTTGTATAATTTTTGCTAATTGCGTAGGTCTGGTGTTAGCGGTTGCTGTGATTGCGCGTGCGAGGCTAGGGAGACCGTTACAAGACGGCAGGGCCGGGAGCACGCGCCCAAATTACACACTGCACGGCCCTCGTTTTCATTATAATGTGCGATCGTTACCTTTGTGTTAGCTTCATTTGCACAGCGTGTGATTTAATTTGGGGTTCGTTGCGTCACTGCTGATACAGTTAACCGAGAGCTGTGGAGATTCTAGTTAATTAGGACCGCTACCGCTGTAAGTATTACGAGCAGGCCAGAACATTTCTGTTAGTAAAATTAAGTAATAAAACGTTTTGTGCAGTACGGTGATGCCGAATGATTTGTGACTCTAAACTAGCTGCTGCAGCAGCGGTAAGCGTAATGAGTCTCAACGCTAAATTTGTCGTGGTGTCCAGTGCTGGCGCACTGCAGTATCATAGAAATGGCAGTACACCGCTGTGTAGATCAATTAACGCGAAACCAGAAAGGAAAATATAGAACTGACTTCACAAAGTTCTTGGAAAACGGCGTAGAACTGTATTTTCTTTGTTAGGAATGAGATTACTAGCTAGAAAGATTGTAGTTTTCCACTGTGAGACTGAGGAATATCTGCTAACGCTGACAGGACTCGAGTATATAAACCTCTTGCAGATTGGTATCGATTAACACTGAAATGCATGAAACATTTCTACGCACCCGTAACTTCTCCTTTTACCTGAAAATCCATTTCAATAGAGTTGACAAAGCTTTATCCATTATTTTCAAAGTTTATATCTTTGAGTCACGGCTTAAATATATATTTTGAAAGTTATCAGAACTTTTAAGATGGCGTTTTTTCTCACCGCACCTCATTTAAAGCGACAATACTTATTCTGTACTGCTGAAGTCGTATACAAATGCTAAAATCGAGTGGTAATTTGGCATAAAATATTTTAATACCAGACAATAATGTTAACTTCTTGCGCATGTACATTTCGCCTGTTCATTTCCTCTAAGCATTAATATTACGTATCTTATGTTTACGTTAAGAAAAACTTATATAATTTTTATTAAAGCAATAGGTGACATCTTCAAGATTTAAATATTTCGATTGCTAAAATCTGTAATATATGTTTAACAAACTGTCACAAGACTCACATATTTTGTGAGCTACCGCGGCTTTTTCTACTGGAATATGCGCAAAGTAGATTTATAACAATTCTTAATCAATCTTATTTACTCTCGTCTACACCTAGGATAAATCAAATGTGGTTATGCCCTTTGTTTCAGCCTTTTCTTTTGAAGTGTGACCGGTACTAGAAGCCTCCAGAGTCTTGTATGAATTCATACTCCAATAAAAGTCCCCTCTTACACAACAAAAAACTTACCAGAAGTGATTTTTCTCTTCCTCCCTGACTTCAAAAAAATGTTATTTGTGAATCCGAAGCGCAATTTTTCTGTAGATTCCATGGATATATAAATGTCCCTCTGTCACGTCTTTTGGAGAAGTTTGAAGTACTGCCATTCCAAATGTATTATAAACACACTTTTCTTCTATATTTCACATATGAAATGCTCACCAATGGAATTAGCAGATTCGGGACAAGAATATCGCTTTCCGAATTGCTATGCTTACTATAATTAACATTACTAGATGACTAGACATAGTCGGCATCGATGAAGTGAAATGGGAAGAAGATAAGGGTTTCTTGACAGACGAATATAGGGTATTATGAATAGCAGCAGAGAAGATAAAACGACATTACGATGATTTATGAATAGTAAGATAAGTCGGAGAAAGAGTTATTGTGAACGGTAGAGTGACACGGTTATTCTCATCAAAATATACAGCAAGCCAACGTCAACTACAATAGTTCACTTTCACATGTCGACGGCAGAAGCAGCAAATGAAGAGATAGAGGAAGTACAGAATGAAATTCAGTATCCAAATATCAATTATGATGGTTTGGAACGCGTTAAGAGAGGCATGAATAGAGGAATGTGTTATGAGAGAATATTGGGCTTGATGTTAAAAATGAGAGAGGAAGAAGACAACTAGGGTTCTGCATGAAATCTGAGCTTGTTGTATCGACTACACAGTTTAAAAATCGCAAGAGCATGAGGTACACTTGGAAAAGACACGGTAATACGTTAATACACGATCTGGATTACATCATGGTCAGACAGAGATTCCGAAGTCAGGTATTTGATTACAAGGGGTACCCAGGAGCAGATATAAGCTCAGATCACAATTTAGTATCTATAATGATGAAGAATGAATTGAAACTTAAGGGAGTTGTCTGGAAGAATCAATGTGGAAAAAGTGAGAAAGGGAAGTGCTGAGGAATGATAATGTGTGTTTGAAGTTCTCTAAGGCAGTATATACTGCGATAGGGAATACTGTATTAGGGAGTTCAGCTGAAAATGAATGCAAAGCTCAAAATAACTCGAAGAGAAACGTTGCACAGACAGAAGAAAGGTAAAGACGGAGGAGAAGCCTTGGGTAACTGAAGAAATAGTTCAGTTAATAGGTGAAAGGAGGAAGTACAAAAATGTTCTGGGAACGAGCAATGTAAGTCACTTACAAGTGATTTAAGAAGACGTGTAGGGAAGCCGAGGCAATGTGACTACAGGAAACATGTGAAGATATCGAAAAAGAAATGGTTGTCAGAAGGATGGATTCAGTTCCTTTACGGGGGGAAGACTTACATGTTTTATCGATTGTGCTCGTCATATCTAAAGACTTTGGGTTATAAACATAATTCTCTCTTCATTTACTGCTATTGGAGTTCCTGCATCACGAGGGTGCTCTTTCTATTAACAACATTATTAGACACACTTCCACGTAACACATCATCTAACCACTGGGTTCACAGACATTATAGCTCTAACTTCACGTTAGTACAACAACATAAATTCACTAGGCCACAGGACTAGTGCATTTCTCAGAACTGGCTCTACTAATCCCTGGCCTTCATGGTTCACTCATGTGACTTCAAAATCATTGTCAGTTATTCTCATATTATACAATAAAAGAATCAATTCAGCATCCCTATGTCATCACTACTTAGCCTACTCTCGAAGAATTGGTATATAATGCTTCTTTTTCATTTGTCGACGATACGGTAACCAAGCTCTACCCAACCCAGGCAAGGCTAAAGAAATCTTGCTTGCCCGCCCGTCTTCCCGGAGTGCTGCGGTACGAAGCAATTTATTCTATAGGCTTTCATCGTAGTGTTATGAGGAGGGTTCTGAAGCTGATGAAAAGTCCTTTTTTACCCGAGTATTACAAACCGAGGCTCAATGAAATATATATTTTGGGTCACTGTAGGCCAGGAAATGGTAAATTTTATAAATAATATTTATTTGGGTATGAACGGTTTTCTCTAAAACTTCACCCTCTTTCAACTAGTATTGGCTACTCTCAGTTCGAACCATCTTCCGGTCACATCTAACAAATGTTTTTCTGTCGTAAGCAGAGTCATCTCTGAAAGTCGAGATTCTTTGCACCAAAGAACCTGAAGACCTCTGTTATACTGCAACGCCGTCGAAAGTTAGGTTTAGGAAGTCTAATTCCTGTAACCATAGTTTTTCCTCCAAAATATTTCATCAGTTAACACCAATTTTAATTACTTCTTTCCAGGATGTGTCCTGCCGATTTTCTAAATTCTAAAAGTGGCCAAAATAGTTGATTCCGAATTCCCCAAACACTTTTTATCAACTGTGATTATTCTTTCATACTAAGCTTTCTTCTCACTACATTGCTTACCACCAGAACGTGGTCTTTTAATACCTACTGAGCCAACCTTTTTTCCTATTTCAGATAATGTTTGTTCTAAATTTAGGAAGCCAATGTACTACTAAACGACCTCAAGTTCTCAGTGCACATTTCGACACACTTGTCAGCCACTAAGTTTTTATCTTGTTTCATAATATTTCTGGAGTGAGAAAACTGATCGTCAGATTTACAAACATGTCGTAACATGAAACTTCCTGGCAGATTACAACAGTGTATCGACAGATTAAAACAGTGTTCTCGAACTCGGAACCTTCGAGTCTCAGACCAGCACACAGTTTCAATCTTCCAGCAAGTTTCGCATCAGCACAAACTCAGCTGCAGAGCAAAAATTTCATTCCGGAAGTGTTGTACATACTCGAGGATCACAAATGACTGTTTAGTAACTTTTTCCACAATTTGCATTGCTAGACATCTACCAATTCATCTGAAACTGCCTCATAAACACACGAAAACGTTTTCCAGATGGACTTGCATATAGTTCCCAATTCTTAATTTCTCTTCAGCCTCCTTTAAGATGCGAGATGGTGGACTGAATTACCGAAACTAGTAGCTGTATAATAAATAGGTTGTAAGGACGACTGTAAGTGTTCCATTTTATTACGTAGGAGAACAGCCGAAATCCCTCAAACCTCCAATCAGAAATATGGACGTACAAATCCTCTAAGTTTGGTTTGTTCAATTTGCTGCTGTCACCGTTATGATAAATGAGCTGCTGTGAAGCTACCTACGCACTCATGCACGTGGCTAGTCACGTTGGATTGATAGCGCAACCTTTTGTCAGGTGCAGGAGGCAGAACGAGTCCCGTGACGCTTGCCAGGCCTGCGGAAACGCAAATTGGCCTGCTTTAACCATCGTGGTTCACTCTTGGATTTCCATTGCCGCAGGCTGAGCTGCTTTAGTGATTGCGGCGGCGACAGAGGTAGGCAGGCTGGAAGGTGAATTTGTACACCTCTATGTGCTATGGACAGCGAGACCGGTAGTGGTGCCCCTGCATATCGATGCAGCTTTTACTCTTTGAATTTCTTGATGTCATGATATTTTGTTTGCCTTTTGACTTACGGCCTCGTAGTATCTCAAGTTCAACAACGGTACCATGAATCATTTTTCTCACCCAGTAAGGACGAAAGGTATGACAGAACTTACTGCCAAGATACCTATTCTTCCTTGAGAGCCTTTGCGATTTTAAAAGTTCTTCCTTCACGACAGCAAACGCAATACGATTCGATTCTCACAATAAGAATTTCTCGTCCCTCATATTCGTTAAACTTAACGAAACAGTGCCCACATTCGTTTCCTACTCATACTTCTATTAGTGCTAATTCGGCTTACTTAAAAAGTTTGATATGAAGAGAAAATATTTCTACACGAAAAACGCTGCTGTCTACTACATTATCAACGTGTACAGCCTCCTAGTACAAGTGATCTATAATATCATCATTCTGATTCTTCTTCAGGCTACCGTGAATACGTACCAAAAATTCACCATATCGTCGCTCTACAGTTCAGGCAACACATACTCCGTTTATGGACATCATACTTCAACATGCAGACATACTATAACTAAACGAGATAGAAGGAACACATTCCCGTGAAAAGAGTAGAAAGAACAAAATTGTACAAAACTCGTGGCCATGAGAATATAAAATTTAAAAAATACTCATCACAAAATACCTTCACTTATGGGAACACAAAAGAGAGTTTCATCCTCCTCTATTAGTCTATTAATATTTATTCACATGAATTCATATGCTGTATCTTCAATTCCTATCGTCATCTCAAACCCGTAGCCAAATTCAGCAGACTTATTGCCCAGACTTACTAATATACTGATCCGTAAGATCACAGCTTCAATACAAATATCCATCACACTATTAAGTAACAAGATATACCTATCGCGTTACAGATTATTTCCCCAATCCATACTTTTATTTACACACACACACTTTGAAGATGAGAAAGATGAGAGGAGAGACATTGCCACTAAAGAAATAAAAGTTTCTTCATTGCTTCTGATGCTGAAAAAAGACAGTAGACCCTCACAAATCTCAATCACAGACAATATACATGAGAAGGAAATGCAGTTAGCCTTTCTTCTCACCATTGAGTAGTAAAATGGAACGTCATCCTGTTCGGTCCACCACTCTAATCAATCGTATCACTATCATATCCCTTAATCACATCTGTGGTGCCTATTAAGTAACTTATTTGGAAGGAATCGGAACGACATGTTGTTTCTCTTACGGCCTGTCATAGTAGTCCTTCGCAGATTTCTACTGACGAACAAGATCCTACTCCTAATGCAGTCAGGAATGACCAAGTGGGATGCATGCATCAATAAATCATCTGTGCTTTCTTCTGCTTAATAATTAATAACACATACTCAACCATCTCGTGGAATCAATCCATAAATCATCTACTACAACAAAACTCCCTACAGATCATTCTACAAAAATTCTCCCCAACATTCTTCCACTATAGCAGGTGCAGTTCTTGCAAACACCGGCTAAAAGTTTCCAGATATCACTTCTATAGTATCTTCCTTGGTAGACTTAAGCATGCATTAATGTCTCTCAGGTTACTGCCCAACTTAGATAACTGACTACAAGAGAGACGCCTTCCAGCACCAGTCTCCATTCCTGGCGAAAACTACTGAACACAATTACTTCATAATAACTTCAACACAGCATAAATCATTCGATGAATCCACACATTTTTCTCAGTTGATCATCTAAGTAACGCTGAACACCGGCGCGACATAATCACCTCTTTCTTCTCAAAACGGTTTTATAATACCGCCACAGACTGGGACAAACAGTGTACTAATTGATTTCCCTTCAAACTTTCCTTACTCCTACACTGGAGGTCCAAAACACAGTATAGGTAATTGTGGGCATCTACTCTTTTCTCCCAATAACAGACTAACCAAAAACATGATTTACATCTAGCACGCAAATATTAAGAGTCAAATAGACCTGAGGAAGCTACGAAGAACAAGTCTTCAAGATTCTGAGCACTGAATATTAATTTTGCTTCTACCTGATGCGCTTCCAATTGCGTCCATTAATCACATCGATGAACGAGCGCTCGGGACATTCTGCACCAAAGCCTACCTCCTTCCGGCACCAACATTTTCTTTTGCCACTATGGAACGCTCCGAAACTTGGCCTCATAGTCATAACTTTAGCAGAAGTCACATTTAATATCAAAATATGATACTGCTCTCACCCATAGTTCTGCCAGTTATCTGCTCAGATAATATCTGTGGTCATGCTGTGTGGAAGAAAAAACTGTCCTACTCGTCACCGCCGGGCCTCCAGAATGACTTTACGATAAATTGTTCGCTATCGCTTCTGAGATACGATCCGTTATCACACTCTCATTCTTCGCGAACAAATGCGTCTTTTGCACATGTTCTGTAAGAGTTGCCTGTACGATAAACTTTTCCCCTTGCGGAGTTGCAGTGTGATTCTGTTCATTACTAACAAACTTGTCGCCACCTACTTTATTAGCTACTGCAATGAGATTGTTCCGCACAACTTATTCTTTTGGATCGGATTTCCAGGCAAATTCCTTTCGACATTACCTGTATCCACACTACGCCAGGGTGTATTCTGAATATTGTCGGTGAGTAACGGCGAATTCCCTAACGAATCAATCAACTGTGTGTTTGTGACCAAAGATTAAACATCTTTCTCCCCCTCATCACTATTTCATACTCTTTACAAATCCGTTATTAAAGCAGAAGGTTGCGTGCTGAGTTGAGTGTCGCCGTCATGATGCCCAACTACAGGCTTCCTTCTGGTCCCTTCCGAAGCTGCGCAAGCAACAGTATAGTTGGTCTGCTGCGATTTTGCTGCTACTTTAAAATGTAGTTCCTCACTATATATTTTGTCCTGCATTATTTTGTGGTCAGCTGTTTCTGCACTACTCTTACTTTCGGCGAGACAGTATTGCAAGGTATTTATAACTACTTCCTGACAACTATGGCTAGTATTTTTAAAGTTCTATTGGTTACTTGGCACTGTTTCTTTTCTGTCAAGCCTTTTCTTGATCTGTTTCTGATTTAGACTACTCCTCTAGACTACACTTCTACCACAGTCCGTAAATATTATGGAGTGCGGCCATTCGTATCTGTTTCAACGCAGCACCAACGTCATCGTTTGATAGACTGCTCCGATGATTTCTTTACTCCACACCCGAAGCCGCTGTCTTTCCCTAGCAAACATCTCCCTTACTTCTTTAGTGTCCTCATTACACATTCCTCTTACCAACTTACAACTGGCAGTTGTAAGTTGGTAAGAGTCTCTATTCTTCGCCGCCCACACTTCGAAATTTTGTTTCTCACAACTAAGTACTGACCGAGTGCTCTCCATTTTACACTTAATTGTAATACCCATAGTGACAAAGAAAAAGGAAACTGCTGAGACACAACAGAAAACTTCAAGAGCGCTTTAACCAGAAGTCATGCTACCTTGTTGGCCTAAAAATTTCCTCGCACATGACCGTATGACAAAAAGACATGTTTAAAACACGCCAAAATTGAAATTCTGATAGCAACAATATTCATATCTAGATATACCAATAAAAACTAACAAAGAACCGGAAGAATGCTGCAAGAAAATTACATGCATTAATCACATGTACAAGCAACTTAAATTTTTCCCGAATTCCTTTTGACTATCGAAGTGTTGATTACATTTCATTACAAATATCATCGCAACGAAACGAGGTCAGTCATCCTGCAAGTTCAGTGGGATCTGAAAGATTTCAACCAATGAATCTACACAGGATTCGAAACTTTATGCTATGAGTTCTAACTGTGGATCATAATGCCAAAGTAACCGAGATCCTGCGCAGATGTCACCAATTCCTTATGTGAGGGTACAGATGAGCTTTCGACATACCCCTATGGATATCAGAATGATCCGCATGGGTTGGACCGGCCGATTGTTAAATCGCTCCACATGGTCTCACAAGCATTTAACACAACGTGTCACGCAACAGTAACTAACAGGATAGGAGTCGCTGTAGCAAACGTTAGACATGGGTGTTGTATCTCACAAAAAGCATCAAACAGGTTGATTATATAACTATGAAATGAAACAATGTTCCACATTGATTCCTGGTTGTTATAAAGTTCATTAATAACTTGCACATGAAAAGATAGTATTACAAGATTTATTCAGTCTCAAGAAACCCAGATAATATGAAAATTGACGATTACTAACATGGGACCATGCTAATCTAATACTTGAAGTTCCTGGCAAAAACTTGATAGGTAAGGTAAATGGGATAAAACTATAATCTGCAAGTGAGCTGTAGGAAGAGAAATCCGCGCTGGACAGACAGTGGTTATCTCAATCCGCCAGAAAAGTGAAAAACTACCTCATGAAAATAACATCACTGATCGAGTCACTCCAGGGAAGCATAGCTTTCGCGGGACGTAATCGACCTTAATAACGGACTTACAAACGCTGGGTAATTCTCACACCTTGCTCGCCCAGGCTTCGATTTCTCACCATATTCGACATTCAGTAGTGGAAAGTTGCGAGTTTCATTGTCTGCTGTGGATTGCAACTGGTCTGATACCGACTGCTGGAACAGCCCTTCTCTGCATCTTCGAGACAGTCTTCCATGTCCCCGGACCAAGTGTGTCGTTATGTGTCTCCAGACGAAGTGCATCTTTCCGAGTCACCAGCCTAGATGTATTATTCCGAATCAGCATCTGAAGTGTATCACGTGTCCAAGAAGTTTCTTCTGCCACCAAAGAGTTGTTTCTCCTTTCTACACGTTAGCGCAGTTCCCACGCACCAGTGATAAAGGCTCTGTAAAATGCTAACAAATGATATTTTTACTAACAAGACCACTACCTCCCCTCCTAACAAAAGCCTTACAACGTTAAACAACATTCTCTCCCTTACATGCAGTTCTTAAACAATGCTGAGTTAGACACGGACTCTGCACCTGTTTTCTACTGTACTTGTCTCCATGACCGCATTTATTGGAGGCTAGCGTCCTGTCTTCCTGTTCTCTGCTACTTCTTTGTGAGATTAACCAATGAGGAGCTCTGTTACTACATTTTTACTACTTTTTAGACAAGAGGTTGTTCACCCTACGTAATGCTGCGGCAGAAATTCTGCCCGTCGCTTTGCAAAGAGGAAGGAATTCCTGATCAGAGAGCAGTTCCTTGCTCCTCAAGGAAGGCAGATATCTCTATCTGGTACTGCCCTCTGCGCAGCGTTCTCAGAAGGCGACCTGCCAGCAGAAAACGAAGTTCCTTTGAGATGACTTTTGGCTGGATGGCGCAGTTTGCAAAACCTAGGAGTCTGTCCCAGTCCAGTTGTTCGTCATGCTACGTTGTACGACTTCTGTGAACGCAGGTCTTGACCCTATACTGCGCAGGACACATTATGCAAGAAATTGCCAGAATGCAGCACCTGGACGCCTGGTGCGAACAATGATTAGGGTGCAGCGTGTATCTGCCACTATTCGAACACTTCATCCCATTCCAATATCTTTCTCCTCCGAAAGTCATGACAAAACTGCCACAGGTGCCCGACCGCACTCCAAGTCGATGTCCTAGGCGTTTCTCTAAAAGTTGGCTCACAATGACCCCACCTAAACTACAGAAAATGTCACATGCAAAACAGCCACTGGCAAAGAGAAGGAATTTAAAGAAATGTAGATAGCTTAATCCTATCAATCTCTGACGTTACTTGTTAGAATCGTTATATATTTTATTCACTGATGGCATAACATTTCAAATAGTGATGACTTCAAATCAATTACGAATAACACATGAGAAGCGCCAGTCCAACAGTGGACTGGCATATCACAGTGTACAGCGCTCAGCTGAAGACGATCCTGAGGTCAGTGGAACACATATGTTATGTACAGGAGAAAGTTTTCTTCTCCTACGTCCCTCTTAAGGCTCGTCACGCATTCCAAAAATCGTTCCCAGCAGTTAAAGTGGACCCGAACGTCCAGGTCACCCTCGATATGCTACAGTAGAAGAGAAATGAGTTGCATTGTGCTAAGTACCTGGGCATCACGCACAAATGGTAGCACTGATTGCTGGAGAAGAGGGACAAAAATGAGTATTTCGTGAAAAAAAATTATCCGACCGTCTCGTTACTACTAAACCTGAAGCAATGCTACTATCCCTCACTCCGGTTATGCCGCCTGCGGTATACGAACTTCGGTGCGACGTGTTTCCATGGAGCACTTTATGCATTGTGATAAGAGGGCAGAAACATGCCTACGTGACAGACTGTCTTCAATTTTTGCTGCTGACGCGAAGAGAAGAGGAAATGTTTTAAAAAGTTGTAGGAATGAGACTTAGCCTTAGCTGCAAAATTAACGAATTTTATTTATTTAGAGAAGTTAAAGTTAAATATCTATGTGGCACTGGTACACTCACAACCGATTATCCAGCTTCAGCACTAATATATAAAATCCATTGCAGACGTGGGAACATTATCGGTTGTGACACTGGCAGTGAGCACATTGGCCGTGGTCACCTGATACCTTACGATATTTTAACCATTGGTAGAACTGTTTTATACAGTAAAGAGTTTTCGCTACGTACTGTTTAAGGTTTGTGTTTGTACTTATGCTGACAATAACGAGGTTAAGGAAATAAGGTGTATGTTACTTCCAGTTATGACAGTCACTGAAATAAAAGTTTGCTGGGTATGATAGAACGTCATATTATAAAAAAAAAGATTACGGGTGAAACAACGTTTTGGCCAGGATCATAGTGGTCTTCTTATGACCCGCCAGGGTACCAGAGAGCGCTAACACGCGGCTTCCAGGACTCGGGTAGGCGCGCCGGCCCCGGATCGTATCCGCCCTGCGGTTTGCGACGAGAGCCGGTGTGCAGGCCAGCCTGTATGTGGTTTTTAGGCGGTTTTCCACATCCCGATAGGTGAATACCGGGTTGGTCCCCACGTTCTGCCTCAATTACACGGCTCGCAGACATCTGAACACATTCACACTGTTTCATGCATTTCACAGTTGGGGTACACTACTTCAGTCCTGGAGGGTATGGGGTGGCGGCAGGAAGGGCATCCAGCCACTCCTTAAAAGAATTAATGTGCCGAATCCGATTAACCATGGCCGACCCTGCGTAACCGTGGGACAAGTCCCAAGCGATAACGATAGTGGTCTTCCTATGGGTCTGCTGGTGGGCCCATTAGAACCGGAAGAAGGCTACTGTAACCCAGGCCAAAACGTTGTACCCAGTAGACCCAGAAGACCACTGTAAGTGTGGCCGAAACGTTGGTTATACCAGTAACTGTTTTTTATAACACGATGCGATAGCAGACTGAGAAAACTTTTCTCAACTGATTGGCTGCGGATGTCTACGCTGTTATGACGGCTATCGTATTTATTGTGATATGTGGACTACATGAACCAATTACAGTAAAAGTAGTAGAGGAACATGACAGTTGGAGTAATACTACTTAGATATGTGCAATACTATTATTATATTGTTGATAAATACGTTGAAGCTAATACTGGATTGTAACCAGCCTGTGACAATGGTATACTACTGATACAAGAATATGAATTTCAAATTTTTTAGCAAAAAATGGTGATTCAGAGTGAATCTAGTAATGAATAAAGTCTGTTAGCTCAGCCGCTGAGGATGTCAGATCAGCTGTATACTGAGGTTTTAAGAAAAGTATTTCAAATTTATAGGGATGGTAGTACGGATCAAAAAAATAAAAAGGTCTTTAAACATGAGATCTAAAATAAATACCTTAAGAGTTCTCAGCACCGGTTCATCTTCGCTACTGTCAAATATATCTCTTATTCAGTAAGATCTATGCTATTTCAGATGACCTACAGAATGCAGTACACGGATGAGTGCTCCTTCCTCTGTTATTGTTGTTGCTACTGTAAACCGTTTTCACAGCTCTGGTAAGCGCAGTGCATACAACAGTTCTGATGGAACCAGATTACATTTTGAGAAGTTTCTGGAATGCTTGTACATTGTATTTTGATATTTGAACCTGCCGGCGTAATGTTCTACACGGTAAATGCCGAATACGATCTTCTTAATGGTCTGCCATTAGAAGCGAGAGAACGCAGCCGTACACTTTCAAAAGAATACTCTCGATCATTGCGTTAGGCCATCTAGCGTCATCAGGCAATCAGGAATCAGGGGCTAATTATCTGATTGAAAGTGTTCGGACACCTACTAGCGCACAGTAATACGCCGTATGTTCACCCTTCACATTTGTGACGGGTTGAATTCTGCTGAGGAAACATTCAGTGAGGATGTTTCCAGAATGAGATTTTTCACTCTGCAGCGGAGTGTGCACTGATATGAAACTTCCTTTCTTTCAGGAGTGCTAGTTCTACAAGGTTCGCAGGAGAGCTTCTGTAAAGTTTGGAAGGTAGGAGACGAGGTACTGGCAGAAGTAAAGCTGTGAGTACCGCGCGTGAGTCGTGCTTCGGTAGCTCAGTTGGTAGAGCACTTGCCCGCGAAAGACAAAGGTCCCGACTTCGAGTCTCGGTCGGGCACACAGTTTTAATCTGCCAGGAAGTTTCATACAGTGAGGAGTCTGAATATCTGTGGACGAGCCGCAGCCCATTCTTCGTCAAGAGACGGCACCAAAGGAGGTAGTGATGTTGATCGCTGGTATCTGGAGTGAAACAAAATTTCTGATTCATCCCAAATGTGATGCATATGCCTCACAGATGCTGCTTTGCGTCAAAGTGCATCACGCTGATTGAAACAACCATCACCTCCGAACTCATATAATACTGTATAATGCTGTAAAATGTGTTCGTATCCTTCGGTATTTACCTTTTTCTTAAGCGCAAATAGGGGACCACACCCTAACCACGACGAACTATTCAATACTGGAAGACAACTTCCTCCTTACTTCACAGTTTTCACTATACGAGAAAAAAATTGGAAATTTGTGGTAAGGTCTCATGGGAGCAAACTGCTGAGGTCGTCGGTCCATAAGCCTACACACTGCTTAATCTAACTTAAACTAACTTACGCTATGGCCAACAGACACACTCATGCCCGAGGGAGGACTCGAACCTCCGACGGAGAGAGCCACACACTATACAATATGACAGGTAAAGTTCGCCAAATCCAGACACTTCCACCGGATGGCCACAGTGTATAGCGTGATTCATCAGTTCAAATGACTCGTTTCCAGTCATCCACTGCGCAGTGGCGTGACTGTTTACACAACGTCAAGCGGCACTAAGCGTCGACTGCAGAAATGTGTCACTTCTGAGGAGCTGCTCGACCATTGGACTCTTTCTCTTAACTCCCTACGCACAGTAATTGTGTGAAGTGGACTTCTGGTAGCACAATGGAAGTCACGAGGGACTCGGTCCGCTGATTTCATGGTCATTTCTACAACGACCCTCCTCAATGGTTCAAAATGGTTCAAATGGCTCTGAGCACTATGGGACTCAACTGCTGAGGTCATTAGTCCCCTAGAACTTAGAACTAGTTAAACGTAATTAACCTAAGGACATCACAAACATCCATGCCCGAGGCAGGATTCGAACCTGCGACCGTAGAGGTCTTGCGGTTCCAGACTGCAGCGCCTTTAACCGCACGGCCACTTCGGCCGGCCCTCCTCAATGCTTGATGGGCCGATTCAGTCAGTACACGTAGTCTGCCTGTTCTTGGTTTGGCTGTGGTTGTTCCTTTGCGTTTCCATTTGACAACCACATCACCACCAGTCGACTGGGACAGCTCTGCTAGGTTTGAAATATCCAAACGGTTCAAATGGCTGTAAGCACCATGAGACTTAACATGTGAGGTCATCAGTCCCCTAGACTTAGGACTACTTAAACCTAACTAACCTAAGGACATCACACACATCCATGCCCGAGGCAGGATTCGAACCTGCGACCGTAGCACCAGCGGATTCCGGGCTGAAGCGCCTAGAACCGCTCGGCCACAGCAGCCGGTATGAAATGCCCCTTATGGATTTGTTACTCGACTGACATCCAGTACTACACGTCAATGAGCTCACCTGACAGACTCATTCTGCTTTTGCTGGTTTTCTACTGACAACACAGTACTCCCCGCCGCCACTTAGTATACCTCTAGGTCCGCCTTCCGTGAAACCTAGTGGTCAATTCCGCATTACAGAGGGGTGCCCGGATAGTTTTGATAAAGTGGGGCAAATATCATATTTAGAGAAAAAAACCGAACACATCAATAATAAAAGAAACTCTGAAAAAGGAATAAAGTAATACACCAGAGTAGACTGAATAAACTGGCTAGCTGTGATACTACTGTACGGAATAAAGGAATCAAGTAGGAGAATATGCACTAATAAATGAAAGAACGATAACAGCATGAGTACAATTTGAGGGAAGGTACCTCATATTCAGAGATCAATGTGCAGCAACTGGAGAAGGCAGAATGGACTGAGAAATGTTACAAATAACTTCAAAAACAAATTTTGACCGTTAGATAGTAAATATCACGCCATTTTAGCAGGTGACCTAACTTCAGGGTTACGCATTCAATACTGTTGTTCTGAAATGTAGTGCGCTACATTGCCATTAGGCACCAGGGCAGATATAGGTATTACTGCATATTACTTGTGGTGATTTTGTTTTAGTAACATTTTGTATATTTAGAGTGCGGTGTATGATTGGATCTGATTGTTGGCACATAACGTAGGAGTTTAATATTACATCTACCATAGAGGTGAAACAGCCAGATGGATCGGATAAATGTAGACACTACTCTTGGCTGGCATCCCTTTATTAAAGTGAAATGACTTAACCATAATCCACAAATCAAGTAATCGTTAGCTATAGAGAAACCTCTATACAATCAACGAGCTGTTATCCTTGCCATACAAGTGTTTTTTATCCACACAGTAGTTTCCAGAGCCACATGATCGTCAGAGTAATTTTTTACGGTGGCCTCAGCAGAGTCCTAGGGGAATGTGGAGGGTCAGTTTCTCGACGTGCCATAGAGGGAGCTACAATCTCTCATGGAAACAGCCATATCCCATCCTAAACCTAGAAAGCCAGAAGAAGAAACAGAAAAATTACGAAATACACTAAAGACAATAAAAAACTGGTTCGCCTACCTCATATCGTGTAGGGCCTCCGTAAGCAAGCAGGCGGGCCGCAATACGACGTGGCATGGACTCGACTAATGTCTGAAGTAGTGTTGGAGGGAACTGACACCATGAATCCTGCAGGGCTGTTCATAAATTCGTAAGAGTACGAGAGTGGGGAGATCTCCTCTGAACAGCACGTTGCAAGGCATCCCACACATGCTTAATAACGTTCATGTCTGAGGAGTTTGGTGGCCAGCGGAAGTGTTTAATCTCAAGTGTGTTCCTGGAGTCACTCTGTAGCAGTTCTGATGTGTCGCATTGTCTTTCTGAAATTGCCCAAGTCCATCTGAATGCACAATGGACATGAATGGACGCAGGTGATCAGACAGGATGATTACGTACGTGTCAAATGTTAGAGTCGTATCTAGACGTATCAGGGATCCCACACCGTTACAGAGCCTCCACCTGCTGAAACGTAGGGTCCATGTCTCTACACCCGTAAACGTCCATCCGCTCGATACAATTCAAAACAAAACTGGTCCGACCAGGCAACACGTTTCCAGTCATCAACAGTCCAATCTTGGTGTTGACGCGCCCAGGCGAGGCGTGAAGCTTTGTGTCGCACTGTCATCAAGGGTACAAGAGTGGACTTGCGGCTCCGAAAGCCCATATCGATGACATTTCGTTGAATGGTTCGCAAGCTGACAGTTTTTATGGCGCAACATTGAAATCTGCAGCAATTTGCGGAAGGATTGCACTTCTGCCACGTTGAAAGATTCTCTTCAGTCTTAGTTGGTTCCTTTCTTGCAGGATCTTTTTCTGGCTTCTGCGATGTCGGAGATTTTATGTTTAACCGAATTCCTGATACGGTACACTCGTGAAATGATCGTAGGGAAAAATCCCTTCTTCAGCACTACCTCGATGTTGTGCCCCATCGCTCGTGCGCCAAGTATAACATCACTTTCAGACTCGCTTAAATCTTGATAACTTGCCATTGTAGCAGCAATAACAGATCTAAAAACTGCACCGACACTTGTGGTCTTATATAGGCGTTGCCGACCGCGGCGCTCTATTCAGCCTGTTTACATATCTCTGTATTTGAATACGCACACCTATACCAGTTTCTTTGGCTCTTCAGTGTAGTTGATCCAGTTTAAGACGGCAATATTTTGTCTCCATACCTGAAATATTATACCAGATCCCTTGCGTATTTTATTCGATGCCGGCCGCGGTGGTCTCGCGGTTCTAGGCGCGCAGTCCAGAACCGTGGGACTGCTACGGTCGCAGGTTCGAATCCTGCCTCGGGCATGTTTGTGTGTGATGTCCTTAGGTTAGTTAGGTTTAAGTAGTTCTAAGTTCTAGGGGACTGATAACCACAGCAGTTGAGTCCCATAGTGCTCAGAGCCATTTTTTTTATTTGATATGAGCCCGCAGTTGACGGTGGATGATCCGATAATTGATCATTTCTTTGGCTAATACCGCGTAGCACCATGCACAAACAATTTTCTAAAAATGTGTGTGAATTCCTAAGGGACCAAACTGCTGAGGTCATCGGTCCCTACACTTACACATTACTAAAAATAACTTATACTAAGAACAACACACACTCTCATACCCGAGGGAGGACTCGAAACTCCGGTGGGAGGGGCCGTAACATTTTTCTGTAGTGTTGCGTGACTGGGAGTTAGTTTGAGCGGAACTCGGACAGCAGGGAGTGGTTCCTGAGGAGGCGGCTGTCAACACAACGATAGTCTACAAAAGTAGATGTGTCTTCAACCAAGAGGAATGTTTTATCACTCTACAGAAAGTAATGTGGAAGTAGTGGCTTTATAGCCACACTCTTGCCACTAAAAAATAACCAGAAACTGGCAGCTGGGTTGTGGAACGCGGTAACATCTTACAAGAGAAGAGGACATCTCTTTAATACGGAGGAATGCATGGGGTCACGAATGGCGAACGCGAGTTGACCTTTCGCAGATCTTGTCAGGAAAAACGGCGAGAGACGTTTCCCGCGAACAAGCAGGGAAGTGAAACCGATTAGTTGTGTCTTTCCTCATAGGCGGAGTTTTTAGAATGTTCTAGAACATTGATCTAGACGGAGTATGAACTGCAGGCGATTGGGTGTTAGCTTCATAACCTGTGTTGTGGGAGACACTCTTTTGTAACGCGCGCGAGGATTCGTTGCAGGGAGAGCACACACGGAAACCACGAGCCTTGCTGGAAAGCCGGCCACGGTGGCCGAGCGGTTCAAGGTGCTCAGTCCGGAACCGTGCGACTGCTGCGGTCGCAGGTTCAAATCCTGCCTCGGGCATGGAAGTGTGTGATGTCCTTAGGTTAGTTAGGTTTAAGTAGTTCTAAGTTCTAGGGGACTGATGACCACAGATGTTAAGTCCCATAGTGCTCAGAGCCATTTTTGAACCTTGCTGGAAAAAGGTCTACAGGGTGTCGATTTCGCCACTGGGAACGAGGTGAGTCGTTTCTCTGTAAGCAGAGTGACGAGTCTTCGCTTATCTTTGGAGTCTGAGGTGTACTGAAGTGCTTTTTTCTACGAAAGAATACTTGACTTGAGCTTCTGTGCCTTTGCTTATGAGTAAACATAAATCTCGAGTTTGTGGACGGTATATTACGTCCACTGTGTAGATAGAATTCGTAGATATTCAACGTACATCCTATACAACGCCCGATCGACACTACAATACCCCACCTCCCTGCACTGTAATCGGTGGTATACGCACCGCGGTTTGGGAGATAGGGAAACAGTCACAGTAAATGCGGTGGGTTCTATTTGCTTTTTCAATTGGTTCAAATGGCTCTAAGCACTATGGAACTTAACATCTGAGGTCATCAGTCCCCTAGATTTAGAACTACTTAAGTCTAACGTAAGGACATCACACACATCCATGCCAGAGGCAGGATTCGAACCTGCGACCGTAGCAGCAGCGCGGTTCCGGACTGAGGCGCCTAGAACTGCTCGGTGACAGCGACTGACATTTGATTTTTCTCTGAGCTCTTTACAGTCAGCACTAGTCAGGGTGGAGGTCTTCGGTTTCGGGGGTCTAACCAATAAACGGGGGACGAGGGGAGTGGGGGGATGGGCACTTTCAAGGAAGGCACAGATATTCAACTCAAAGCTAAATTAAGAGTAGGAGCTAACTTTCCGTATTGATTTTATGCACTTATTTCATTTATCGACTGTTGACTGAATGTGAGTAATAATTATATTCGTTCTAGAAGGGTGTCTTTTCAAAATTATCGATTTCCTGCTTAAGCTAGAAAAGAATTTCATCACGACTGCATCTCTCATATAACGTTCTCCTCTGGGTGCAGGTTGTCAAAGCGAAAGTTGTTTTTAATTTATTTGTAGGCGTGATATTTCCGTTGCGGACACAACATTGGCTACCGCTCATACACAAGCCATATGTACACTATAACACCGGAGGTTTACACTAGTAGCCTAGTAGGCTGCCCCCAGCACCGCGTAGCTGTTTGGAGCGCTGGGTCGGTTCCTCGGCGGAGCAGAAGCAGCCTGGCACTTGTCGGCGTGGCGTGGCGGTATAATGAATTGGAGTGTTGCACGGCACGCTTTCCTGAGCGCCATCAGGCGTCTTGTTTGCGCAGCCCGCGCCCCCGCGCCTCGCGTCCCTGATTAGCCTCGATAGGGTTCGCTCTAATTCGTGGGCAAACAGCGCGCCTTCTGCCGAAACACAAACTCATTTGACGCCACGCTTAACATCTAGAGTGGAGACGAATCCTTGTCTCCTGCGCCTGCTTGCTGTTTCCACAACGTCCAAACACACCGGGCGAGCCACGTTTCTCTGATGCACTGTCCTCATTTATAGAACCGGAAAAAGCTAAAAATGGAAAATAGCTGCCTATACATTAAGTAGTTCCTAGATAAAAGAAGAGAGTATTTACTGAACGTTTAGAAGAGTGTTTCGATTGTTAAATAAATGTTATTAATTCCTATTAACCGAAATTAACTTACTGTACGTGCAGTACATACTATACCCGCCAGCTACTGCCTTCTCCGGGACTGATTATCCTACTTCGTTCATAATGTTTAGGAAAATCTGCATTCAATAAAGGTGAGTAGTTGATATCAAAAAGACAGATCATTCCGAATCAGCGAGATAAATTTCGCTGTAAATCTAACCCTGTTTCAATTTTGCACTGAAATTCATTTCACTGTTCCAAAAATTACATTTCATTTTCTGAATATGATAGTCTGTTGTCATACACACGATAAAATAACTATCTCTGACAAGAGGTGATGTACATGAAATGTATTCGCACTTACGAATATGGACTACCATCAGCTGCGTAATGGAATGACGACAATGAAAATTTGTTCCGTTCTGGGACTCGAACCCGGATTTCCCGCTTACTGCGTGCGCTCGTCTTACCATATTTTGTTTTTATTTTCTTTAATTTAAAACAAATCAAGTGTGGCCAGTTGGCTTTGTCCCATTCGCCAGCAATATGTTAGGAGTGATGAGGGGAAATCAATATTGGGAAAATTTTTTTAATTTTTTAAATAATTTTCTTTGTTTTACTTTCATTTTCTTTACACCATACCTAAAATACTTGTAACTAGCACTACATTGTGCACTTAGTAAGCAAAACAAACAACCTCGAGACTTTCCAACGTGAAGGTAAAATATATGAGGGAAAGGAAAATGTGCTTTTTACACGGTGCAGAAGGGTGCGTCGCTGCTCTCCTTAAGCTTCATCATCCAGGTATTTCTTCACGCATACCGTATGTTATTCCACCAATAATCTGTCGTGGTCTTCTCAGCCCAGTCAATGGGCTGAGAAGTCAATACGACCAGGGACACCCGTAGAAAGTACGATAGAATTTGTCGCATCAAGAGTCACACGTCTGTGGCTGTGCCACATCTGAGATGGTGCTCGTGCGTTTCTGGTACTCAACATTCCGCACATGGAAGCGAGTCTGCTATAAGTACGAGACTTATTCGGAAAGTAAGATACGATTAGGCGCGAAATGCAAACCACTGTGAAAATCTGATGGAACTTTGCACAGATGTGTTAGACAGTGCCTTTAGTGTGCCTGTCCATCGCTTCACGTCGCTCTTTTCAGTTCAGAGCACAAAGTGTTCACGTAGAAATACTTAAAACAACAGTGTCTCTCGCCAAGTATGTGGACGTGGTGAGAGAGTTCGCCTGAAGCTATGCAGCCCACATAACATAAATGTCATGCGTTTCTTTCTTCAAGGCAATATTTCCAGCCTCATTCTGCAGGGGCAATGAAGACGCCCCTGCAGCGTTATCTATAGGAAGTGTTTGATTACCCACAATACAGCCCTTAATTGGCTCCCTCCGCTGTTCATCTCTGCTCACATGAACCGCTGACTACGAAACAACATTTTAGCACAAACAACGAAAGGCAGGCCAGCGTTGAGAATTGGCGGAAAGCACAGGAGGCTGCTTTCTGTGACGAGGGTGCTGGAAAGTTTGCACAAAGCCACAACAAACGTATTAGTCGAAGCGGTGGCTCTCTAGAGAGGTAGCTGGAAGGTGTGGCTAACTGTTGCGTACAACAATTTTTTGTGTTTCACTGTGATTTTCAATTCGCGACCGATCTGACCTTACATTCCAAACAGTCCTCGTGTCTTCTGGAGGCACTATCGGGTGACATGTTTACCGCTGATTCTGATGTATCATGTTGATCAGACGTCTTTATCCAGTGTAGCTGTGAGTATCGTCCGCCACACAAACCTTCCAACTAACATGGTGGTTCTTGGCCTTATAACCAAACCCGCCGATTCCACGTGTGACCATTTCGCATTTGTATTTTAAACGCCTGAGTAGTGTGTAATGGAACCGTTTTTTAACGTTAAGTAGCAGTGAAAGGAATGCTTTTTAACTGCAAAGATGACAATATTTAGCCATATTACACACTAATATTGCTTAAAATGGAAGTAATAAGGTGCAGAATAATTTTTGTATCACTTCAGAAGTGGAAATACGGCGTTGACCGCGGTACGGAAAGTGAAACCGTATTTCAAAATGGTTCAAATGGCTCTGATCACTATGGGACTTAACGTCAGAGGTCATCAGTCCTCTAGAACTTAGAACTGCTTGAACCTATCTAACCTAAGGACATCACACACATCCATGCCCGAGGCAGGATTCGAACCTGCGACCGTAACGGTCGTGCGGTTCCAGATGTAGCGCATAGAACCGCTCGGTTACGCCGGCCGGCGAATCCGTTTATCGCTTGGTTTACGAAACCCCGCGTGTGTACCGCTTTCGGCCGGGCTGTCTTACACACACACACACACACACACAAAGAACTTTATTCCCCCCCCCGTGATTTCTAAGTGCAGCTTCTCAGAAAAATACAGCCTTTAGTTCGCACAGCTGAGCGTTTTCATTAAAACTGCGCAGCATTACGCTGTTATTTCTAACATAAAATTTTGACACGTGTTACCTATCAGGGTACTGTTGTTAGCAAGGACCTATTTATGATTTAAACTTATTTCCAAAGCGAAGGTTGGATTTTGGGGTTCGATTTTCAGGGCCAGTACACCACGCAAGTTTTTACACGCACAACACTTTATATGGCCTACATGAATTTGGTTTTATCCGCACCACTCTAGCAAGCAGCTTACAGCTACGTAGGCTTAGCCGGCCGCGGTGGTCTAGCGGTTCTAGGCGCTCAGTCAGGAACCGCGCGACTGCTACGGTCGCAGGTTCGAATCCTGCCGCGGGCATGGATGTGTGTGATGTCCTTAGGTTAGTTAGGTTTAAGTAGTTCTAAGTTCTAGGGGACTTATGACCACAGATGTTGAGTCCCATAGTGCTCAGAGCCATTTGAGCCACGTAGGCTTACTTTATGACAGAGCCACTGAAAGAAAATTGTATCTACGAAGACAGTTTTGGCCCCCAACTCTGAAGGAGTAATTTCAATACTTTATTTCAGTTGATATTAATTTAAATGTGCCAGAAGTCAATTTACGTTAATTACTTCTGTGGTAACAATTTTTACTTGGAAATAAGATGGAGGCAGACAGACGTAATCTTACGTGGCTTAATGGCTGTCACCTTTACTTTAAATAATTATAATTAATATTCTGATTCAGAAAAATTGAAGGAAAGAAATTTCATAAAACTAACTGAACTTTACAATGACGTATCAAAGCGTCCACACTTTTTGTCTCTTGAAATTGAAAGTAAACAATTATTCATGGAAGTTACTTTTATACGACAGTGCAAGAGTGTCGTAACACCAAAACTAATTAACTAAGGTCTTTTGACTGCAGAAAATGACACTAAATTTACATTTAACGAAATGTAGAGGTCACTTTGGAAAGGTATATTACATTGGGACAATGGTTCTAGCCAATATTTTTTACGAAACTATATTAAAACTTTGGAAAACTATGTGGTTAGTTGTAACATTTTGATACACTGCTAAAGACGGTTAATAAGAAAATACCTTGTCTTATTGGTCGCAGTCGTATCGGTGTTAACGTTGTTGCTTGCTGTATGAAAATTGGGATATGCTCTCCACGTCTCCAGTGATGGAATTAATTTATAACTACCACACACTTTCGGTAGCCCTGTTAACTTGCTGCATCATCGGCTCCATATTCCATCATATTAAACCAGTCGGATATTCTTGCTTTCTGACACAAAATAAACTGAAGACGACTTCAGTAACTAGAAACCACTGCCACGCCAAATATTAAGCACTTTCACACCTGTTTTTACTGTTTAAGGCTCACATCGCCAGACATGACGCATCACAATACGTAAACTGCCAAGGCTCGCCTGCAATTGCCTCTGATTTTCCGTTTTTTCCCTCCCTTGCTGTGATCGCGCCAAAGTCATCCAAGGGACTGGCGGTCAGAAACCCATAGTGGATTCCTTAATTACACGATTTCAATTTGTTTAAACGAATTAGGTGTTCTAATACACTTAGAATGTTACAGTCAGAACATTTATAACTTACATTCATTTCCATATTTTATTTTTCATAAAATTATTCATGTTTCCAGAAAGTACTCTCTCCTTACAACGAACATTTATCAGAGAAACTACACTTTTACATATTGACATAGTTATAAAAGTTTCCTATAAATAACTTTAGTATAAGATCGATCATTTTACTCAGTTCGATCAGTTTATTTTCATTCGATACCATATACATAAATAAAAATTCATAGACATTTCCATTTGAATTTAACTGTATCATCGCATCCTCCACGACGTTTGGTGGACGCCTCTGTAGCAGGACGCGATATATACATCCCGCTCTGTCGCCTGTTTCGTCTTTGGTACTGCGTTGCGGACATATCTGTGTACAATGTAACAGTGACCGAAGTAGTAAAGAGGCACGCTATGTCCTGCGTCGAGCGGGTTTTCAAATTATAAAATGATGATGTGATGGTGTGGCCCTCAATTACGTACTCTCCGGCTCAGTGTTGAAATATTAAAAGTTTTGGCTGGTGTCGTTGTCTATGGGGTGGGATACGTAGTTGCTGAATTACTAGCCAAATACTGCTGAGTCTACAGTATACAATACGAACATACACATGAATCGAATGGTCAAAGGTTCCTATCACTCGGCAATTGCAAATGTAACGTAGAAATTTATAAATGAAAGATTACAATTAAAAAAAATCTGCAGGTACTATCTTAACGACTTTAAATGATGAGTACGATAGTATAAGTTCTTTTGAGAATGCGGTATATTTCTGCAAAACACTTATTGATGTCGATGGTCCAGCAATTAAATAAAATATAAGTTTAATAGCAGGGAAACAATAAATTACGAACGACAACATAGCTCGCAAGATATTCACTTCTAAACGCATCCTACTTCTTCACTGCAGAAACCTCGGAGATCTCACAAGTTCAAAAGACAGCACTCCGAAGTATTTCTATCTCTCGCGTCCACGGGCATACCGCTCCACACTCCAAGTCTCTCTCGCGACCGTGCGTCCCTCTCGCCGTACTCCAGGACCCTCTCGTGTCCTGTCCCGTACTGCCTGTCCTCTCAACTCTTCTCCCGCTTCCATCCAGTCTCCCCATTCACGAGCGCTGTGATTGGCTAGAGCACTCGCGCCATGTCTTCAAGCCAGCTCACACACGCAAACATAATGAAACACATTCCTAATAGTGGATTTACATTTAAATAACTTGAAATTAAATAAATATTCCTATGGCTGGACCATAAACACGCTCTAACACACATTATTAAATACATAAAAAAATTAAATAAACGTATGTCAAAGGAATAGCAACAAAAGGTAGGCCAGTATTGCTGCTACCGTTTTTTCGTGTAATTGTGGAGTACTTATGGCCTGAAGCGATCGATAGTAATAAGCCACTTTGACCTCCAATAACTCATGTACTATTCAAGTTACATGCCTGTAATTTATACCAATTTAGGTTTATACTAATAGCTTTCAAAAGACAAGACGATCGACGAAATCGGATGAAGTGTTTAGATTTTGGAAATTAGTTGCTGGGTGTTACTTGTAGGCGTAGAACTTACCATCAGATATTAAACGTTAAACTAATAACGAAGTTTAATATCTGATTACACCATCAGAATCGTCGTGCAAATAATGGTAATGAACATGTTTCTTTTTGAGGTGTCATGATTTATCTGGCCACTATTAATTTCTATACGAACTGTGAAATGTCTGTCATGATGGTTTCACAAAGTCCGCCATTTTCCTTCTTGCTTCGGCCAACGTCGAGCAGCTCGTGGTCAGCCTGCTGAGCGGCGCGCGCCCGCCGAGCGGCCCGTGCGGCCACGCCTATTCCAAACCTAGAATATTTTCAGGGCGCCACAATTTGCCCGTTGCCCACAGTCGTTAGTGGGGACGTAAGGGAGGGCGGAGCTAGGGACTCTAACAACAAAGCCGCCAAACTTTCCGAACGGTGGAGCCACAGTTTCATGTGTGAGCTGACAAACAGTGCTACCGCTCTGTTGCGGACGTGGACTAGACGAAGAAGTTCTCTGCTTGGGGAAAGGGTAAGCTATTCATGACTATCTTTGAATAGCATGCCTGTACTAAAGTAGGCTCGAAATGCCCCTAATATACGCCGAGCCATCAGTAACGGTATTGGAAGTAAATACGCTAAGTATGGAATGCTAGGTAAATATTGGCGCAGTGTGTGCTTTGAAGAACGTCGAGTGTCCATTGATGAAGGTTGGCGATCTTGACTCGAGCTTTTTCTAACAAGTGGTGATAGTTAAAGGCCGCAGTGCACCGTATGTCGTCGTGAAACTCTACTCCGAGGCATTTGATAGTACCACTAAGCTGTAGGGGGTCGACACACCCTGGGGCCAACCAGTCTCCTATGTTATTGGCAACCAATTTTGTCACATTGAGATAGCTGCCGGAAGCCACACTGAATGTGGCAATCCATGCTAGTGTGTTGCTTACATCGTCACGGTTGCGGAGCACGAGAACCCGGTCATCTGTATACGCTGCACAACAAAATGTGGCGCCACACGCCAAATAACGATAGTCCGGTGAGGCGCTGACGGAGGCTGCAGAGGAGCGGTTCCAGTACCAGAGCGTAATGTCGGTAGGGTGCAACCTTGATTCACCGATGTGGAAGACGGAAGAGATTGGTGAGATGCTGGTTGACGAGCAACTTGGAGGTCGCCCCTTGGAGGAGACGCAACTAGACGTCTGTGAATAGCTATGGGCATGGCATGTGTTGGAGAATGAACGTCAGGTACATGTGATCCACCCGATGAAAAGCTTGGCTGAAATATAATGACGGCAGCACTCCCTGGATGAGGCACACCATCGCTAAGACCGTTATTCCACGGTATCGACACAGCCCTGTGTGGATGTTATTGAAGCACCCTAGGAAACCTGATCTGGTTAGATGTCATGAGGCAGGGTCAGTCGTATGCAGTTTGAAACGTCCCCTTAGAAAAATTTTGTGAATTACTGTGCTGATAAACCTCTACGTTATTTAATTTTCATACAGCTGAGCAAAGCTGTACTTACTCAGACATTTCTCTCTTTACTTATTCTGATCAACACTAAACCGACACACAATATTTTTAGCGCAACGCAATCTGACTTTAAAAAATCCCTACAAAAGAATGGCCCTGACTAACAATAACCTATACCTTTCATGAATCACTTACCTCACAAAAATCTTCGTTACTCGAACTACCGCAATACAGCGAGCGCCACTACTGCCAGCTAAATAAAAGATTCTAACTACTGAAGGCACTAACTACTGAAAGGCATAGTTAGCAAATAAAAGATTTTGATAAAAAACAAACAATGTATTTACCTTAATAATGTTCAAAAGTCACCATATATATATAGAGTTCATGATATCCAATAATACAAATTTACTCTTTCTGATGGACACACGTCCAGATCGTCCGCTCTCAAAATTCTGCCATCCCTCTCCCCACATCCACCACTGTTGGCGGCTCACCTCCAACTGCGCAACGCTACGCGCTGTTCACATCCAACTGCCCAACACTACAATAGCAAATTCCAACAATGCAAACCAGCCACAGACTGCACACAGCACAGTCAGTGATTTTCATACAGAGCGCTACGTGGCGTTACCAACATAAAAACCTAAACAGCCTACTTACAAGTTCACTAACAGACTGGGGAATATCTTCACGTCGCTGTTCAGAAGTGTTACTTGGCGGTAATAATGTACTCGAGCGCCATATGTCGGATTTTGAACCATTGTAATCATTGCTTCGACTAAGGTTGCGGGGAAGACACCATGAGGCACATAAGCTACCAACAGATGTCCGTCAGCGTGGACTGTAAAGCTCTATAAAACACCACAGGGCGTCCATCAGGGCCAGGAGACTTGTTCGATCCTCCTTTGCCTACGTCGTCGATAACTTCTTCTTCGGTAATTTCGTCCTATAATTCTGTTTGTAAGTCCTATGGAACAGTGCCATAAACCAATCGTGAGACTCCTGTTACAGTCGTCGAGTCGGAACATTGAGCAGAATAAAGCTGGGCATAACGGTAGAAGAAGACTGAACCAGTACTGCGTTTCGTGGTGAGGCGACCGCCGTCCGCAGATGTCCTGTATCAGCACCCTTCGTCGTATTTTCCGTTCTCGAATGAGGTGGTAAACTGTCCATCGTTCCGTTGCCATTCTGTCATGTGTTCGCTGTCGGATGATCGTCTCTTCGAGCTGTCGGCGTATATGGGCCATCACAGGTTGTGCTGTCATATGTCGTTCCGGCGTAGCTGGTAAGGAGGCACATTCGCGAAGGACGCTGAAAAAAATCTAGGGTCCACCGCCTACAAGCATCAGCCTCGCGACCGTACGTCATCAAGGTTCTTCGTAGGGCCGGTATGGCGATGTTTAACCACCACCGATCGATATAGGATACATTTGGAGGCGGTGGGTGCACCAACTCCATGTGTCCAAAATGGCACGCCGATAATTCGGAGGCGAGATGAGTGAGGTTTAGCTTCCAGGGAAGTCGACTGAGCCACACTCGTTGGTGACGAAGGGTGACCACACTTGTACAGGCCTCGTGATAAGAAAAGGCAACAGGCTACACATCTGCGTCGCTCACTGTTGCCGCGAGAGAACGGGAGATGTAAATCCTATCATTGCGACTAGACGAGTGACTCGTAAAATGAGTGAATGCCGGCCGATTTCCATGGACATGTTATCATGTTCGGGGCACAGTGAATGGTGCACAAGCTGATCCTTAGCAGTCTGCGTGCTACTGAAATCGCCCCCTAACACCAAGTGGACGTTCCTGCCCTGAAAAAGAGGTGCCACTCCTTCCGCGAGAAAGAGCGAACGGTGGCGACGGCGATTCGTTCTGGAAGGGGCGTACTCATAGATAAACTGGACGGCTAGCACCACTACGGCCATTCCTCTATCATGGGGGAGTTATTGTACTTCGTCTGCCTCGAGGCCCTCCCTAAGGAGAACTGCAGTACTGCTGTTTGTTGGATAGGCGGGGGACACATGAGCTGTATAACCATATAATATACCCGAGAAATCGTCGACGAGGACCGTGAATGACAATATCGCTGTCTGCTCCACTGGATATATCATGGAGCAGCGACAACTTCGTACGTGTCCTGATCGCTAAGCAATAGGTCTGTAGATCGTCTCCTGCAATGAGGGCCGCAGTCAGTTTTGCAGTAAATGTTGCGGCCTGGCATATGCAGTCCAAGTCTGTGCCGTCGTCTACTGCTACTTGGAACTGTCGAGCAGAGTCTTCTTCATTGTCTTCGGCCCAAAGTCCACAGGTTAAGCGTGGCTGTAGGAGGAAACTTGCGAGTCGGCTGACCAAGGTTGAATCCGTAGTCGTTTCCTGCTGTGCACTGGTGACGGGCACTGTTTTTATGATGTGTTTGCCCGAGAGAGCTGAAAATGCTGTGTCGAAGTCAGGGAAAGCAACAGGTCGGGGCGAACATGTGTCGTCAACGTTTCCTTCTTCGTCGGCCGTCCGCTCGTCAGCCGGAGATGTCCGCAGGAGACAATCGTTGCAGAGTGTACACGGTCGACTTACATTTCCACATTGATCTCTGTTTCCGTCCGTGGCTTTCTGTGTCCAAATAAGTGTGTGGCTCTTGCTTCGTATCCCCCTCAGGGAGAAAAGCAGAGGTCGGTACAACCCTAGTGTCGAGCTCTGCTTTCTCGACCGAATCTCCCTGTGGCGTCGCTAGGCGACCTCCTTCAATCTGTGTCGACTGTCTCATGGTGTCGATCAATCCTGGACGTGCTGCGTGTGAGCAGTCTGACTTTCCCTGTCTTCCAAGTGGTCCTCTGTCTCCCATGACGGTCGACCGTGTCACCCCTGCGTTATTCAGGGGAAGGGCCGTTATCGTAGGGGGTGGCGCCATATGGCCTGACGGGATTTGTGTAAGTCCACGTTGCATACACGCCGAAAGTACGTGACCCTCCTAGCCGCAACCAGAGCAAGTACGTGGCTCTCCATCGTACATCACGATCGCTCAACAGCCACCTATGAACAAGTAGAACGACACGTGTTTGTTAATTCAGTTTTGTCTCGCCTCACGTTGAGTACCGGCTACGTCTCGAACGTGTACCATTTTTCTGCCATGTAGATCAAATGGCTCTGAGCACTATGGGACTTAACATCTGAGGTCATCAGTCCCCTAGAACTTAGAACTACTTAAACCTAACTAACCTAAGGACATCACACACATCCATGCCCGAGGCAGGATTCGAACCTGCGACCGTAGCGGTCGGGCGGTTCCAGACTGTAGCGCCTTTAACCGCTTGGCCACCCCGGCCGGCGCCATGTAGGTAATTGCCGTCCCATACGTTCGGAAGTCCGCGGTGACTAAGTTCGGCAGCACTTCTAACGGGAGTTGGAAGGTTCATAGTATGTGCAATTCTAGCCTGGCACAGTCAACAGTAACCTCTCCGAAGTGGTCCTCGGAATGTTTGAACTTGAGAGTGTTCACACATCTGTTCACAACAGTGTTACATGTCACTTTATCTACTATCTTGATGGAGACGACGCTACTTGCGATGGAGAGGTGGATACCAACGATGTGCTATGGTTCTAATTGAATTTCGTCATGGATGAAGCGTTTGACTTCAAAAGCTCGTGGTCCTGCGTAGTCGGGTTGGAAGATAATCTTGATGGTGGCTTTCCTGTAGGAATGAGCCATAGCGGTTCAGTGTCAACGGACTGGAGTACTAGCTGCGGTGAGGACGTTAAAAAAACTAAGCGTGCACGCGACTCTGTAGATAGACGCAAACAAGACATCCTCGCCGCTCACCTGCCGAAGACAGACTGACATTAGGCTATTCGAGCACACTCCATGGCCAGACCCGAACTTCCAAATGTCGTCAACCACGTGTCTACAACCTGCAGTAGTACATGTATTACGTATATTCCCGTACAGTAGATTGCCCGGCGTCAGCTATTAAATAAGATATCGCAATGCCTGTGTTGTTACGAATTACTACGTAATGTTCCTTCGAACATTAATGGATGTTCGAAGGAACAGGCACTGCGGTGACTACAGCCATTATGAAATACATTAAATGTATACACAGTTGCGAAGATGGGCAACTATCAGCTGTATAACACAGTTACGACAATGAAAATTTGTACCGAGTTAGGACTCGAATACGGATTTTGACGTATCGCGAGTAGTCACCTTACCATTAGGGTATCCTAAACATGCTCCATGGCCAGACCCAAACCAGAATCTGGCGTCAACCATGAATGTATTACGGAACATCACATCGTGGAACAACACAGGCACTGTAATATCGTAGAGATGATGCAGTTTCCTACCTTTATACAAAATTCGGAACTTATTGACGCAGTTAGCACTTACTCTTGCAACATGTGTCGTGTTTTGATGTTTATCAGATTTTTTTGTCGATAGAGTCAGTAATTGCTGCAGTCCTGTGCCACCAGAGAGGGCAATTGCAAAAATTCAAACAAAAACAAACACACACACACACACCACACAAATAGTGTGGCAAGATGGCCTGCACGTCATTTAGTTAAGAGTTTTTCATAATTTTTTTAAAAAATCGAAGTGAATGTATTATACTGGAAAAATCTCCATGTTTCTGTAAATTCATGTAGAAGTTGTCTCACTAAAGTGAATATTCGAAATTCGTTTTCTAGTGTTAGTATTTCGAAACAGTGACACTAGAAACTACATCGATATATAGGTAGCATAAAATAAAAGGGTTATTTATATTCTTGTGTAGTAGTGAACATAAAATGTATAACGCTACTCTCACGAGAATAAGCAAAAGAAATAATAGATCTTGGAAAGACATAACAACAAGTACTTCAAGAAAGTTGTACTTCACCTTACAACTTTCAAAAACTTCTTTTTTTTGGCTGTTACGACTGAAATTACGAGCATTACTCATTTTCAGGTAGCTGGAAGCATAATGCATGTCAATGTTTACAGTAATTCACAAAAAGAAACAAGAATACATTCACCTGAAGTTCCAGTAACTCTACGATAGTAGTCGTTACAAATCGTAAATCCAAATCCGAGTAGAAGTAATAGTTTCTGGCAATTTCATAGAACACATTATGGTTTTTTCGTGAACCACTACATGCCATCACATGCTGTACGATGTGAACTACGTGACGATGAGTAACACGCGAAAATACATTCACAATAAAAAAAAATGATGTTCGTAAGTGGGAAAGACCATGTTTGATAACTGCATAAGTATTACACACCAAACCTTACAATTCACTAGAATAATTTGAACACTTTGACTGTTATATTAATCTAAAATACGAACAATAGCAACAGATGTAAGAAAACCACGAACAAACATCCAGAAACGCAAGAAAGATCTTTCATTAGTCCACTGTTGTAAGAAATGCAAAGCAATGGATCTACTGAACGAAATGGAAATTTGTGACGGCAACAAGAACGAAGGTGTCAAATCCTGAGTGAGTGGCATTTTTAAAACTTTATTTCTGAGCAAAATATTAGTGATATAAATTGAATACACATTAAATTCGACTGTATCCTGGAACGTACTTCTTCATTCGGGCCCTTAACTGATCAATAAATCATAATATAATGGTATCTTTGGTTCAAAATAGATTTCACTTAGGTTTTTGTAAGTGTATAAGTTTTGTTATTAGTGAATGTCAAAAATTCTAAAGAAAGTTTTGGCGCTTTACATATTATTTCTTTGATATGTAGATACGGATTACACTAAAAATAAAAGGCGAAAGTTTTTGCCGTCATTCTAGTTACGAAAACAGAGAAATACCAACATATGATACTAATAAATCCAGTTATGACACGCCATGACAGACGACTCATAATTCTTACTTTTAATGTATGATGTGGAGCAGCTTTGGGTAACAACAGTACCTATCAAAACTGTTTCAGTCTGCGGTCGTTTTATTTCTTACAATATGTTCGTATTCCTTGTGTACGTCTGTATTTAGATGGGGTAAAATTTGTGTTTTAAAAATCATGCTACACCTGCAGTAGTCTAAACAAATTCTGAGTTCGAGTAGGAGTCCATCACACAGTTCTAATCAGACAGAAAGTTGCCCACACGTTGTTTCATAAATGAGTACCACGCCAGGAACATAATAAAAATGGAAATACACGAGTAGTAACCCACTGGATAGCTAAAGGATTTGTATGATGATTTGAAGGATGTTCAGAGCCTTGAAACTGTGACGGTAGTACTATACGGTTAAAACGCAGGTCAGTAATACTTGTAGGTGCAGCATCGTACTCTTAGGCAATTTAATATAGCAACACTATCAATCGTCTCTAGAACAATTATCGTTTACAAGTAACACTGACCATTCTGGAATCGTAAAAGGAACCTAATTTCGTTAATGATGGCACAGTTCCTTAACAGATCCTAGCAGGGGACCATTAACACATCAAAAAAACATTCAAGTTTATCGTTCGTACGTTTATTATTGTCTTAGAGGATAAAATGATGCGGTATACAAAACAAGTATAACCCGAAGACAAGAAAAACAGGTTTTCGTTAGAATGGAAATAGACGCTGACTGCCATTACTTTTCCTTTTTATTTGTTAGTTACAGTTTCTTGGTCACAGCTGTCGTGTGAAATATACACCCATTCTCGAAAATGTTTAACGTATTTTGGTTCACAGTTTTTGTAGACATAGTATAGGTAGATACATTAGAAGTTAACTTATAGACTTTTGACTGAGAATTTGAACTGTAGTTCCTTGAATAATAAATATGCGACGAAAGCAGACAAAATTAAAAATATTTGCAAATTGATTGGTGCGATCATTATACGCAGCAAATATATAAATATTACTTTTATAAAATCAAATGCCTTTTACTCGCTGCAATATATATTTATTTTTGTTTCAGAAGCGTTTTGTCTTTTACATAAACGCATCTTTAGTGGAGTTAAACTGTAGAAATAAAGTTTTGCTCTTACATGCAATAATATAGATGAGGGATCATTTCACGCTATAATTGTCAGATAATTAAATTAGTGCTGACGGTTACTTCTTTTTCCGACCTAAACTGCGTTTCTTCTCATCTGGTCATATGTTAGCATCGCAGCGAGAAAAAAAAAAATAAAAGTTCTGAGCGCTATGGGACTTAATATCTAAGGTCATCAGTCCCTTAGAACATAGAACTACTTAAACTTAACTAACCTAAGGACATAACACACATCCATGCCAGAGGCAGGATTCGAACCTGCGACCGTAGCGGTCGCGCGGTTCCAGACTGAAGTGCCTAGAACCGCTCGGCCACACAGGCCGACATCATCGCAGCGTCATTTCATTATTGAAATATAGACTCATTTTCACATTAAATTATTTTTGTTTTCTGAAAGCACAGGGTCGTCAATGAAATATAGCACTCACAACCGAAAGTATGCTTATCAGGAGCACCAACTTACAGCGGAAAAGAACTGAACACTGGGACGGTGTGTGCAGCTGTTTATACAGACATAGAATATTCCAGAATATACAGTCGGCCGCCCCATAAGAAATTCTGTAAACCTTTCAGAGGTGATAAATCCTGACATATTAATAAATGGCGTTTGAACTGGCGACTCAAAATGGTTCAAATGGCTCTGAGCACTATGGGACTCAACATCTTAGGTCATAAGTCCCCTACAACTTAGAACTACTTAAGCCTAACTAACCTAAGGACATCACACACACCCATGCCCGAGGCAGGATTCGAACCTGCGACAGTAGCAGTCCCGCGGTTCCGGACTGCAGCGCCAGAACCGCTAGACCACCGCGGCCGGCAACTGGCGACTCGCAGCACGCCAATCAGAGACACAGATGAGTACCGAAAACTACCAAGGCTCGCGATTTTGCTCCCATCTGAAGAATAGGGACCCTGAGTTTCAGAAATTCTCATTGGAACCGACTACCGCACTCTGGATTTAGATCTCGTCAGTGGTCCTATTCCCGGCACCGCGGGTGGATAATCACGTTCTGTTCGTGTTCTCATATCTGGTTCAATATGACGGGCATCAAAGGCAGACCCACTTGTTGAAGCTTTGAAATCGAATAGCTCTTCAGTTGCCGTGGACGAGAAGCCCCATCGTCGACTGCGTATCAGGATTGTAGCAGGGCTTCTTAATGAGGAAATGAGCGCCGTAAAATGCTTTTGTCTTCTTGCTAAAAGGTGATAATCCGCGACTTCGTAAATGACGCTCGACAAACGACGGAGGATAGGATACGGCATTATGTGGCGCTGTAGTAATTTTTCTGTTAGCCCTACGATCTACACAGACGCAAAACTCCGTAAAATATCTCCTGAAATGTACCCCCTTGGCCTGTGCTCGGTATTACAGCACTTCCCGTCTTTCTCCTGCGCGTTCAGATTCCGTATCCGACTCTGCTGTTTCACTTTTTCATCCTGAGTGTTATCAGGTTGAAAGGGGAAGAGCTTATCCGCTATCATTTCAGCCTCGCGACTGTGGAACAGAAAGAAGAGTGTGACTGAAGTCTGAAGACATCAATGTACACAGAGAGAATATATGGCAAAGGCATATTAAAGCGTTCTAGAGATCATTAGCCTGTGGGGTGTAGGCAGTTGTCATCCTGTGGGTGACATTGCTACGTTTAATTACCTCAAATAATAGACACGACCATATTATGTTCACAAGAAGCGAGATCATTACATGGCATGCGCCAGGCTTCAAAATTATGCTTTCTAGAAGGAACCTGGCAATGTTCGGAGGTTCCGCAGTAGGCATAAATTTGATGAAAGCATAGCAGGTCAGAGCCAACGGCGTTTCCGTAGTGGTAACACCGGTTCCCGTCGGATCACCGAAGTTAGGCGCTGTCGGGCTGGGCTAGCACTCCGGTCTGCCGAGCGCTGTTGGCAAGCTCTGAGCCACCGGGAAGGCGGTGTGCTGACCACATGCCCCTCCATATCCGCATCCATTGACGCCTGTAGGCTGAGAATGATACGGCGGCCGGACGGTCCCGTTGAGCCTTCATGGCTTGCCCGGGAAGAGAGAGAGAGAGAGAGAGAGAGAGAGAGAGAGAGAGAGAGAGTACCAAATCAGGAAGTCAGTACATTCTATCGCTAACTATCTGTCGGCTTTCGGAAACTCTCCAAGAGGCCAATTCTGTTTTAGCGGAATGGTCCTGGTGCAGGCGGAATTGGTACCAGATGCCCTGCAGGTAATTGTGGCGTGTACTTCCGACGCTGGTATTCCTTACCGTGGCTTACGTAGTGTCAGACACTTGGCCAGTGATACCTGCGTCTGACGCTGTCTATCGTTTTCACGAAACGCCGGTGACAAGATGTTGGCTCATCGTGGAAAAACTTCAGGACAGCTGGTTGTAGATTTTCATTTCTATCCCATTAGATAACAGTTCCTCTTATACTATGTTCCGTTCATTAAATGGAATTTTGGACGGTTGATCCTTCTTAAAGACGTCATAGTTTTTTCAGCAATACTGTTCTTTTCTTTTAACACCAATGTCATTGAATGAAGCGATTACTGAAATTTTGTCCACGCTGGCGTGTTGCACCACAGGATTCCTTGAAAAGCAGTGGGCATCCTTGTATTTGTGTCCAATTTTGTATACCACTGCGATGTCGTATTTCTGAAATCTCAGTGCCCATCTCGTCAGTCAATCTGACGGTTCCTAGCGGATGGTCAGCCGCCACTGAGAATGATGGTTCGCCACGTCGGTGAATATTTTGCGAAATAAACAAGCCAGAACTTGTTGATGGCGCAAAACCCTGCAAGTCCCTTTCTCGGTTGTAGAGTAGTTTCTCTTGGACTTAGAGTGTACTTAGGTAGCGTAGGCATCACCTTTCAGCATCTTCCCGTATTTTTATACAGAAATTGCACCTGTCCCATAGCTGTTTGTGTCAGTGTGATGTTCTGTTTCAGCATTCTCGTCATACAGTCTTAGGAATGGAGATGATATTGTGTATTCTTAAAGATAACGACAGAACTTCCTTAGATCTTGTTCTAGGAAAATTTGACGTCACCTTCCAGCAGTTCTTGCAACTGATTTGCCTTAATAAAGAAGTCCTTTATAAATAATTTGTACAAGCGCCGCTAGCCGACGCAGAAACGCAATGTGCCGTCCTTCATAAGAACCACAGGAGAGTAATAGGGCTCTGAAGGTTCAACGATGTCATATCGCAGCATCTTCGCCATTTCCTCCTAGATTACATGTCGTCCACCTGGCGACCCCTTCTCCGAACCCAATCCAGTTGCTGGATGATCCCCACTGATGGTAAGGCGTTTTCAAAGGCCGTTTGGCTCTCGTTTTTCCAGCCCAGTATTTCAAAGCATCCGACAGTTGTAACTGAATGGCTAACACTCGCCGACGTTGCTCCTCGGTCATACAAGATCCTGTTGGCAATTCGATAGTAGCTTCAACCACTGCATTTTTGGTAGAGGTGGCAGAATACGATTCTTCGTCGATGGTGTTCATCTGCCTCTCCTGGCTTGGTTAGGCTGTTCCTACGCTAATAACTTCAGGGATGAGTTGTGGCTCTTCATGATAATTACTGATCCAAGGTTCTAGTAGACTAACTCAAATACTAATGATCGTCACTGACATTCATATTTCTATCGTGAGTCAGAGAAGCCTTTTGCAATCGACAAGAGGGCCACAGGTTAACTGAGCATCCAGTTTGACGACTAGAAATCGATTTCGTTGGTGATGGCGGGATAAAAACGCCTCCAACGCTAAATAGTCGCCCAGAATAATCTTTGTCAACGGTGATTGTTGGCAGAGCTTCGCTAATCTGATCATCCACAGTGTATGAATGCTTTTAATACCTGCAACAAGTTCGATCCAAGATTTATCTTATGGCTACAGTCTGATAAAATTGCAAATTGGGAAGTCTGCGTTTTATCATTGATAGTTATTCCTGCAAATCAGATTCCTGTCGGCTGGAGCATTTCTCATTTGCGACGTTCAGCGTAATGGCTATCGTATCATGGAACTTAGCCTTCTGTAGCAAGCACCGACAAGCACTCGACATTACAGAAAAGGAAGCCCCTAGTCGAACAATGGATGGACAGGTTGGCTATCAGTCATGAGGTCGATGAGATTTGCCGATATTTGGGTAACTACTGTTCATGAAGAATTAGCATCTGTGGTGGCATCATCTCCATAGAGGGTTGCCTTGCTTAGTGTTCCTGAATTCAGCGGCTATACGAGCGGCTAGTACCAACGAGGAATTGCTACAGTGTTTAGGGGAACCATTTTGTCCAAGATACGGCAATGTGAATCACCCCAATATTCGACAATAATCATCTGCATTTGAATGGTGTGAATATAACTGTTTTGATGGTTGCCATCTGGCAGCGTGATATTCGTAGAAGACTGGTATTGCTTTCCTGCAGTAGCGTCCAATGTGTTCATAGTGTCCATAGTGGAAACGTAGGGGCCAATCTGTCCTCCAAATGTCTTTTTTTCTGTGAGGCGCTATTCTTCGTGGTGAAATCGGTGGCACTCGGCTGGTCGGGTGTACTGGGTTGTCGTTTGACATTTGCAGCGTACTTCGAGATGGCCGGGGCCATTCTTCGTTGGGCGCTCGATTGCTGGCGGAAATCGATAGACAAGTTCTCCAACATTCTCTACTACATCATGACGTATGTGGTCAACTCTCATGGATGCCATCTCGTGCTTACTCGCTCCGACAGTTCTGGCTGCCATAGAATGCTCTATATCCTCTCCTTCTACCTGGTGTATGAGAGAGGCGAGATCATGATGCTCGTCCACAATAGCCATGAGAGCACATTCCGGAGTTAGTCGCATCTCTTTGGTCCGATTCGTTCTTTCGTGGCATTTCGGCGATGCTCTGCCACTACGAGATAAACTGCCCTGTTGTTGTGACACGCTATACCTGCAGAATCTGATACGATATGTCTTCCGTAACTACTTTCAAGAGTGATATTTTAGCAGCTTCTGTCGTAATTCGTGTCACAATGCGGCATAGCGCTAAGACATTTTATACGTAGGTTGCGTCGTTCCCCCATGACTTTGGCCCTTGTACTTCAGTTGTTCTTGCGCTAAGTGAATTTGCTCCTGACTGTCGCCAAACGTTTTCTACGGTTCAGCCCTGAATTTACCTCAACTGTTGAGCTTCTCTTCGTTGTTCTTTAACCACTGCTGGGCTGTACCACTCAAGTAAGAGTACACGTCTGTCAAACATATCATGTCATCTCATCTGTTGTGTTTGAGGACTCTATGAATTGTTTCAGACGTTTCGTTGAGTCCTGAACATCACCTCTGGAATGGATTGATGGAGTCTTTATGTGTGGCTGACTTACTGCAGTTTTAGAAACCATTGGTCTCCTAAATGCACAGAGTATGCGAACGAAGTACTGCTTTATTCTCATTCCTGTATGCGTATGCGACAGCTTTTACGTCGTCTAATTGGATCCACAGTGATGAAGATGTTCGCGTCTCTACCAAACAATATCATGTAGTAACTGGAATCAAGCCCAAATTCGAAAGAAGGGTTGTGAATAATCCTAGCACTGAAAGCATGCTTACATCGAACATATGACCATAACAGAACTGAATCCCTTCTCAGAGAGCGCAAGTAAGCAACAAAAATATCAACTATTCAAGATTATACAAACATTAGAAACGTAGGACGTTTTGAAAACCTTCCGCAAATGATATATATTAACTGAAAAATAATTGGTGATAGGGTTTAAACCGGCAACGCGCAGCTTACCAGCCAGCGGCACTAACCAGTATGCGACACACTATGCAATACGAGCGCCTGAATTCTAAGTTATTTACTTTTTGATGCTTCAGAAATGTTAACATTACGTTCAGACCATTGGGAAGGCGGAATTGGAGCTAGTAGGGGAGAGTTCGTAAACAATCTTGAGGGAATAGATCATGATAATAATCAGAATAAACAACAAAAGGCTCCTTCCAAACTTGTAAGGAAATTATCATACACAGAAAAATAAAGCCAAAAAGATAAACCTTGTGAATGATGAAGTGTACAGAGAAACAACTGACTATTTGCAATAATAGATAAAATAATGGAATAACATCCCAGCAGATGATGATAATCGGAATAATCCCACACAACGCCTTCCCTCTCACTGTTCTCTCATCACCTCCAAATAACTTCTAAATCAAAAACCCACAACATATGATCATCAGAATAGTACTAGACAACCACTCCCCCCCTACTCTTCCCTGCTCCCCTGCAAATAATCTCTGACCCAAAAATCGTATCATCAAAACACCTCTAATTTTTTACCCACTCCCTGAAAGCCATTGTTTTATATATACTTTCAAAAACCACTTCACTGACTACCACAATCCCATCCTCCCAACGGTCTTAACATAAAGTTAACATCTCTAAAGCACTTACGAAAAATAAAAATGCATGTACACACACACACACACACACACACACAAATAAACACACACACACACACACACACACACACACACACACAGAGAGAGAGGGAAAAGGGGGGGGGGTAGAACAGAAACGGACAATCGTGTGGTTGACAGTGTTTAAGTAAACAAATAAGAGAAGAGATACCAAGTGAATGTACAGTTACGAAAGAAGTCACTCTCAGTCTTCGTAATCCCGGGTTCGATTCCCGGCGGGGTCAGGGATTTTCTCTGCCTCGTGATGACTGGGTGTTGTGTGATGTCCTTAGGTTAGTTACGTTTAAGTAGTTCTAAGTTCTAGGGGACTGATGACCATAGATGTTAAGTCCCATAGTGCTCAGAGCCATTTGAACCAATCAGTCTTCGTAAGAAAAATCTGCAAGTGGTACCAAACAATTAGTGGTGCTCCACATCAGTTAGCCTACGAAATTTAAAAACTACATAACAAAAAAATTTTGATTTGAAAATGTGTCTATAATTCTTCCACATTAAATCCATTGAAGATATCTTAATGTAAAGGGGTTGGGCAAAAATTAGGAAAAACCTTAAGAAGTGCATGCTTGAACATAAATGCAGATTCTAACCAGACCTGTAGATTGTGCTGTAGTATTTGACCACCTACACGGACGACAATGTGTGTTGGGTGATGGTGTCAGACGGTCGTTGAAGACGCTTCTGACGAAAAATTAGACGACGTCATCTTGAAATATTACAGCAAAACTGAATGTCACACTCGCACACCTGTCAGCAGCAAAACAACACACCGGGGGCTCCGTAAGCAGGGAATTGCAGAGGGAGCTGGAATTCGAAAACAGCTCGTCAGTGACGTAACTGCCTGTTATTGGAAAACGTGGCACCGGCACTGGACTATGGAACAATGGAAGAAAGTCATAGGGTCGAATGAGTCTCGCATGACACTGTTTCCAACTCCTGGCTGTGTTTACGTCCCAAGAGCCAAAACTGTCAGGACATTGGTAGAATGTTTCTTACCCAATGTTGATGCTATGTCCCAAGGTGAGAGGGCTATCATTCACACAGCTCGCATTGTCCTGGACTGGTTTAGTGAACACGAGGATGAATTGTCGCATCTCCCTTGTTCACCACAGGCACGAGATCTCAGTATTATTGAGCCTTTGTAGTCTACCCTGAGACAAGGTGTGTGAACACTAACCACCACTTTCTTCATTACCTAATCGAGCCACTACTTCACAAAAAGAACGATATACAATTCACTTTATAAACGTACAGGACCAGTACCTAGTATTCCGAGACGAATTAAAGCGCTCTTGAATGCTGACGCGTTTCCTAAACGGTATTAGGCACGGTAATGTGTCATGTTTTTGGTGTTTCCATAAATTTCTCCAACCTCTGTAAAAGACGAAAAGTGCCTGGAACATAAATAAATACTGACTGCAATAAGAAATCGGAGTTTAAGTTTCTAAAACGAAAAATACCTTGATTCATATTGGAACATATGTTATCAATTAGTTTTCATAAGAATCGTCCACTCACTGTAATTACAAAATTATTTCTTTATTATGCATTACTTTTAACCAATAAGTGCCTAAGATTCGTCGTTCTAACATATTGACGTTCATATTATATGATTTCTTACTTTCTTTCCTCCATGACTGGCAGCCATCACATAACACAGGACTTTATGATTCAGGGGTATTATCACTGATGAGTGAAGAGAAACTGGAGACCCCCGGCATACGTGTGGATGAAAACCGCTCTTGTCAAATATGGTTTAAGACTCACAATATAATCAGTAATTAACAAAAGAACTGGATCTCAAAGTCTGACAGGTTTATATGAATGTTACACTGCAGCCATTTAGGTAGGAATGAAGTATACATTAGTATTAGTCTTCTTTATTAAACACACCGTCCAAATAACTGTTCGGATTAGATCTTACTATCTTCCAAATTTTTCAAACTACTTGGAGATGATCAAGTAATTGTAGTACAGAATGAACAGCTCAGCCTATCTTTTCACTAATAACAACCATCCCTAAACCTGCCGATGATTATGGCTTATTCCCTGTTTCTCCCTTTGTTTAAAACAATTATCAATTGCTGCATTTGCTTGTCACTGATACATTGTGACATTTTACTTTATTATTAACTGATTTCTTGGGTGATTAGAATCACGTAATGGTGACATTCTGTCTCTTGTCATGCAGTTTGATTAAAAATCTTTCCACAGCGTAATTAAACTTTTCCTGTTGATCGTGCTGTACAAATAATTAACTACCGTCTACCAGTAAATGTGTTTTTTTCTTTCGTACCATAATTATCTCATATTATAATACTTGGAGTTGTTACTAACCTACTAATTTACTGTGAATGAAGTGTGCGCAGTGTAGAAGCAATGTAACGTTTAAAAAAGGCGCTAGATAAGTAATACATCAGCATGAGTTGAAAAATTGTAATACATTCGTAACAAACCTTAAAGGAACATCACCTGCTGTTGTTTGCTACATTTGTGAATACTGTTAGAATATATCTGCATAATCTGTCACTTTTGCGATAGACTTTCTCTCTCTTGCCACTTGAAGAGAGAACCGACGTATAGGCTCTTGTATTCATACATATCGTTGTGCGTCTCAGTAGCTGTGGAGTGAGTGTGACTGTTTGCCCCTAGATGGAGCCCGGGTTTGATTCCTGTGCGGCGAGGAGATTTTTTCTACTCGATAAGCGGGAGTTGTGTTGTCCTCATCGTCATTTCATCATGATTAATGCCACAAAATCATTTTGAGTTTCATTTCCACCGCGCCCAGATCAACACTAAGTAACAGATACTTTGGTTATCAGATGACAATATGAAATACTTTTACAGTTCACGTGACACTCCTTGCTTGTATGGGACAGTGATCTTCTGATAAACTTAGGTTAGGATGCGGTCTCGTATCTCCTTCTTTGGCTGGTGAAAAGGCCCCGTTAAATGGAATAGTGTAGTCGCTTCCCTCTCTTACCAATCTTTGGTCTCATTTGGCCTCATCACTAATACACTTCTTTTCGGTAGCATGTAACATTCTCAGTTAGCAGCCCCGTCGCTGTGTAACGGTCTCGGAGAATTCGTGTAGTAGGTCGGGGTGGTGCGACAGAGACTAGAATCCTCTGAAGATGTTAGCACTTCGTTATTTTTATTTCCGAGCATTAAACGCTCGTAGCAACGCCGGAGATGAAGCAGACTTTTACAACCTTATATGCAAGCATTCTCCACCCACCGACAAGATAATCTTTTACACATCCTCTCTCGCTTCCTCCACAGCAGCGAACACTTATTTAATTTCACTTCACATAATTCCCCCCCCCCCATTTTTTTAAATTTGGGAAACCAATACTGTCAAAGAGTTACAGTCTGACAACAACGTAGCATTACAAACTGAAAGATTTCGAATCAACTTGTGTATTACATATCTACCATCCAATGTCAATTTACATAATTTTCTCAGTTTAATGTTTTAATCTGATCTGCTTACATCGTTGCTACCATTTCTGTGCACCCCTTATTTTGTGTTGTGACATATGCAGCGCTGTTTGTTGACCGCTAACAGTGATATGATTTGATAGCCGTTACATGCTAGTAAAATTTGTTGTTGTTGTGGTCTTCAGTACAGAGACTGGTTTCATGCAGCTCTTCATGCTTCTCTATGCAGTGCAAGGTTCTTCATCTCCCAGTACCTTCTGCAACCTACATCCTTCTGAATCTGCTTAGTGTATTCATCTCCTGGTCTCCCTCTACGATTTTTACCCTCTACGCTGCCCTCCAATACTAAATTGGTGATGCCTTGATGCCTCATAATATGCCCTACCAACCGATCCCTTCTTCTAGTCAAGTTGTGCCACAAATTTCTCTTCTCTCCAGTTCTGTTCAATACCTTCTACCATCTAATCTTCAGTATTCTTCTGTAGCACCACCTTTCGAAAGCTTCTATTTTCTTTAATGAGAAGAAAAACGTATTGGTCCTTTCCAAATCAAAATAAATAATGAAATTAACTTATCAAGAACCAAACGAAATAAAAATGAAATGACGTATATTTTAACACACGATTAATTAATGTTACAGATGTGAGGTTCCTAATCCATTTTACAGTATTAAGGTACAGAAGCAAAATAGATGAGAGGTTTGAAAAAGCAGACTCATCAGCAGGAACTCAGAAATGTGGATTATTATTATTATTATTGCTGCAATTTTTAGTCCAGAGTCTAGTTTAATGCAGCTCTAGGCTATCATGTGCAAGCCTCTTCATCTCTGTAAAACTAATGCAGAATATATCCATTTGAACTTACAGACTGTAGACAAGTCTTGGCCTCCTACACTTTTAACCCCCACACTTCTTTCCACCACAAAATTGACGATACATTAATGTCACAGGATATGCCGTACTAAACGAGCCTGTGTTTTAGTTTAATTTGACATAAACGTATGTTCTCCCCAACTTGATTCAGTACGCCCTCATTAATTTTCATTATCATGTAATCTCCAGCATTTTTTGCAGCACCACATTGGAAAGTATGTATTCTATTCATGCCTTAACTGTTTATCGTCTATGTTTCTCTTCCGTACAGGATTACAGGCCACAGAAATACTTAGAAAAGTCTCCCTAACACTTAAACTTATCAGTTTTCGAAGGATAGCCAGACGCCAGCCTGAGCCGGGTATCTAAATAATTCGATGGTGAATGTCGAAAATTTGGGACGAGCCTGGACCCGGATACGGATCTCCCGCTTAACGGGAACTATTGCCTTAACCGCCTCGGCCATCCCGACACGCTTCCCGTCTGACACACTATCCAACTTGTGGCACATTAGTAGCGTCCACTAACTATTCGCCTACTTGTTCGTTCAAGTTCTATATACTTGCAAGGATCCCGGACCCTGTTGTGCATCCACACTGATGTTAAAAATGTGTGTGAAATCTTATGGGACTCAACTGCTAAGGTTATCAGTCCCTCAGCTTACAGACCACTTAACCTAAATCATCCTAAGGACAAACACACACTCCCATGCCCGAGGGAGGACTCGAACCTCCGCCGGGATCACTGATGTTATCAAGGTAGTCACGCCTACGGATATAGTTTATAGTAGACTGAAATTTTCATTCAGTGTCAAGAAATTTCTCTCTGTCGGAAAGGCTTTTCATGCAACTGCCAGTCTACAGTTTGTACCTTCCCGATTTCGAAAACAAATCTTATACTTTTGTCGTTTCATTTCCTAATCTAATTCCCTTAGGATTTAAGTCAACTGAATTCCATTACCCTAGGTTTGAATGTTACGATTTTAATCTGAAGACCTCTTTCAAAGACACTATTCATTATATTCAACTTATCTTCCAAGTCCTCTCCCATCTCTAACCTGTTTAAAATATCAGTGGTTAACCTGCATTTATTTTTTAAATTCTTCTCACTCAAACATCTCCGTTTTTAAGATATCTCCGTAATTTCATTTACTGGTTGCTCAACGAACCGTTTAAATAACACCGTGGGTAAACTACAATCCTGTCTCACTCCCTTTCCAGTTACTGCTTACCTTGACGTCCTTCGAATCATACAGTTACTGCCTGATTTCTACAAGAGATGCAGATTCGTTCCTTGTGTTTTGTCCCTGCTACCTTCAGAAACTTAAATAGTGTATTCCGCTTAACATTCTTAAAAGTCTTTTTCTAACTCTACGGTTGCTGCGAATGTAGATACCTTCCTGGAGTCCATCTTATAAATCATACAGTCACGTACGCTTCTCTTGGCCCGCCCGGTTAGCCGAGCGGTACAACGCACGGCTTTCCGGAGCGGGAAGGAGCGCCTGGTCCCTGGCACGAATCCGCCCGGTGGACTTGTGTCGAGGTCCGGTGAGCCGGCCAGTCTGTGGATGGTTTTTAGGCGGCTTTCATCTGCCTTGGCGAATGTGGGCTGGTTCCCTTTATTCCGCCTCAGCTACAATATGTCGGCCATTGCTGCGCAAACAAGTTCTCCACGTACGCGTACACCGCCATTACTCTATCACGTAAACATAGTGGTTACACTAGTCTGGTGTGAGACGTTCCCGGTAAGGGAAGGGGGGGGGGGGTCCACCCGGGGCCGAACCGCACAGTAACCCTGGGTTCGGTGTGGGGTGGCGGAGGGGTGAAGTGGACTGCGGTAGTCGTCGTGGCGTTGTGGACCACTGCGGCTGCGGCGGGGACGGAGCCACTCCGTCGATTCTGGGTCCCCGGTCAACAAACAACATACAACGCTTCTCATATTACTCAATATCTCCGTAATCCAAATCGATCTGTTTTGAGGTCACCTTCTACCAGTTTTGGCATTGTTCTGCAATTAATACATATCAGTACCTTGCAAAAGTAAATTATTAAAATTATGGTTCTGTAATATTCTAAGATGTCTGCATCTGCCTTCTGTTGAATTTCCATTATTACATTTTTCATAAATGCAGACATTATTTCACCTCTCTCAAATGTGCGGCGTACCAGGTAGAATTCTGCCAAGCATCTTAATATTTCTGAAGGAATTTCCTGTACTTCAGGTTCCTTGTTTCGACATCTGTCTTTCATTTTTCTGTCAAATTTTTCTTGCAGTATTATATATCCCCTCTCACTTTCATTATCTTTCTCTTTTCTTTCCCTAATACTGTCTCTTGTTTATTTTCTTTCTGTAGCCTTTTCATATATTCCTTACATCTTTCAGCCTTAGCTTCTTTGCTTAGAACTGGTTTCAATCTGAGCTCATGGTACTCATACAGCCGCTTTTCTTTTCTCCAAAGCACTCTTTCATTTTTCAGTTGCAGGATATATCTTTCCCATATGCGTGAACGATTTTACAGCATTTCATTTCACTTTAGGCATTTCGACGAGAGACATTCAATAAGTAATGCAACACACTTCGTTTCTGAATACAGGTTGGTTTTATTCAGGGTCCCAGCAACCATGTTACACCCCCTTCTATTAGCTACAAATTCTTGTTTATCAACATAATCTACGTTGAATGCGACGACAACACACCACCTTACCCGGACTGTCTGTACGCCCGCATGGTGCCACTCTACTGGTCGAGTCCGTAGCTTGTGGTGCAGTGGTTATCATTGCTCACTCATGATCACGCGTCCTGGTTTCGTTTCCCGGCCGGGTCGGTAGTTTTCTCCGACCGCGAACTCGGTAGTTGTGTTGCCCTCATCATTTCATTATCATTTGGGAAAATGGCGAGACTAGACAGTTCAAAAATTGGGAATTTGTACTGGCGCTGATACTGACGCCGTTGAGCGCCGCACAAACTGAAAATCATCATCATTATCTACTGTTCGACGTCGGAGCTAAAGCCTTGCTGCATTAGTACCCTGCCCATCATCCACCTACAGCTTCCCGCGGTGTGAAGCATTAACTGGGCCAAACAGATGGAAGTCGGAAGGTGCGAGATCCGGGTTGCAGGGTGGATGAGGAAAAACAGTCCAATGAAGTTTTGTGAGCTCCTGTAGAATGCAAAGACTTGCATGAGGTCTTGCATTGAGTGTAGACGGAGAAGTTCGGCAGCATTTTACTAGCGGCCCACGTGCTGAAGTTCTTTCTTCAATTCCCTGAGGGTACCAAAACACACCACAGATTTGATCGTTGCATCATAAGGGAGGCTATCAAACGGAATAGCCCCTTGATAGTCCCTGGATATCGTCGTCATGATTTTACCGCTTGCGATGGCGAGGTGTCGTGGCGCCACTCCGTGAATTGCTGTTTTGTTTCCGGTCAGACGAGATGAGCCTATTTTTTATCGCCTGTGACGATGTTCGACAAGAAAGTGTCACTATAAACCTCGTGATGAGCAGGTAATTCCGCACGTGTGGTTCTTCGTTGCACTTTATAGCCTTCTGTTAGGCGGCGAGGAACTCAGCAAGCACACGAATTTGCGTACCGCAGCTGGAAGACGAGTTTATCAAAAATGGTTCAAATGGCTCTGAGCACTATGGGACTTAACATCTATGGTCATCTGTCCCCTAGAGTCCGCAGCTCGTGGTCTTGCGGTAGCGTTCTCGCTTCCTGCGCACGGGGTCCCGGGTTCGATTCCCGGCGGGGTCAGGGATTTTCTCTACCTCGTGATGACTGGGTGTTGTGTGTTCTTCATCATCATTTCATCATCATTGACTTGCAAGTCGCCGAAGTGGCGTCAATTAAAAAGGACTTGCAATACGGCGGTCGAACTTCCCCGCAAGGGGCCTCCCGGCCAACACTCCCATACGTTCATTTCATTTCAGTCCCCTAGAACTTAGAACTACTTAAACCTAACTAACCTAAGGACATCACACAACACCCAGCCATGACGAGGCAGAGAAAATCCCTGACCCCGCCGGGAATCGAACCCGGGAACCCGGGCGTGGGAAGCGAGAACGCTACCGCACGACCACGAGATGCGGGCGAGTTTATCAGCACTGTCAACAAAGGCGTCCAGTTGAGCAGCGAGGTGTTTGATTGTGATTCGTCGATCACCTTGAATTAGAGTGTCCGCACCTTTCACCACTGCAGGAGTCACAGCTCTGTGCGGCCGTCTTCCACGGGAGAGAGCGCATACTATGTTTGCCGGACGAAGTGTCCGTGCGGTTCTAGGCGCTACAGTCTGGAGCCGAGCGATCGCTACGGTCGCAGGTTCGAATCCTGCCTTGAGTATGGATGTGTGTGGTGTCCTTAGGTTAGTTAGGTTTAATTAGTTCTAAGTTCGAGGCGACTTAAGACCTCAGAAGTTGAGTCGCATAGTGCTCAGAGCCAAGCCATACTATGTTTGAACGACTTCGTTGCGATGATACCAAGAAGCTTCGCCCGTCGAGATGTTCTTTTGAGAAAGGACGGCACCAGTCCCCTAAATTCATCCTTTGCCGATCATCTCTTAATTACTGGACACGTGCCTAAAGCCATAGGCGATAACAATATTCAGCATACCGAAAAGAAGGGGCGTAGGTTAGATGTCTTAGAGGAATTGGAGGTTTTCAAACATTTCACTCGTCATGACGGCCTCATTCTCAACGAACAGCTGCAGCTGCGAAATAAAAACTTTTTTGTCTGCATAAAGCCATTGCTTGATCTTTGATTCAGATTTCCTCATGCAGTTTACCGAAATGTTGTTTTTCTGTCACATCTTTGCTGTTTTCTTGTATGCCATAACTAACGTTTTTTACGTTACAAAATGTATCTCTACTTAAAGCAGATAAATGTAACTTCATCCTTTTATTATTAATGCTTATGTTATGCCTGAATCAGCTGCATCACAATTTCATGTGTCTAATTTTGAATGTACAGTAGCCTAGTTGTTTCTGCGGCTACTAGATGGCGCTCGTAGCAACACCATGTTTACTTGCCCACACTTTCTAAAGTGGGCACCTCAGTCTTGTCGCAACCCTTGTTCACAGTACGAGCAGCCCTTAGCGGCTCGCCATCTCGCAACTGTTCATGACGTCGCCTTTCCGGCTTAGATCGTTTTTAATATGTGAATTGTAAGTACTGCATCTTTTCGAGTCAGTACAAACTTTAATTTTATTAATGTACTGTATACCTAATACGTTTTAGAACAGTTAGGCTAATTCTAAAGACGACGCTCATAGTAGCGTCGAAACCAGGTCAATTTTGACTTAATATTTGTGACCGAGGGCTTATTTGTTCCAATATAATATTGATATATGCCATACTGACATCAAGTATGGCAGAACTAATCCAGATGGTTAGAACATTATACAAACATCGAAAATGACTGAATAAGGCATTACATCTCCATCGGATATAACTGTAGTTGAAGATATAGCTGTAACACAGGTTTCAGAAATTAAAAGAAGTTTCATAAGATCTTGGTATATTATAATATCCACCTCACACAATGCTCGACATAGAATACACATGAGATGGTGCGTTTGTAAGAGACATATATTAAAATTATTAATTTTGGCTAAGATTTTGAATTTGGAAAATTATTTCAGTATAATAACATAAAATAACAGGTAATGTACATTTTAAAGTATAAATCTTACATGTGAGTTTCAAGAAAATTTAAAGAAACTCGAAATTTTCAGTCAAACTACGTTCATTTAAATTTCATTACTGTTAATTAAAATCATGGGTTGATGATAAAAAATTTAAACTACAGTTTACAAAGCTAAAATAAAATGATGTAATTATTTTTCTCAAGTAGGAAATTACAAAACATAAGAACTTTTACAATAATTGTCATTGTACATATGATACCAGAAACATCCAGTAAATCACATTAGTTTTTTTCTTTAGACTTTTAAGTATAAAGAGAAGTCCAACGGAAGGAATTTGAGAAAAAGTCTTTATACACTCTATACCAATGGAGTGTAAGGTACATTCTGTGTCAAACAATGGTCCATACATTACCAAGTCTGTTCAAAAAATTCCGGAATATGGGTAATTTCGTGCCAGTGGTGTAATGGAGCGAAAAGCGGTTGGCATCCCTGCACACACCCCCTATATTTAATGTGTAACGGTCTGAAGTTTCATTGTTGTATGTCTGTTAGTTATTGCTGAGTGCTGTGCTGAGTAGAACATTGTGTCGCACAGTTTGCGAATTTCGAGGTGGCAGAGTTAGAGGAGCAACCCGTCAGCTTTAAATTTTTGCGTAAATCTCAAGAACACCTTTACAAAGATACACCACATAATGAAGGAAGCCTATAGTGATAAGTGCTTAAGGCGTACTCGGCGTTATGAAAAGTTCACACGGTTTAAAAATGGCCAGACAAAATTTAAAGGTGACCCTCTTTGAGGATGCCCTTCGATGTCTACCGACGACGCTCATCTTAGGAACATCAACGAAATTGTGCGTGTCACTCGAAGACTGACTGTCCGATAGATTGTAGAAGAATCTAACTTTCCTACACGTCATGAAATGCTGACACACTATCGTGGAATGCATCGTGTTGCCACCAAGTTCGATCTACGTCTCGTGAGTCAAGACCAGGAAGACCTTAAAAAGTAAACGTAGATAGATCAATTTATCCAACATAAATGCTTTTAAGAATAATGTTTAGTTCAAACAAATGACCAAAAATGGTCAAAAATCTGAAATACATATTAGAATCAACATAGAAAATTACATAACAAACATAATCAAGTGACAAAGAGAATTTACATTTCGAGAAAATTAAACACTAATCATCTTAACAGAAAAGATACATGCTAAGTTTGGTCTCACAAAATCGTGTAAACGCTTGTTAGTAATGTTGGAGGATAATTTATGACTAGCATACACAAAACCCAAAATAAAAAAATTATTTACTATAGAGTTTTCTTAAAGTGTCTTTAACCCACAATGGTTCATGCTGTAAAAAATTCCTTAAATTTTTGGGCTCTAACGAATAACATACATATGTTTTTACGATAAAGTAATAAACATAAAAAATACCCTTTCTTTTTCCTCCATTTCCAACCAGTGTCCAGTATCCTTACTTTGCATTTTGTGACAAAAGGAAATGAATGAAGACTTATCAACAACATGAAAGAAATATTTCAGTAATGGGGACAGTACCTCTTTTTTTAGTTAGACAGATGTTTAACTTACATTTAAAGAATAATAGATTTCATATCACAAACCATTCAAAATACACATACAGAACAAATAAAGGAAAAAGTGCGAAAATTGCCCACTTTCATCTCACATATGTCAGGCCAAATGTGTCTGGTGCTTAGCTCTGAGTTTAATTTATTGTAACCATGAAATATCTTTGATATTTAACTAATGACAATCCCCAGCTTTGTATAGCATTAAATAATTAACTACCTTTTATCTGTGTTCGTCTTTCTCTTTAGTAGGTCAGATAGTTTCAAAGGTTTATCCTCAGATGTTAAATTTTTATACACAGCAGCAATACTATATTTGGTATGTTACATAAATCATTCCAGCAAACATTTCATTTGAAAACTATGTCACGACATTAAAGTTGTTAATCCAAATTCACATACTTCAAGTGTCAGGCCATTTTCAGGCATTGCATAAAAATCATCAGCATGACCACAAACAAAAATTTTAATTCAACAGATAGCATCATTTTACCTTACTAATTCCCTAATGGTTTCTTTGAAAGGCCACAGCCAATTTCGTTCGTCATCCTTCCATAATCCGATGGGACCGATGACTTTGTTGTTTGGCTCCCTCTCCCAAATCAACCAAGCAACCATTCTCTAAACTGCCATCACAAATGACAGCAAAGCAAAATTACGCTACAGAGCATCAATAAGTTCGAAATACATTAGTATCTCTATACCATTATCATCATCATTATCTTCATAAACATCACTGAGTATCTCACAAAATGTCATGCCAGTAACTCCTATAACCTTCATTAACCTCATAGTAATACCTTAAAAACCAAGAAATACTTCTTCACCTTCATCATAAATACCATAGAATACCTCATAATACTTCACCTCAGTATCTCTAATAACCTTCATATACCTCTTCAAAGTACCATAAACACCACAAAATACCTCTTCATAATGCAGTAACACCCTAAGTAAAAAAATGCTCTGAATAAAATACACATACCTCACTCACAGTAAACAGCATACAGTTTGAAGCAAGAAATATTTTACAAAAAACTTCTCTCACGTTAACACCACAACAGTGAAAGAATTTACATCGCTTGCAAAAGAAATTTCCATTGCCTTTCAACAATTTTCACTCACTAAAAGTTTTGGTATTTTCGTGATGCTGCTAACAGTTCATTATGATTACAAAACAGGAGAATATTTTCAGTCTGACTTTCCCTTATTACAAAACCAAATTTCTTGATCTAATTGTCTGTAAGTTATCCAAAATATTAAAATTTCGTCATTATTTATCTTCCGTTGTTTCAGCACGGTGGTACGCAAAGTACAATATTTTTGTTTACAAAACTCTGATCAAAAGTAAATCATATTTCAAAAAAGGATGGAAATATTCACATTATAAAGATTTTTTTTACACAGATTTCATAAAATTCAGACATTGTAAAATTAAAATTGTAACGGAAGTTCAGTGAACAACATCAAGATTCTCAACATAAACAACAATATATATTATTTCTCTCTGTAGTTCAGATAACTTACTTTTCAGTATATGCATAACTGAGTAGATTTTTCCTTCTGCCACTGTGAGATTGTTTGTTATGAGACTTCTATAATTACATGATTTTTGTACTAAGGTATTGGAAGAGATACTGACAGCAGAAGATAGTTTGGAAAAGAGAAACAGATGGTTAAGAGGAAAACATGCTGTATGAAAATTGAAATCTCAACACATTGGCAAGAAAAATACCTCAATTTCCTTTTACTTCAGTTTTCTGTAAATCTACAATGAAACATGTTACTAGTAAAACCTATTTTACAATGTACTTTCCACATTGCAGATTGTAGCTTTGTCAAACGATTACCGTCCTCACAATTCTCACTAAAACCTACTGCAGGTAATGTCTTATTATTTCGTATTATTGTCCACACAGCAGTATAGTCAGGACTTGTCCTGCAGACATTTACAATGAAAATTTTTTTTATTCATATTTGTTTCTAAATGTTGTACTTCTGACTGACAAACATTGTAAACTGCAGTTTTTCTACAATCCACTACAGGTAATTTCATGGATTGTTTATTTATGTCAACTCAAGTTTTCTGTTCAACGAAAACATTTCTATTTGTCTCAATGGTAAAGTTTGAAGTTTCAATATTTCACACTAGATGTAAATTCATCGATGTTGGATTTGTGTCAACAAAAGATCCCAGTTGATCAAGGACGCTACTTATCTGTCTCAACAGAATGTCCCTCTTTAACCACACCCCTGGTTTTACTGTTAATATCTTTTGTCTTGTTATCGAAAGAGATATTTGCTTCTGTTAATTCGTTAGTTATTTGCTGTGCTATATTACTGTTTGCTTCTAATTTTGTTCTTGCTTGTTCACCATCTTTTCCATTGAAGTAGATATACAGTCTTCCAATCCATCTCAAATTGATGTTAATGACTCACTCTTGTCTATTTTTCTTTCATCTTGCACGCATTCTGAATCCTGATTCAACTTTGATTTCCCCCCCCCCCCCCTTACTACCACACTAACTGCTTTTGCATTGTCCCCGATATTTATTGTTTTCGAAAACTATACACAATAAAAAGCTACTTTGAAATCTTTTTATACATATCTCATTCCTTGCTTTAAAGCCATTACGACGATATTGTGTTTGAGCTTTTGCTTTCATGTGCTCATTCTATTTACTAGTATTCACAGCCTTGGAATGTGTATCCATCTTCGAAACAGTCCTTTTATTGTACATTCATCGTACAGTTTTTCCGCAGTGTTTTCGTTAGTCAGATATTTTTGGAAAAGATTTAATCTTATATTTATGGAAAATAGAATCTGAATGAATACTTCAGCCAAGAAATATTCACATTCCAGCTAGAGCCACACTTAACATTTATTGATCTTTGCCGGAATTCAAAATTTTTGCATATCATTGATGAACATTACCAACGTAATGTTTGTAGGTACTAGTTGAGAGCAAAACTTTGTATTGAATAAAGTTTACTTATCTTGCGGTTCGTGTCAGCGTCTAGAAGTGGTCTGGAATTCGTGACTCTTGAGAATGTAGAAATAGGTCCAGAATTGTATCAGAGCTGTGACAAGCATAATTCATTAATATTTTCATATCCACTTTTTTCCACTTCCTGCGATTCAGTATATATATTATCACCAACATTTTCCCAATAAGTACAGTCATAGTTTGCATAGCAAAACATTAGGCATATTAGCTCTTTGTTCTGCATGACAAAGAGTGTCCTGAACTGCACTTCAGCACGGTTGGAAAACTAGTGATGAACTGTCTCTTTAGTGACAGCATTACATTGAGTGTCTATTACTTCTAGTTATGGAAACATTCAGAATATTCGAAGTTTCTAATTAATATTTTTCACGTTTCCACCTTTCATATTTTACACAAATAAAAATTACTTGACATGTTTCACCCATGAAAACACTGTGAAAATATTATAGAAGTAAAACATTTATGAAAGTGACAAAATTAATTAAATGTGTTTTCAAAATTACTGGTGTTCGACCACATCGTAATTTCAGCATAATATACGTCGGTAAATTAAACAAACGTAAGTGACACATTTCATAAATGACTTTATATTGATTTTATACAAGAAAATTGAGAATAAGTTTGTAGTCCATACATTGTTGTGACATTAATAAGAAGACAAGTCTTGGTGCATAATTCGGTAACGTGTAAAAAAAAAAAAAACATCGATACATACCAGACTAACTTCAAGCATTGCAGATACAGCAAGATACAACTTTGAGTAAACATCCAAAACCATGATTCAGACATTGTACGCCCGAAAATAAGTATAACCATAGTAGAAAATATAGGAGTATCGTACGTTTCAGTACTTTAAAGAAGTTATACATGATCTTCGTTTACTGTAACCTGATAGGTCAGTCATATGAGACAGGAGAAGCACTCTCATACTTCAGTTTCATAGTAATCACGCGCTGACGGTGATGAACTATCATTTATCGGTTTAATAAGTGATGGTTGCACATTACTGACACAAATTATTTACAACAGAGTGGAAAAATTGATAGAAGCAGACTTCAGGGAAGGTCTGATTGGATTCAGGATATATGTGGGCACACGCAAAGCTATACTGACCCCATGACTTATCTTAGAAGATCGCATATTAGGTAGCGAAAGCTGCGGTTACAGCATTTGTAGACGTAGAGAAAGCTTTTGACAATACTGACTAGAATTCACTCACTGAAACCTTGAGGGTAACAGGATTGAAATACAGAGATCAAAAGTTTATACACAGGTTGTACAGAAACAAGATGGTAGTTATAACAATCGAAGGACATGAAAGGGAGGCAGTCGTTGAGAATGAAATGAGCATTGTCTGACAATATCTCTGATGTCACTCAATCTGTACAATGACCAATCAGTAAAGGAAACCGTAGTAAAATTTGGAGAAGCAATTGAAGTTCAGGGAGAATAAGAAAAATTATTAGATTTTCCGAAGACATTGTAATTCTTTCAGAGGCTGATAAGGAACTGGAAGAGCAGTTGAATGGAATCGCCGATATCTTGGAATGAGGATATAAGATCATCATTACCAAAAGCAAAACAAGAGTGATGCAATGCTGCTGAATTAAATCATGCAATGCTGGGAGAATTTGATTAGGAAATGAGACCCTAAAAGTAGATGAATTTTGCTGTCTGGGGAGGTAAACTATTTGATCATGGCTGAATCAGGGAGGATATAAAATATAGACTGGCAATGACAAGAAATCATTTCTGAAGAAGAGAAATTTGTTAACTTCGAATATAAATTTAATTCTGAGTCAGTCTTTTCTGAAGATGTTTGTCTAGAGTATAACATTGTAAGCAACTGAAACTTGGAAACAAGCATTTCAGACAAGAAAATAATACAAGCATTTAAAATGTGTTTATTCACAAGAACGCTGAAGATTAAATGAGTAGATCGGGTAACTAATGAGGAATCACTGAACAGAATTGAGGAGGAAAGAAGTTTGTGGCATAACTTGAGTGAAAGAAGGGACCAGTTGATAGGACACATCTTGAGACATCAAGGAAGCATGTATTTCATACTGAAGGGAAGTAGGTAGGCAATTTATCGTAGATCTCTGGAAGAACGTAAAGTACCTAGCGACTGGAAGAGAGCACAGGTCGTTCCCATTTTCAAGAAGGGTCATAAATCAGATGCGAATAATTATAGGCCTATTTCACTTACGTCAATCTGTTGTAGAATAATGGAACATGTTTTGTGTTCTCGTATTATGACGTTCTTAGATAATACAAATCTCCTTCATCATAACCAACATGGATTCCGCAAACAGAGATCATGTGAAACCCAGCTCGCCCTATTTGTCCAAGAAATTCACAGTGCCGTAGACACTGGCGAGCAGATTGATGCCGTATTCCTGGACTTCAGGAAGGCATTTGATACGGTTCCGCACTTACGTTTAGTGAAAAAAATACGAGCTTACGGAATATCGGACCAGGTTTGTGATTGGATTCAGGATTTCCTAGAAGAAAGAACACAACATGTCATTCTTAACGGTTCAAAATCTGCAGATGTAGAGGTAATTCCGGGAGTACCGCAAGGAAGCGTGATAGGACCTTTATTGTTTACAATATACATAAATGACTTAGTTGACAACATCGGTAGCTCCGTGAGGCTATTTGCAGATGACACGGTTGTCTACAAGAAAGTAGCAACATCAGAAGACTCGTACGTACTCCAGGAAGACCTGCAGAGGATTAATGAATGGTGCGACAGCTGGCAGCTTTCCCTAAACGTAGATAAATGTAATATAATGCGCATACATAGGGGCAGAAATCCATTCCAGTACGATTATGCCATAGGTGGTAAATCATTGGAAGCGGTAACGACCGTAAAATACTTAGGAGTTACTATCCGGAGCGATCTGAAGTGGAATGATCACATAAAACAAATAGTGGGAAAAGCAGGCGCCAGGTTGAGATTCATAGGAAGAATTCTAAGAAAATGTGACTCATCGACGAAAGAAGTAGCTTACAAAACGCTTGTTCGTCCGATTCTTGAGTATTGCTCATCAGTATGGGACCCTTACCAGGTTGGATTAATAGAAGAGATAGACATGATCCAGCGAAAAGCAGCGCGATTCGTCATGGGGACATTTAGTCAGCGCGAGAGCGTTACGGAGATGCTGAACAAGCTCCAGTGGCGGACACTTCAAGAAAGGCGTTACGCAATACGGAGAGGTTTATTATCGAAATTACGAGAGAGCACATTCCGGGAAGAGATGGGCAACATATTACTACCGCCCACATATATCTCGCGTAATGATCACAACGAAAAGATCCGAGAAATTAGAGCAAATACGGAGACTTACAAGCAGTCGTTCTTCCCACGCACAATTCGTGAATGGAACAGGGAAGGGGGGATCAGATAGTGGTACAATAAGTACCCTCCGCCACACACCGTAAGGTGGCTCGCGGAGTATAGATGTAGATGTAGATTTGCAGAGAGAGAGAGCAAGAAACGAAAACAGTATGCAGATCCAAATGAATGTAGGTTGCATGGGTTATTTGGAGATGATGAGGTTTGCAAAGGATAGAATAGCGTAGACAGCTGCATCAAACCAGTCTTCAGACTAAAGACCACAGCAGCAACAACAGCAAGGAAGCAATAACATATGGTATGTGGAGCAATTTGAGGTATTACGAATGTGATGAATGCGAAAAATAGAAATGTTTCAGTAGCAAAGAGGACTTCTGGAGGAAAGTCATGCAAATAAGGCACTTGCCTAACTACTGTATGTACATAATATTTCCAAAAAATGCTATTCCTCATCATTTTAATATGTAATTATATATCTCCAGAAGGTAGGGGGAGCACATGTTCTACAAAGGGTATTGACCCATCAGCCAACACTGCGTATTTTCCAAGTTAGTGTCTAAAATTTTTACCATCTGAATAGAAAATACATTATAATTTAGTTATACTACGGAAAAATCAGCCTCTACAGTTTGGTACACTACAACAGACCATTTTCAAGTCGTGAATGAAATTTTAGACCTGAGTAAATAACATGAAATGCTGCTTTATTCAGTACTCACAGATTTTGAGGAAGGTTGTGGCCCAGTTTAAACGAAATCGGAGATAACAGCCCTTAATAAACTATGCACTGATTCAACTATTGCTAGTAATCTGAGGTATACATACGTCAGGGCTGCAGCTTCCATTAGACGTCATCGACATACTGACAAATTCAAGATTCACAGATGAAGAAAGACGGGAATGTTAGAGTTCTAACACCAGCCGATAGCGAGGTGATTAGACAAGGAGAAGAAACTCAAAATGGAGAAAGACTTGAAAGGATATCGTCCATCTCCTTTCAAGGAAACCATCCCGGGCGCCATCTGCCTGGAGCAGTTTAGGGAAATCACCAAAACCTAAATCTGAGTAGCCGGACGGGGATTTAACTGTCGTCCTTTCGAATGCCAGCCCGTTGTGCTAATCATTGTACCACGTCTCTCTGTATCGATAGAAGAGCCACACACTGAGAAACAGTATTACCAAGACTATTCTCAACACGTCCTTAAACTAAGAAAGTGAATTTCTTTAAAAAAGTATTTAAGGATGGTTTCATTCTACATAAACAATTGTTAGCAGAAGGATGACATCATGAAAACGAAGGTCGTTTCCTGCGGCACTGTTATCCTTTGTGGATAACGAGTCTAGTAAAGAATTATATGTTAATATCCACGCAATTCTTAAAATATTAGGCTAGTCATATGCACTTACATTTGCGCTAGTAAATGTGGTTTTGGTCCTTACACATTTCTGGGACGATGCACGTAATACAACCTAGGAAAAAAAGGTACGTCTTGCAGTAATTGCCCAAATGGGACGAAAATCGGTAGATATAACATACAAGTACAGAGAAACAAATGATTATAATTTAGGAAAAATAGCATGATTTATTCAACAGAATGAGCTTCACAAAATGAGCAAGTCAAAGACGCACTGGTCCACATTTGGCCCTTCTGCAAGTAATTATTCTTCTTGGTATTGAGTGATAGAATTGACGGACAGCTTCGTGAGGGATGTGCCAAGTTATGTACAATCGGAGCATTAGATCATCAAACTTCCCAAGTGGTTGGAGGGTCCCAACCATAATGCTCCAAACTTTCTCAGTTGGGAAGAGATCCGGCGACCCCGCTGCCCAGGAAGGGTTTGGGAAGCACTAAGACACGCAGTAGAAATCCTTGTCATGTGCGGGACTGCATTATCTTGCAGAAATGTAAGCACAGATTGGCTTGCCATGAAGGGCAGCAAAATGGGACGTAGAATAACGTCGACGTACGCTGTGCTCTAAGGATGTCTCGGATGACAACCAAAGGGGCCCTGCTATGAAATTAAATGGCATCCCAGATCGTCACTCTTGGTTGCTGACAGGTTGGAATCCCATCACTGTCCAGGTCCTCTCCTGACACATCTTCGCTAGTCATCGGGACCTGGAATCTCATTGACTGAAGTAGAGTTGTCTTCGGTGACGACTCCTGCTTAGGAATCTTTCAATTTTACTGAAATTATAAACATTTTTATCTGTACATGTACGTCACATCTATTGGTTTCCATCCCGTTCGGATATTTTCTACATGGTGAGTCTTTTCTTATTTTCCCTTAGAGTACATTTAAGTATAAACAGCACATACATGTTACACATTAAACTGTAGCAACGCAAATATTACACAGTACCCTTCATGTCAGTTGCTGCTTCAGACATGTGTTTGATGTGTATTGTTTTTGTTTACAATCCAAAGATTAACCACTAAGCAAAGATATCACTCATTCACTAACAAGCAATGATCTCAACTACCTGTTTTAAGCAGATAGTATGTGTGGGAAGTTCAAAACGCTAAGTATATAAATAATGATGTATCTATAAGGCAAAACTTATTATTTAAGGACTACACCACAAATGGTTTTGCAGAGAATATTTCTTATTATATTTGAAGTAACTGGCTATGGAATTTTTTACAAAATATGTTATCAACTGCATGTACTTCAGCGTATTTTCTGTATTATACACGTCATCCACACAGTATATAAAGTGACGCTAACAAACCAGGTTTTCATATACAGTACAGGAGATGACAACATGCTGCTGATAAATCTCAATCTGTATTAAAGTAAGTATCTTAAGCAAGATCCAGCAAGGATAAAATAACTTTGACATTCATTTTTTACACCTATAGATGATAAGCTTTAACTATGGATAGTTGTGCTTAATAAAGGAAGTTTTAAAGTAGGCGCGAAAATCAATTACAGGAATTCAAAAATTATATGTATCCAGTACACCGAAAAGGAGGCATAACAAATTAATAGTGAAGTCATAGAAGCAGTTGATAAGTGCCGGAATATAAGGTGCACCGTCGAAAAATACGCACCTCACCTTTACGACTTCTTTTGTGGGGAAAAATTCTCACTCATTACATCTTGTGCAAAACAATTATAACACGTATGTGCACGTTCATCACATATCTAGGCTATATAAGTAGAAAAATGTGCTCACAATTTAATTTTCGTTTTCAAATCCGCAAGATTCATCCTCAAAGCTAAAGGAAGAAATACGTGATGGCACCGTGTCAGAATCTTAACCGTCATACAATAAATTATCCCCTGTACCATCCATTGAATTACTGATTCCACAATTCTTAAGCAATTTAATCACTGTTTTGGTTTTTATAGAGTCCCGTGAAGCTTTGATACACTCACAGACTTGGGCAATACCATGTCTCTCCACATTCCTGGTGGTTTAGTAACAAAATCTGTAGATTGCTTCCATCTCTTCCAATCCTCCGTCATAAATCCCTTAAATTGTCTGTTGCTACAGTCATCTAATGCTTGAAATAAACTATTTCGTCCTCCTGCAACTACAGATAACTGACTGTTCAGTTAATTCAGTCTGTTTTTAAAGTGTTCTGTTCTGTTAGAACGAAACTGATCCCATAATAACAAGGCATGCTTCTTCAGTAGACCTCCAGGTCATCTAGACCAAATGTAATCTATCCATAACTTCATTCCACCTCCATCCATTCAGCATTGACGCTTTCGGCAACTGTTCCTTACGAAGCGTCTTTCCTTCAAAAACCAACAGTGGCGCCGGTCGCTGTGGCCGAGCGGTTCTAGGCGCTACAGTCTGGAACCGTGCGACCGCTACGGTCGCAGGTTCGAATCCTGCCTCGGGCATGGATGTGTGTGATGTCCTTAGTTTAGTTAGGTTTAAGTAGTTCTAAGTTCTAGGGGACTGATGACCTCAGAAGTTAAGTCCCATAGTGCTCAGAGCCATTTGATTCATTTTTGAACCAACAGTGGCGGAAATTTTGTTCCCGCAGCACAGAAGGATCAAACGAGAATGCAATGAGTCTTTTTGTGACCCGAAGTTTTAACATAACGCTTTTTTTGTCCTTAGAATGCACATTTCTGTCAGGAGGCACATCAGATGTTAGCGGAGGTTTGTACATGTTATCATTCATAAAACGTTTCTCTTTTCCTTGTGTTAATCGCAAATCGATGAACTTCAACAGTTTGTTCTTCGTACTCGGCAGACATCTTATGTGATATTTGCGTCTCGGTTCGCATACTGAGCCAATACCTCTTCATAAATCTTGAGCATCATGAAGTTGATCCTGTAAAGTGGGAGATCGTTTCGTTAGGGCATACTGCTTTCTCCTGATGAATTATAATTTCCGTAGAAACTGAAATTCCCACTTGTCTGTTCTCTTAAATCTAAGTATTCAGTTTTGATTTCTATTCTCAGATTATTTTTACTGCGAGGTGCTTTCTTTAAAACACTTTCCCGATTCCGACATGTTTTTATCGTTTTTTCAAATGGTGGTGGTCTAAAATACCTTTCTGCAGCCATGTTTCCACGCTCTTCAGCATGTGCAGTTACTTGCAGCTTAAAAGCGATAGTATAGCTGTACCGTTTTTCAGCGATTGTTTGCAAATAAAACCACGATATAGGTACGACGCAAGTGAATCTCCACACTAAACACAACAATAACTGAAGCTTGAACGGACAATGTAAAAAACGTTAAGGAAGTCGCCTGTGCATCCACTAAACTCTGTACACCTGAAACGCTCAAAATTAACAAGAAAGCTAACAATGAATTGCTTGAAGCCGAAACGGAGAATTTCTGAAGAAATGGAGCATATAGGTACCTACCTTAACTTCATACCGTACTTAACTTCATACGTATTCAGATATTGGACCTATTTTCATAGTAAAAAAGTGAATCCCATACGCCGGCAGGTAAAGTATTTGTATTTAGAGCTTCTGAAGACGATGAGAGGACTGTCAGCAAAAAAGTCAAGAATAGGCAGAAAGTGCCTGGAATGGTGTTGGTAAACTAAATCGAAATTTTTAAGAAGATTTGCTACCGATGAGTCTTAAAAGGAGTGTTTGCAGTTAACGTGTATAACCAGTTTTTACTTGGGGCACTGACTCTTGCACTTTTAATCAGAAAAGGCATTGAGACTTGGATACTTATTCCGAAAAAATATACTAAAACAGAGTATTTCTGAACGAGCAATGGATTGGTGTACGTTGGGTATCGCTCAGTAAACGGACTGGAGGGCAAGATGTAGTAATGAATTCAATGGAAATGAAATGAAAGTTGGCGAGAAATATATCGCATCGAATTGATGCTAGCTGGAACAAACAGGTTTTTCTTAATTCATCAAGATTTAAAAAAAGCTATGGAAATACCGCCTTTATGAAAGTAAGTATATGACATATGGAGACATACAGTGTACATCTGAAGATACAGAAAGTCATGAGGAGGTCCTTAACCACCAGTGGATCTAGAATTGAAATACTCACGTTTAATGGCAAAGAAACCTGCGACACATCAGTTGAAGATGTCGGAGAGTATTCTTTAAACGTTTGGGAATATTCCTTGCAACATCATCAAAATTCATACCCGAGTGTTATCTTCACATAAAAATAAAATCAATAACGACTGATATTAACAGACAGACGAAAATGAGGCTCCGTTCTCAAAGTACGATGGTGGAAAAACAGTTGTCTTACCCATCTCCGAAAAATGTTACCTTATTAAAGCCTATTTATTACCAATTGTAATGTGAAAGGGCGATGTGTCGAAGAATAAAATATTTTCAGAGTAATTTTCGTTTGCATACGGTTATAACATCGTCAAGAATCTTATTTGCCCATCAGGCGGATGTTTACGGGAGAGAAGTTTTAACTAACAAATTACGCCACTAGTTTTTGAAATTACTTTTCTGCACGCCGCTGATAAAAAGAAGAAACAGTTAGAGGAGCGGACATACGATCCAGGAAAATCTACCCGCACTTGCTCCCAACGAGCGAAACTTTTGCTCACAACAGCGGAAACTGTGAGAAGCAGCAAAGCTTAGCAGGGCGTGACGTTGCGCTGTACAGTTAAGATTTGCCGGCGAGACATTTTCACTTCTAAGTGCGGGCCGGCAGCCGCAGAGGCAGCGCCACCTGGAATTATTGTCGGCAGCCAGCGCCGCTCCTCGGAGGAACATGAAGCGCCGGGGCTTTCACGGCCGAATTACTCCTCCGAGAGGAATTCCACACATCTGCGGCATCTGGCCGGCGCTATTTGCATCCTTATTGCTGCCCGGGGCAGCCCTTTGTTTAGCCGTTCCTCGCAGGAGATTAAGGAAGTAGGAAGACTCTAATTAGCGGCGTGGCTTGCCTTCAATTAGACAGACAGACTCCTGATATTGGTTTAATGCGTTCGCTCAACGGCGATGCGGCATATTTCTTTATTTGTTTAATTTTGCTCTAACGGCGCAAAGAGCCTCGCCGTCCAACTAAATGAAGATTAAAAAGCTTTCCGAAGTATCCTTATTCAAAGCGAACGCTCCGGTAATTTCCGGGCGATGTAGGAAACCCTAAAATAAATTTTGGTCCTCGAAGTTTTCGTGTTACATTCTTTACTTTGAAGTTGATGTCTCGAGACAATTCCTCATACTTCATTATTGTGGAACTCGGTATTTAGTGTGACATTTTTAGAAGGCGGAGTTGCCCGTTTCGTGGAAGACTTGCTGCTGATGTATTATAGGACCATGCCGATTTCGAGTCTATGTTGTGTTTCGTAGCTCTCCCTACGTAATCGTTGCTACAATGGTTTGAAAAATGTTCTCAGTTCAGTCTTTTCCTAGATATAGTTGAACAGACGGAGAGTAGTATGTTTAAAGCACTATGCCTGTTCCTAACCTCAAATTTTTGGCGAATATTAAGATACTGTGGTGTAGTTTGTCTTTATACTACGTAAGTCAGTCCGGGTGTTTTTCCACCGGAAAACTTTTAAGATTAAAACTAAAGGCAAAATATTTGCCCACAGATTTTAAAGAATTATGCGAGTCCCACAAAAAGACAGATAACTCTGGAGCAACACAACTTGTATAGAGACTTCGTACGATCCCGTGGACAAATTGAATTCCAGCCCGGTCTCCCATCCCCCCAGAGCTACAATCGAAGATTTGTCCTATAGTTACCTCAATGCAACGAGAAAATGCTTTGTAATGTTGTAATGGCTGAGCTCAGAATAAGGGCAGATGAAATGGGAGCTGATCTGTTGTTTATCCAGGAGCCATATCTGAAGACTAGGAAACTCACGCATTTATACCCGGATATCAGCTACGTCCGTGGGTCAGAAAACGCGAAAGCATTTATTGTACATACAAACAAAGGTATCACGATCAACAAAATCTCGGAAAAATGTAGCGAGTATTAGGCTTTTACAGCATGTAGGTAGCAAAATAGGGATGGGATTCTCACAAACATATTGACCATCCAAATATTATGATCACACAGAACCATATATTGGAAAAATCAGGGAAAGAACACCCACGTTTATGATAAGAATTATTGATAGCAGCAGATATAATGGCGTACAATGGTCTCTCGTTAAGCAGATACACAGATGAAAGAGGGCAGCAGATTTTGGACATTATTCAAGAACGTGACCTGTTAGCAGCGAATCATCGGGGACAACCTGAAGTATACCTCAACAGAGCCAGCGCAGTTACTGACATAGACATTGCACTAACAAACAGAACGGCTGCAAATAAAATTTCCGACCACATAGTCCATTCTGGATAGACCAGCATCGATCACAACATAATTAAATTGACGGATAACGACAGAAATAATGTCAGTTTAAGCCTAATTAAGGCAGAAGGATTTAATTTTAAAAAATAAAAAAACTGGAACAGGCTACGTGAAACAGTATCCAGTCTCAGTAGAATATCAGGCAGTGTAGATCTAAGAGGGCAAGCATTATAAGAAATAACACAAAATGCGCTGCTTGAATGTATCCCTAAAACTGCCATCACGTCATTAAAGAAAATGCCGTGGTCATCTGAGCTAACGGACATTAGATGAAGTATAAGGTGAACTAGAAGGGACGGTCGGAAGTCCCAAACTGCAGCCATTAAAGCAGCCCGTCTGTCACATTACAGAAATCGTAAGTCCTAATACCAATAAAATCTTATTCAGCACATACAACTGCAGTGGGAAAGCTACCTGAGAAATCAGCTTCAGGCCAATGTGTAGGGTAAACAGTATAAAATATTGACAGAGAAAATAAAAGTTCAGTCATCTTATCCACAATGAAAACCGAGGCCGGCCGCTGTGGCCGAGCTGCTCTAGGCGCTTCAGTCTGGAACCGCGCGACCGCGACGGTCGCAGGTTCCAATCCTGCCTCGGGCATGGATGTGTGTGATGTCCTTAGGTAAGTTAGGTTTAAGTAGTATTAAGTTCTAGCGGACTTATGACCTCAGATGTTAAGTCCCATAGTGCTCAGAGCCATTTGAACCATTTGTTTTAAAACCGAAGATGGTTCCATGAGCCTTGGTCAGAGGCAGTCAGTCTGCCTGGAAAACTTCTAGCGCACGACGATCAACAGGATGATCACCTCCACAGGCAACTTTGATGTGTGAAAAACAATACATATAGCAATTCTTTATTAAAAACAGAGTTCGCTGAAGATGAAGCGGCACTACCCAAAACGAAATTGCAAAACAGAAATGATGGAGGGCCATATAATATTTATGCTGAAGTTCCAAAACAAAAGAAAGTACTAATTTTTCCGTTCCTAACTAAGTTACTTAACGATTCCTCAATATTAGGCAGGGTGCCTTCTAACTGGAAATTACCAAAAACTGTTATACCAAATGTTCGAGGATAAGGATGCGGCTAATCCCAAACCAATCGGTTTGATTAACACACTTGCAGAGGATTTTCCGTGACAGGTTACACTCTCACTGACAGCTTCACGGACTAAATTAATGTCAGCATGGTTTTAGTAAAGGAAAATGTGTTGAAGGTGCATGTAATAAGGCGATCAAAACAGCGGACACGTGTAGTAAATACATACAATAGCAATATTAAATGACAGCGTGGAAGTATTTCAGAATTTATGGTGGCCTGCTTTGTTTGCCCTGATGGGCGAACTACAGGACCTTCAAAGTCTATATTAAAGCTTCACAGATTACGGTAGTGATAGAGTGCTAAAATGGTCAGCAGGCCACCAAAAAATTGTAAAATTTACTACCAAAGGGTGCCAACAGGGTTCTATTTGTCGAACAGTGTTTTAGGGTTTGGCGATCGATCATCTCCTGTGCAATTGTAAGAAGATAGAGTGATGGCGTATGCCGCTGATTGCTGACTCAAGAGCTGAGTTAGAGGAACTGACGAATGGGGTCTTCTCCTGGATCTAGCAATGTTGTGTAAATAACAAAGTAACCGTAACCACATAGGAAACCACACACATACTACTTAAAGGTCAACACTCGTTACACAGGAATCCTACATTTAAATGAGATAGGATCTCTATTACCAGTCCCCAGAGGAACAGTCACGCATGATGCTTGGACTCCAAGTGGCCGAAAAGCACAACATCACCCAACACATTCAAATGATCGTAAGCAAAGCAACCAACATTGTGCACAAAACTGAAGGCACCTCAAACTATAACCTACAGCTGCATGCCGTGAGGACCTATTATGAGGTCATTTTGACGTACATAATACGTTACACAGCAAGTTCGAAATGTTGAAATGCATGTGAATTCCTAAGGGACCAAACTGCTGAGGTCATCGGTCCCTTGACTTACACGCTACTTAAACTAACTTATGCTAAGAACAACACACACACACCCATGTCCGATGGAGGACTCGGACATGGAGCCTCAAACTACGCGGCCACAGGCAGCAACTGTCTGAGCTCACAGACTACACTGCACGCGGAACAAGAAACTCTGCGACTTGAACGGAGAGGCGTGCTCCTCGGACTCACAGTGGTCTTTGGAACCACACCAGCCGATGGCTTACTGGTTATCCACGGAATTTATCCAATTGACATTACGGTAAGATGTCGTGCAGCTTCCTACGGGTTACGTAAAGCTAATGTGACGGCTGTCAAACAAATCTTAGACCAGGGACTAACAACCAAGGCGCAATTCTTGATCTGGAAAGTTGATAGATGACAGAACGACTGGGACAACAGCGAAACGGATCGAACAGCCTACCAACTATTCTTATGCATTCGATTACGCCTAGTACCTGGTCATGAAAATCCCAGTATAGTAGATGGTACATTATCCAAGGGACATCGCCGATATGCATTTTACGTGTATTGGTTAACAGGAAAGACAATGACGTCTGTAAGTGTGGTCATATTAGGTCATCAGAAAACATGATCTTTAACTGGGTCATCTAAAATGAAATTAGAAAATCAACACAGACTAGCCAACCACACTACGAACTTGTATGAAATAACGAATGCTGGACAGTAACATACAATGGTGCTATCGCTATATCCCGGAATGAAAAAGACAAATTTGCTTGGGTACGGTAAATACAATACCCTTCTTCCTTAGCATAGTAATACGTACGATAATTGAGCCTTATGAAAATAGAGCTCAAAAGGTTACTCGATTTTCTAAGTAAAGCAGCATCTAAGGTAATGAAGCAAATTGCAGACTAGCCGAATACGTCTCTTTTGAAAACCTATGTTGATTTTCAGAGCGTAATTGCTATGGTTTATAAAAAGAAATGCAACGTTAGCGATACAAATTTAATAATGAATTAACTAGTAAAGTGAGCTAGAATAAGTTACGATTTTATGAAGCGGTGTGTTTCCAATGATCATTTTGAAAAAGTTAATAATACTTTCCCAAATAACAAATGTCGAAAAGAAAAATTCTTTCTAATAACTTCTCAATGAATTACTTAGATTATAGAAGGAAAATAGAGTACAGAATGTGATTTCTCTCTCCCTTAGATGAAAGTTGAGAAGAGAGCTTACGCTGTGTTATCTATTTCTCAGGGGTATGGACGCTTCATGAAAATATACGATCTTAAGAAAGAAATAAGTGGAGCTGGATAATAAAATTAGAAAACTAAAAATTAGTCAGAGTACGCAAATGTACGTCAAAATTTACGAGTTACAGTTCTCAATTTGATCAGAGCAATGTTTTGGTTAAAATTGGCATGCTTGCGAAAAATTGAAACGACTAAATATTAAACTCAGAAAGCTGAAAATTCGTACGTAGCCTCAGTTTCATGTAAAAACACTAAATCTGTGGCACAAAACAAGGTAGCTGTCTTAGATTTCAAGTAATTTACTAAGAATCAAATTTGGAACGAGAACGTCCTCATTCATGGTAGATGAAGTGTCATTTCTATTTGTAACAGAAAATTTTGATTACAACACTCGATTACATTTATGTAATAATACAGCTGTAGCGAGTTTCGAGACTGTAATGTAAATAACAGTGTTTACACGGAATCTTAAAGAGGCAGTTTGGATGTCACGCTCTTCTGTCGGTCGCATTCTAAAATTTCTGTCCGGCAAGGTTTAAATGCAGTCGACATAAGACTTTTTCAGTAACTTAAGCAAACTAATTCTATTTATACAAAAATCAAGAAGATTGTAAATCGTTATACGACATGGCTATTATTTAACATACGTGCGAGAAAGAAACCATTTAGATACAGATACCTTCTACCTAGGGCGGATTATGGCACATGTTCCGTTTGTCGGTCTGCTAACCCGTGGTATACATACAGCCACAGAAGCATTGGGAAGACACGCTTCGTACCAAGATATCAAACTGTCCACGTCAGTCAAACGCCCTGGACGGACTGGAAGGGATTTTCGGTAAAAGTAGGAAGTGAACTTGCAAGGACTCTACACCGTCCAGGTTCACTTATATTTCACAGAAGTAACTGTTTGTGTGCCGCCCGTAATGTTGACGAAACAGAGTGGCAAGTGGCGAGATTATTTTCCACTTTTAAGACGAGCAATTAATTTTTAGTTATTAGAAATCAAGGCGATAGACTATTTTACTTGGAACCTCCCATAGGGTCGTCTCCGAACTATTAATAGTGCTGTTTGCGATAAGGTTCAAATGGTTCAAATGGCTCTGAGCACTATGGGACTCAACTGCTGAGGTCATTAGTCCCCTAGAACTTAGAACGAGTTAAACCTAACTAACCTAAGGACATCACAAACATCCATGCCCGAGGCAGGATTCGAACCTGCGACCGTAGCGGTCTTGCGGTTCCAGACTGCAGCGCCTTTAACCGCACGGCCACTTCGGCCGGCTCTTGCGATAAGGATATTAGTTATAATACTAAGACTTATATTTTGTGCGTGTAAAGTTTTACAGAATATATCAATCATTTAAAGCTCAGACCCTTTGTCTATAGTCATAGTTTCTGATCCCGCTAAGTAAACTGCATGTAGGGACATTTTCTTTCAGTGGGCACGAAGAGTAACGTGGGCTTGCTGACTGGAAACTATGGTCAGTACGTTCTCCATGATTTTCTGGCTGACCGCAAAAATAGTTTTCAGTCTCTAGTAGACGGCAAAGGAAGGTGGAAAGGACGCACGGACAATTTAAGAGTCTTTTGATAACGACATATTGAGAAACAGAAACCATTTGATGATTACCCGCCGCTGCACAAGGGACTATCTGTTTAGTGCTATAGAATGAGGCAGACGGAGTCTACTAGAGCCTTCGTGGAACAATCACCTTACGGTAAATGTGTGTTGTCTAGTGAAGTTAGATTTAAGTCCAAAGTGTCTAACCGGGAAGCGAATCATAATTTCCTTCGAATGGGAGTAAATTTGTAGTTAAGTTAATGAAGGTAAAAAAGATTGAAGTAAAATAAATTCTTATGACTTGACTGGCAGGAATCCCTGAAGAGGAATGGGCAACCGCATGCTTGTAGATCCTTCAACTGGACGCTACTTCAGCAAGTTGCGCGCCCTTAACTTACCTCGTTAATGCCAGCAGGGAAAGGGGAGCTACAGTTTGACTTGGAATCCCAAACATGTGCCGTTCTTGTCATACTTTAATATCACTTAAAAGCGAAGGCTAGCGTAAAGGCAGGCAGAAAATTTCGATGTATGACGGGGATTGGACTCCGTGACCTAATGGGCTCCAGGCTCGCGCTTTACCTATAGACTACCAAACCCGACACCGAAGTTATCTTCACAAAATTTCCGTTTGAGAGCCTCGTAGCAGTGAAAATATATCACAAAAACTTAAATAGAAATCACACGCATGAATTTCCATTAGTATTAATCTGTAAGTGTAGTTTTGATTGAGTGAAACCTGTTAACCAAAATGCCACATTTTGCGCAATAATTTATGAATCTCCCGTAGCTAAAATAAGTTTTTATAGCTACATTAGACAGCATTTACAGACATATAAAATCAAATCGTAGTTTCCAAAGATGAAATCTTATTAACGTTAAATATATCTTCTTTTGTTTCGCTGTCTAGCAAAAATTATCCTGCCGGAGACTACTTCTTTTAAATAACACTTCGTTGTATCTTGCAGCTAGCTGTCGAAGGTAAGAAAATCCTAGTTGTATCTGGGATTGTGCCAAGGATGGTGGCGATATACGCTGCATTCCAAGAAGCAACTTCGTGAGACGATTCTGAAAGAGCTTTTTCTTTAAATAATGCAGTTCCGCTTTATCGCGTGTACTCCTCGTTCATTTTTAAGGTCAAGAGTGCGACGCTCTCTGAATCGTGCAGTCATAAAAATGGATCAGAGAATGTATGAGACTTACAGAACTTCTTCAGTCGTGGTACAAATAAACAATTTCTGAGCTCCTCATGAAACTACAACGAGACACATGATGGAAACCAAGTCCTTTAGAGGCACAAAAAAGCTTCGTTTTGTAATTTCAAGATGTCTGGGGATTTCAGTATCGTATTTAAAACAGTGGCTATTTCGTATAAATACAGCATCTGGTAAGTCTTAATTGTTTGCGCTTAGTGTTTCCTATTACTTATTAATTTATATTGAAATTAATTTTGTCTAACGAACAAGCTTATACTTACTGATTTTTACAGGTTGCTTACATTTCACCAAGTTCGTAAATCGAGCAGCGAATGGTAGAGCCTTCTAGATTCACGTTACACAAACTGCTTGCCTTATTTAGAACCAATAAAATATTTTCCAGTGCCTTACAGACTAAGTCTTCCACACATTGTCCGCTGTCATGGTGATGTGCATAGTCGACGTATATTGGATACAGCAATAAAAATTTTGTTTCAGAAAATTACAATGCGACGTACAGGTGTTCAACAAAAATACGGAAATACCAAAAACGCAGCACATTTCCATCCATAATACGGTGTAGGAAACCCGTTGCACCGGCCGGAGTGGCCGAGCGGTTCTAGGCGCTACAGTCTGGAACCGCGCGACCGCTACGGACGCAGTTTCGAATCCTGCCTCGGGCACGGATGTCTGTGTTGTCCTTAGGTTAGTTAGGTTTAAGTAGTTCTAAGTTCTAGGGGTCTGATGACCTCAGCAGTTAAGTCCCATAGTGCTCAGAGCCATTTGAACATTTTGTAACCCGTTGCCATTCAAACCAGCTTCCTGTCTTACCGGAGTGGGTATACACAGGTCCTACATGGTTTTCATTCTTCCAGCAAAATAGTGGCGAGTTCGAACAAAGATGGTGGATGTGGATAGCAATCAGGCCACAGACCGCAAAGGCTCAAGAATATTAAGATCTGATGGCTCTGATGACCAGGAGAGGTGCGACAACTGATGCTCGTGCTCGCAAAACCAGTCCTGGACGATGTGAGCTCTGTGAGAAAGGGCTCTGTCGCCTTGGAACACAGCATCGCCATTAGCGAACAACATTGTACCATGGGATGGATCTGAATAATCAAAATTGTGTCACAATCATTGGCAGTAATACGACCTTGCAGAATAACCATGGGGCCCATGGAACACCAAGTTCTGGCTGTTCAAACCATCACCGAACTCCGGCCATGTTTCATTCTTGGGACGTAAACTCGGGCAGAAGTTGGATACAATGTGAAACAAGTCTCATTCGACCAAATGACTTTCTTCCATTAGTCCATTGTCCCGGTTTCATACCTTTGGCACCACGTTTTTCTGTTACGCCATTTGCATCATATACGAGTGGTTTTAGAATTCCAGCTCACTCAGCAGTTACCTCCTTATAAAGCTCCATTCGTGTTGTTTTGGTGCTAACAGGGTTCGCGAGTGTGACGTTCAATTCTGTAGTGACTTTGCGCTGTCATCCTCTTATTTTTCGTCATATTATTGTTCAACGACCATCTGTCATGATCACGCAAGACACACTATTGTCCGCTTTCTCTACATGTGGTATAAATTTTCGATACCGTGGGTCGTGGTACACCCAACACTTCACTTTCGAAAGTACCCATCATACGAGCACCAACAATTTCCTCATTTTCTGTTTTACTTAGCTCCGACACACTGGACTCGCAACTACACAGAACGCTGTCCTGACCACAGCTGAGACTTTCAACGCACTGAAGACATATATTACATAGGGGTTTCCATATTTTTGGGCAACCCCTGAATCAGTCTGCATATGCAATGAGTCATACGGGAAATTGAAAACCGGCCAAGGCATACATATTATTAGAAATGAACCTTGAACATACACGTATCAATTATTACACACTGACTGTGAAATCATAAGAGATGTGTAAAGAAATATCTGTTCATAATCATAGAGAGAAAAATGCCGTCTGTTGCTTTTTGGCACTGTATGTTGCTATAGAAGGAAACTATGGGATTCTAAGAGCAATGAATGTTATACAAATGTTAATTAACAGTTATAGCAGCATTCTGGTACCTTACCGTTTATATTGTGTATTTTATGAATGGTTTTAGTGACACAAAAGTGCTGCTAGTATTTGTATTAATGACTTGACTGTGGCTGACACATATTAGTAACAGACTTACGTAAATCGGCCTAGTCTAAAGTAAGGAGAATAGTAACTCATGTCCACTGCAGTAAGAAACTCTCAGGTTTTTTAGAGTGTCAAGAGACTATTGCAGTATTACTGCGGACTTGGTGTCGTCTTCTTCCTCTGTCCAATAATATTCTGTGGATGGGCATCCTCCTGCTAAAAGTTCAGACTTATGTGAACAGTGGTCTATCTGAACTACGACGACTGTATACTATCCGATCAAAAGTATCTCAGCCTCTGTTGTATGTATGTATGAGTGAATTGAACCAGGGACGTAGGAACGACTGAGAGGCTTCGTCCCCGCCGTAGCCCTCAGCGGTACACAACAGGCTACAGCAGTCCACTCACCCCACCGTCGTCCCAGACCGAACCCAGGGTTATTGTACGGTTCGGTCCCCAGTGGACTCCCCCCCCCCCCCTCCTCCCCCTCCCCCCTCGGGAACGTCCCATTCCAGACGAGTGTAACCCCAATGTTTGGATGGTAGAGTAATTGTGGTGTACGCGTACGTGGAGGCAGTGTTTGCACAGCAATCGCCGACATATTGTAACTGAGGCGGAATAAGGGGAACCAACCCACATTCGCCGAGGCAGATGGAAAACCACCTTAAAAACCATCCACAAGCTGACGGTCACAACAACTGTCCACGGCACTAATCAGCCGGGCGGATTCGTGCCGGGGCGTCAGACTGCACGGGTGGGATGAGCCTCTTTTACTGGGTACTAATATACGCTGTGTCCACCATTCACCTATTAGACGGCTTCAACTCTGCTGGGAACACTTTAAATGAGGTGTATAAATGTATGTGGAAGAGTGGCAGTTCATTATTCTTCTAGAGCCGAAACCAGAGAAGATACTGATGTAGGATGCTTGGGTTTGGAGCGAAGTCGACATTCGCACTCATCCAGAAGGTATTCCATCTGGTTCAGGTCGGAACTGAGGGCAAGAAAGTCAGTTTTAGGAATTTTATTGCCCACAAACCATTGCGTCAGAGACATTACTTGACGAAAGTGTAAGTCATACTGATGCAAGTAATTGTCATACTCAGTGTTTTGAAATAGTCTCATGTCCTTGCGCATTTACCATTTTCTTATGTGCAGTAAGGGAATCACACATTAAAAATAAAAAAACGTAAACCGTAACATGATGGCAGGTAATTTTCTCCACGCATTAATCAAGCCCAAAGCTTTCCACTGGGTGACATCAAGGTGTAGATCAGTTCATCACCCCAAATCATTCGTTTCCGGTCATACACTTCCGATAGCGACGCTCTTCACAGCGCCTCAAGAGACGTTTAGCCTTTGCATCCTATTCTTTTAACGCCCAACACACAGTCATTGTCTAGCTGGGCTGCTGGTAGCACTTTGGAGCTCACGAGTGATTCTTTCCGCAGGTTTTATGTCATTTTTTACAATCAACCTCAATGCATGCGATACCTGTCCGTCAGTTCAAAAGGTCTTCCTCGTCTTCGTTCAGCTGTGGTTATTTCATCGCTCTTCCACTTCACAATCACATCACCACTTGGGCAGCTTTAGAAGGGTTGAAATTTCCGTGATGTATTTATGACTCAGGTAACATTAAATGATAAATCCACTTTCGACATCAATGCACTGCCCGACGCCCGCATCTCGTGGTCGCGCGGTAGCGTTCTCGCTTCCCACGCCCGGGTTCCCGGGTTCGATTTCCGGCGGGGTCAGGGATTTTCTCTGCCTCGTGATGGCTGGGTGTTGTGTGATGTCCTTAGGTTAGTTAGGTTTAAGTAGTTCTAAGTTCTAGGGGACTGCTGAGCATAGATGTTAAGTCCCTTAGTGCTCAGAGCCATTTGAACCATTTTTTTTTTTTTTTGCACTGCCCGACCGAACCATTCTGCTGTCACTGCGCAAGTACTAATAGCAAAGTACACCTCATCTCTTTTTATAGCAGCAGGTCGACCTCTCGTGATATGTAATGGTCAATTGTTCATGATATAGAGATGTCCATAAACTTTGAGATCAGATAGTGCACGAACATTGCAAAACAGCGCGTGTTTAAGCGTCCTATAGCACAAGTTTCACAATAAAGCAGCCAGCCGCTAGAGTAACATATGCAGTTTATGACGTTGTTATTGGTGCACACCCCAGTATTTTCTTTTTGGGGACGTGTCTAGATGTACCAATTACGTCATAGTCTGGCTAATAATAAGATTTGTGAAGTGTTTTTGCTATTGTCTCTAGTAGCGTAATTCTTACAGTCGCTACGTGTTCAAATGCCAATTCGTGTCGGATTTCATATGACCACAATTTCACTACATTGCTCACTATTACAGCTCAGTGGCGCTGCTGGGACCTCTCGCTAACCTGTTCTACACGAAAGATTGTTCGCTCTTTTTCTGGACCAGCTGGAGCCTATTCTCCAGTCAATGTGGTGACTAAACCGTGTGACAACTATACACTCTATCCGCCTTCCAATACGTAAGATTTAGAAACTATAAAGAGATTAAAGTACCCTGCGACTATTGACGTTTGGCTCGCAGGAGGGGACATGATGCTGTTGCCCCGGTAACTCCATTGGCGGACCGCTCCCCCTCCTCTGCCGCGGCAGTTTCGTTGTTATAGTGCACCCTGTTGCCACACCATCAGTGAACAGCAGCACGTGATGTCCAACACCCTCATCCCTTTATGTGAAGCAGCGTTTTTCAGCGTTGGCGTGTTCAACATAGATCAGCTTCTGTTGAGATCTCGCGGTTTTTGTATAAGCTTTATGTTTGTAGTTATGTAATGTTTCTGAATACATAGGTGGCCTGAAAACAATTTGACCGATTTTATCTATATCGAAGGTTAGAAGATCGACTCCAATCCGAGTATAAGGTTTCCAGTTTGTGCACACTGCGCTCAAGTGCTATAGTGGGGGTGTATAGTTTATGTCTTGCGTGACAGAATAGCTGTGCACTTAACATTTATCGGTGTATGGTCCCTGAGATTAGAAGTGAGAAGGCGAGAAAGGGAGGTGAAAACAACGAAGTCACGAGCTCTTTCTTCGCTAGAAACTCTGAGAAAAGTACACTTACGGGACTGAACATCATTATGGCAAGCATTGCCGTTGCATGTATCATTACTTCGAAACTGATTACAGTTGTCTGGTTTCCACTATGAAAGGTTTTCGCCTCGGTTGGTTATGCCAGAAAAAAGTGACATAGTGGCTGATAGACTCATGCAGAGAGAAACACTTCATTCGAAAAAGTTATATGTCTTAAAGACAGTAGGGTGATTGAGTGTGATACGTTGACAAAGTAAGAACGAATCGTACACCACAAGTAAAAACGCTATCACCGCTTGGAAAGGGTTGTACGATAAACACCATTCACGCTGGTTCTGGTTGCGTAAAACTGAACATCACTGTTTTGTTCAAGAATCCAAGATGACTGTCATGAAATCCACAGTATCCAAAGAGCAGATTTCTAATTTTGAGTTGCAAAATATTCATCTGAATTCTGCTACACTATATGGTATAATGTAGCGCCTTATGGTGCCATACAATTTCCCTGTATTCGATAAAGCACCCAAAATACAATTGGATAAAATACGTGTACAGTACATTTGCGTTTCTACATTACCCTTTTCACAAGAATTTTTAGCACAGTCGTCTTATATTTGTGGTGCACTGTTCCTTGTCGGTACAATGAAAAAATTATAACAATCCTTCTTATACTACAACGAAGCAACTGTATTAACGTCCGTGTCCGTGAAAGAGCAGTACTCGTGTATTGCATAGGAAAAGAGTCTGAAATCTTTTTATAGGTATCCAAAATGTTAGATGGGAAACTGCTCCCAGACGATACAGTTTAATATTTTGTAGCTGAAAGTGTATCCTTCCATATATGACAAAGTATATTAGAGTCTGGGCATTATGTGCTAAATCTCTTTTGATTCCCTTAGCAACAGAACAGCCTCCAGAACATGTAACGGGAATTTCATTGGATTTTGAAATTAAGCCCATTTAAGTGTGTACCGAGGAGATGCGAAAGTAGCATGGATATTGAAGTTTAGAAAACATAACAATATTAAAAGTGGAAAACAGTTTATTTAAAATTTCTTGCTGTATGTAATGCCAGCAGTATACATTACAAATTGTAATAGATGGCGAACGAGTGAGATATATATATTCTTTTCTAAGTGAAAAAGTTTATTCCAATTCACGTAGGAGTGATAACTTTTTCTATCTCTTCTGTTCATTTTTGCGATCATCCTCAGAAGGAGGGACGCGGTCTCTTAACCTTCTAAGTGAACCAATGCCACGCAGCCAGCCGAAGAAATAAGGACGACTATTGGGAAAGTTGGCAGAGCAGCGAAGGCCTCCGCGTCTGTGTGCACTTCTCGCAGCGCTCCCCTCTTGCCAAGTTTAACAGGGAAAAGCCAGCCTCCTGAATTCTAAGGACCGCTGCTATTACGCGTCTTGTCTTCGTACGTATTTCTGACGTGGGTGTCTAGAAATTATTTATGCAGTAGTAGAGAAAGGAAATTACATCGTGTATTATGACATCTAATTATTACATACCATATGAGTAAAATCTACCAAAGATGGATTTAGTGAAACAGAACCTTAAACGAATATAAACGGCAACAGAATTACGATTGTAATAGTGACTACGCGCTGATAAAGTAAAATTTTTTTTCAACATAAATGAAAACGCTTCAAAGGAAAAGGATGCTGATGACATAGATTACAAGGCTTATACCAAAGTGAAAAGGTCGTTAAATCATGAACTAATAAAAAGAACATTTAGCTTGAAGTATACCAAGTGTTAATGGTACACACCAATATCTTTAACAGCAGAACTGTAGCACCGATAAATTAAGAATTATCGTTTAGCTCAACAAAAATGCATATTGTACTGAGAGAAGAGCATATATATTTAAATCAATTTTGATGTGTAGATCGGGCATCGTGAGTTGTGGGCAGTGTATTTGTCACGTATTTTAGCATGGATGTTCTTTCTGGAACTAATGTGGATTTGTTCTAATGCGTTCGACAACTACAATTCATTTTATTCCTCTTGAAAATTTAAACGATCAAAATATTTAATTAAAAAGTGTCCCTTTAAAAAGTACTATAACTTATGTAGTGAATTTTGTGTAATATATGTAGGTGCTAAATTTGTGTGAAAGTAAATAGGATGAAAATCGGATTTATTTTCCGGTCCGGATATAAGCAAAATTACGTATATAAAGTGCATGCTGTAGCTTGTTTCCTACTGCGTTGCAGTTTATTCACCATGTAAGGTTTTGGTTACCTCAACTGTTCTGCCTTGGTTACGTCAACTGCCCTGTCAAAGGCACGAAGGACAAAGGTCAAAGGTACAAAAGAGGAAGTTATTAGCTAACAGGCAATAAAGCGTGCAAACTTTCTGATGAGTTCTTTACCTCCTGGTCACAAATAATACCACCCAGTGTTAACTGTGAGTTTTTTTTTTTTTTTAAAGAGGGGTAGGATGTTGAAAAGGTGGACTGGGAGCAGGAGAGGCACCATAGAACATTTTAATTGTCACTGTCATGAATATAGCTGAATGATGGCTTCCATTATTAAAGGTAAACGTTTGAATTCCACAGAGCGAAATACAGTGACGTTCGATAGAAGAATGCTGTGTGAAGAAGCGTGGGATTGAACTTTGGAACACGTAAGACCAAATAACATGTCTCGCATTTCTTTCAACATATGTGTTTTACGAGGGTCATTCAATAATTAAAGAGACAAATTAGTCTGAAAAAAACCTGTTAGTAGGGCAAGTTTGGTACATTTATGGCTTTAAGTTGGCATCACTGGGATGAGCCCTGATCAGCTGGTGTACCAACATTGTTTTGTTTATAAGCTCAAAAATACATTTCAAGGTATTGAGTCCACTTGAAACGTCCACATTAGCTGAACAACGTTCTGTTGTTCGTTTTTTACTTGCTGAAGGCGAGAAACCAATAAATATACAGGGTGTCCCATTTATCTTGACCACCGTAAATAACTGTTTGTCCAGATGGAAATTACAAAATTCTAAAATAATGTACAGTTTCCTCACACTGTAATTTCGCCCAGTAATTTGACTCGTAATCAGACGGTAGATTCCAGTATTACGGACGTCGCTGATCTGCACATGACTGATAATTCAAAACTTGATTGTTTTCCGAATGAGGTCAGTGATTTCCCTACTTCTTTACACAATTAATCAGACTGCCAATAATATGCCAGAGGAAACAACAGTGCAAAATCCGTCAGATTTTATTAACGATAATTGTGCGCGTAATGCAACAAACGAGACGCCCATGGTTGTGGATGACGTCTCCCTGCCCGCATCTCGTGGTCGTGCGGTAGCGTTCTCGCTTCCCACGCCCGGGTTCCCGGGTTCGATTCCCGGCGGGGTCAGGGATTTTCTCTGCCTCGTGATGGCTGGGTGTTGTGTGCTGTCCTTAGGTTAGTTAGGTTTAAGTAGCTCTAAGTTCTAGGGGACTTATGACCACAGCAGTTGAGTCCCATAGTGCTCGAGCCATTTGAACCATTTTTTTTTGACGTCTCCCTACCACAAAACACAACACAGGTGGCATCCGAAACATCACTTGAAAAGAATACGGAAGCGACGCTTCAAAATCTCTGCAAATGATGGTTAACCTGAATACGCAGTTACGACAAGAAATACGAGAAATACAAGTTGACACCACGAATCTGTTACGACAAGAAATACAAGTTGACAGCACCACTCAGTTCAGTGTACGAGTTAATAAAAATGATGAACAATTTTCCACCATACGTGACGAGCTTAAATCGTACACAGAAACGACTGATAACCGTTTCAAACAGATAGATACAGACATTAAGGCCAGTGAAAACCGTCTTAGCGATAAAATTCAAGCGATAGCGAGGCAACGCGCAGTCAGTACCGCACACTTGAGAGATGATATTAATGCTTTACGATATCAATGTAGTGAAACCGATAAAAAGCTTCCAGGTGAAATCCAATCAGTTAATGAAAGAATAGATCAACAAGACACGTCTTAAAGTTCACACTGAGACCTCAGGGAAGCAATACAAAGACTTTATTTGTAAACACATACAGGAAAACAATCAGTTGTTACAGTCGTTAACAGCACAAAGACAGGAAGTAGAACAGCAGTTGCTCACTGGTCTTACAACTCATGTTGATGCTAGTATAAATTCATTTACAGACGAGGTTAATAGAGTAAAACAATCACAGAACCAAATACAAACACATGTAACTGATTTCAAAACCACTGATGACACACGAATCCAAAAAGTTGAAGAAAAGTGTACGTATGACAGAGTCGTTAAGCTCCTGAAGCAAGTCGACGCTTTAGATTCAAACGATTCCACACACATTCTTACGCTCACGGAAAGATGTGATGAGCTATCGGCAAGATTAGAAACACTTGAAAATCAAAGCGAAAATAAATCAGGTGACATAGCTCCCATTACGTTCACTGAACCTCAAGAATATCAGTACATGCAGCAAATATTAAACCAGTTTGGTGCACATCATAGTTCGCTACATAGAAAAGTTAACAGTTTACATCAGGAAGTGGACAATATCCGAAAATTTTCTCCAAGTAATCAGTTTAAAACCAATCCGCAACAGCAACACTCACCTACTTTTCAGCCTCACAATATGGGCAGACCACAACGAGTGCGTGACTTTCATACAAGCTAGTCATCTCGCAATCAATTCTTTTACGCGGCCGAAACCACTCAAAATCTACATGAAGCACTCGACTATAAACATTTTCTACCTGTAAAGAAATTCAAGGTATTTAAAACTAACTGCACCGATCTGCATCCCCTTGATTGGGTGCAGCAATTTTCATTTTCGCTACCACCAAATTGGTCAGTGACACACAAGCTCGAATTTATCTGCAGCTTTTTAGAGGGAGAACCTTCGATGTGTATGAGACCCATAGCAAGGCAATGTCACTCCGTCACTGAGTTTCAAAATGCTTTTCTATCAGCGTATTGGTTGGAAACGACTCAGCGAGGCATTAAAAAAACCAGCTAATTAGTTTGCCCAATTTTGAACACTCCAGTTTTCCAAGTATCACCTAGTTTTTTTTTTTTTTTTTGACTATATGGTTCAACAAAACCAATACCTGACCGAACCGTATAGCCAATGTGCTCTCATACAATTTTGCATCTCAAAACTTCCGCGCTCATTACGAGTTTCCCTTCCCACCGGACAGCAAAAGGAAAGCATTTCAACATTCAGGGACTTATTACAATTATTAGAAATCAGCTGTCAGACTACTCATATGTCAATAAAAACTTTAATAACAGCAATCAAGGTGACAACTCATTCGGTTACAACGAGTAAACCCGCACATTACATAACAAGAGAAATAAAAGATTAACATTTTGACAACAAGTATATTCAGCAGCATTAACTATATCAGAATTTCGACGCCAATAATCAGTTTCCAGCCACAATTCTTGCCGCAGCCGCAGCAGCCCGGGAAGATTCAACAACAATGAGGTCGACAAGCCAAACCGAAAGTCAATGTGCCACCGCCCAGATTTGCCAGTACAGCTCAGTCCAGCAATTTTACGTAACCGCAAGGGGATAACTTCTCCCACAAAAACCATTGGTCACAATCACATCGAAACGATCAACAGCAAAGAAATTTTCACCACAAGCAAGAATGGAATCATTAACAATTTAAGCGTAATTTTGGCAACAGCAACTTTCATCACAATCAGCCCCAGCAGTCTCAGTTCATTCTTAATGAACCAACTGCTCGTTTCCATCCACCGCGGTATTCTGCAGACCAAAACAACCGTACAGTACATGTAACTGAACCAACACAGAAATTTTCTGCCACCAATCAGCCCACTAGTAATGCATGACTAGAAACTACCAAAGCCGTTCAATCGGAAACGTGCAGTGCAATTCTTCTCCTCATAATACCTTTTAGCAAAACGTCGTAACTTTCGAGGACAATAGGGGCACATTATTACAAGAGAGACACCAAACTCAAAAGAATATTTCTCATCCTCGCAGCTGAAATTAAAATTGGTTTGTATTTATTGTCTGCAGTGATCGACTCTGGTTCACCAGTAACGGTGATAAATGAAACAGCATTTCAAAAATGTAACGCGGACAATACCTGTCCCACTTTTCCACTTGGTAAAACGAAAGTCTGAGGCACAGCCTCTAACGAGGGAGTAGAAGTGAAACTGCAAACACACCTATCTTTTATACTTGCTGATCACACATTTCATGCTAATTTCTGGATCGTTTCTCTCTTAACAACTGACGTCATCCTTGGTATGGATTTCCTGACGCTGTTATCAGATGTAAGAAGTCATTGCTTATACTGAAATCCGATACGCAACAACTATCTGTCACTTTTCAGAATACTTTGTTAGCTGAGCAGCAATACATTAACAGAGTAGAGGTCATTTCAGCATACAACATTATTTACAGACACGTATTTCCGTAGTAACAATATCCCTGAGGAAGTAGATTATGACATTGTACAGACGATCAACAGTAAGGTGAATGAATGTAAAGCTTCGACCGACAAAGAGCGCCAACAGTTGCAGGATATTCTTTTACAGCACTCTGAAATATTTAACAATGTACCAGGAACCATGTCCTGCTTTGTTTACGAATTTCAAGTAAAACCGCATGAGACATTCAAGGCAAAACATTATTCTATTCGCCTCATCTGTTTAGATCAAGTCAAGCATGAACTTTAGCCTATGTTATACCAAGGTGTCACTGAACCAGCCGTTAGTCAATATATTAACCCTCTTAACGTTCTTAACAAGAAAGATGGCTCACTTCGTCTTGTGTTGAATTCACGTTAGATCAACGAAATCATCACTACTGAAACAGATCGTCAGCAAACGTTGGAAGAGCTCTTACAAAAATTTCACGGAACGTCAATCTATTCTACTCTGGACCTAAAATCTGGATTCTGGCAAATTCAACTGCATCCTAATTGCAGAATACACTCTATTTTCCTTTGTTTCGGTAACTCCTATCAATTTTGTAAATTGCCTTTTGGTTTAACAATTATCTCCGCTGCTTTCATCCGTGCGGTGAATACTATTCTTCCAAATGAATTAAAAGACAGAACACCACTTACACTGACGACATCATAATTGCAGAACCTTCTTGGTCGGAACATAATCTGTTCTTCGCATGCTATTGCAAACTTTTCTTACAGAAGGTGTTACCATGAACCTTAGTAAATCTCATTTCGGCAAGACTTCTATCAAATTTCTAGGTCACGTAATTTCCGCTGACGGCATCACGCCAGATCCCGACAAACTACAAGCCATTCGTGACATTACAATTCCGTCTACCAAAAAACAGCTTCGCAGCTTCCTCGGTTTGATCAAGTTCTTTCGCGTTTCATACACCACTCTGCACTAGATACCTCTAGATTTTGTCATCTTACTGGTAAAAATACTATCTGGTCGTGGGACGACCAAGCACTATCCGAGATTTTCAATTTAAAAAATGCTTTACTTAACGCCCCACTTCTACCACATCCTGATCCGACAAAGAAGTTTTCGATTGCTGCAGAAAGTTCAAAGACTGCTCTTGGTGTCCATGTATTTCAATGAGTAGAAGAAAATCGTACAACTGTTAAGAAGAACATCGCGTTTGCTAGTCGCATCCTCACATCGGCTGAAAGAAAATTTCTCATTTCAAATTTTACTAAAGAAACGTACACTATATGTCTTCTCATGAGGCCTAATTTCCCGTATCTTATCTTCGTGGACCTTACGCGAATTGTATATAGGCGGCAGTATAATCATTCTCCAGTTACCTTCAAATGCCGATTCTCTAAATATTCTCAACAGTGTTCGTCGAAAAGAACGTACTTTCCCTCCAGGATTTCCCATTTGAGTTCCCAAAGTATCTCTGTAACATTTGCGTGTTGTTCGAATGGCCCGAATGAATGGAAACTCGTGAGATATGTGGAAAGTTGTACAAGTTCAGTCTTCAGGGAGGGAGAGAGAGCATACCCTCAAGGCGAGCTGTGCCACTTGAAACGGCTCTCTCTTGTGTCACTGAAAATGTCAGTGTTGCACCAATTGTAACCACTGACAATGATTGGCAATGATGTGAAAGTGTAAACTCAACTATCGGCATGCCTCTTTGTCGTTAATCTGTTTCATATCAATATCTGAGTGAGTTTCATAAAGATGAAGATGAGCTGGTCACAGTGAGGACTACCAGGGTATGCTGTTATGACACTAATATTTATGTGGGACTGATGGATAGAAGAGGGTGACACACAGGAGCCAAGTACTGGATAATGAGCAGTAACCACGGCACGTCATGACTGCCATCCTACCTTCATGGCCGAAAAGGACAATGCTAGAGCACTGCAGCATTCGTGAAGCATTTAGCGTCGCCTGAATGTATATATCCTATAAAAAGAAGTCTCAACCGCAATGTGTGTAATGAATTCGTAGGCTACAGATGCAAAACAATCATCGGTGGTCAACCTCTAGGCACCTTCCACACCTCTGTTCTATTAGGCTAATCCGGATGAAGGAAAGACAATCGTCAAGGCTGTCGTAGAGGACTAACTCTGAAACAAATGCCAATATTTTCTTAAGTTAGACATCATGAGAAATATTATTGATATCAATTGAGGCTACAAGTTTACTCTTACCAATCACACCACATTTCATTTACACTACACGTTTCAAAGGCTTAAATCTTCACCACGAGTCGGTTTATGCCAATTAATATGGGACGTGTGTGTAGTGCTTGCCACTTTTGGGGAAACCTGTGGCATCGCCTTGTTGGGGAATGAGATGCAAAAATAGCATTTTAGCATCAGGTTCAAAGTTCTATGGAGAGCTGTCATTGAAAATATGATGAAAAATACAAATTTAATACCGCTAGTTATCACAGACTTCTTTTACTGTGGCGCCTACATTGTATATGAGGGTGTGCTAAAAAGTAATACGAGTACCTCCAAATTTTTTTGTGAAAACTCTTAAAGGTGTTTAGATGAAACAACGCTATTAACATTCTACATCTTTATTCTTGATGTCCACTCACCCTGACGATGAACATATCGCTGTAGAATGTTTGACACTGTTGACGGAGCCATAGCCTCATCTCTGCTTGCACCGCTTCATCACTATTAAAGTCTTTCTGGATATTCTTTAAGATATGGAAACAGATTAAAGCTGCCTAGTGAACCAAAGGCGTCGAATTGCAGCAGATGTCGCAGCGCGCGTGTGTGGTCTGGCATTGTCACACTGAAGGGAACAGTTCTCCAGGTGTGGATGAACTCTTAGACTTCGGAACTCGATTACAGAATGCTGTTTCTCACCCTGCGACATATTTACATTACACACCGCCATGTTACGCGCTTCAATTCGCAGCCCTCTAGGGGCAGCGGACAGCAAATATGTAGACATGAAGAATAAAGATGTAAACTGTTAATAACGTATGTCTTACTTAAAAACTTTTACACATAAAAATTCGGATGCACTGTTTTTCAGTACGCCATCGCACACTTTGTATACACTGTAGTAAGCATAAGTGGAGTATTAGAAACTAAGAAGTGCAAAGAATCAATAGAATTGTAAAGTTACCACTGATGGAAAAGAAACAAAACACAATTTTTGCACAAGTAACCAAGATTTGCGGAAATCTTTGATTGCAGTGATGAACAGTAATATAAATGTAAATATCTCTAGTATTCATTGCCTCCTTTCCTGTTACAATTAGGTCACTTAAAACAGTAATAAATAATAATAATGGCGTGTGACGAGGGCCTCCCGTCGGGTAGACCACTCGCCTGGTGCAAGTCTTTCGATTTGACGCCACTTCGGCGACTTGCGCGTCGATGGGGATGAAATGATTAGGACAACACAACACCCAGTCCCTGAGCGGAGAAAATCTCCGACCCAGCCGGGAATCGAACCCGGGCCCTTAGGATTGACAGTCTGTCGCGCTGACCACTTTGATCACCTTTTTTTTCTCGAAATCTCATTTTGTTCGCTTTTGTTCGTTGTATCTGCTCGGGGCGGACGTCGTAAGACATCCGATTAAGTTCGTTGATGATCGATTAACTCAGTTTCTTCATTACAGAGGGGACGTAACCCTCCGACCGAACACGCTGAGCTACCGTGCCGGCTGTGTGGTCGAACCCAAGACCTTTGAGATGTCACAGTCAGAAGCTGGGACACTGCCGCTACACCACAGCTAACTGTGACCACTCAGCTACCGGGGGCGGACACTTAAAACAGTATGTGATGTGTGTTTTATAAAGAAGACAGGAATTTGAGCCTGTTACCACTGGGTGTATTTATATTTATATTTACATTTACGTTTGCGGTCACAGACCTCTATAGAAGTTCGAATCTTTAACTAAAATAGTGTTTCTGTTTTTGTATTCTGCTGTTGGACAACTTCACAAGTTGCCCAAAAGTTGTCCCCACAACACTTACATGTCTCATTCACTGGCAGAATTCTCCCAATTGATGAAAATTTAAACATTTTAAACGGCGTAATGATAGTAAAATGAATCGTAGCTGCTAACAGTAATCTTGTAGCTCCAATTGCTCTTATTAAGGTTTAGAATAGATATTAGCCCTGGACGATAAGGAGGATGAAAAGTTAATTGGATCTTACTGAACACCAGAAAAACTATACATCAAACTATAGTTTTAGTACACTGATTTACTGCATTTTAAATTAGAACTGGCGCTGGGCAATATACGCAGGGCGCCACCTGCTTAATCACTTACTGGTATATATATAATTCATTTTCTAAAGATCTACTAACTAACTGATTTCTCCAATGAGAGGCGAAGAGATAGCGTCTGACGAGGGCCTTCCGTCGGGTAGACCACTCGCCTGGTGCAAGTCTTTCGATTTGACGCCACTTCGGCGACTTGCGCGTCGATGGGGATGAAATGATTAGGACAACACAACACCCAGTCCCTGAGCGGAGAAAATCTCCGACCCAGCCGGGAATCGAACCCGGGCCCTTAGGATTGACAGTCTGTCGCGCTGACCACTCAGCTACCGGGGGCGGACAGGCGAAGAGATGCAAGCAGAGCTGAAGTCACTCGACAATATGAGATGTATTCGAGCTACAAAATGTGTCACCAACTCCAACAGACGGGAAAAGAGCACGCCTTTCGGTGCATTTATCTAGCAATGAACTCTGTCTACTTCATCAAAGAAACGCTCCTTTACCTACAACCACGGAAGGAGTTAATATCGTGCTTATTTCTTGGGTACGTAGGAATTCTGAGTGCAAAATAAAGGATGCACCAGCATACAAAGGCTGATCGTTAACTACAGTGGTATAACATAAACGTCTTCTACAGGCAGTTCCCCAACAGGCAACAGCAAATGAGAACTATTCACAACTGCACTGGCACAACGTAAGTTCCTGTGTAGGGAGAGACATAGCTGTTGAGGAGAAAGGCCATGTGCCGATAGGAAGAAGAAGCAGAAACCGTCTGTCAAGGTCAAAGCGTTCCTGATTCCAACTATTAAGGCAATAGCATTTCAACATTCCTGAGGATAGATCATTTTCTTATGACAATTGGACCGCTTTCGGAAATGAGACTCGCCGGTACATCTGCATTTATGCATCTACATGCTATAGTACATTTTAAGACACAGCGCACAGCAGTTTTTTGCTTTGTATGCAGGAGTATGAGTGTATTTAGTTGAAAAGACGGCCTTTACGTTTTTATGATATATGCTGCAACAGAAATTTAACGAAAATTTTTAGTGCTCATGTGGCGGATATCACACTTTTACTGTTTAGTGTTAATTGCTTCTTTTCACAATATTTATATATCTTGTCTAAATCATCGTGTCTTCTGAAGACTTTATTAAACGTCTGAAAAAATTTAAGAGGGCTGTTCAGTATGGCACCTAAATCGTTTATATAGATTAAGAACAGCAGACGGCCTATAATGCTTACTTGGGGAACCACAAATGTAACTTTAGTTTCCCCATATGACGTCCCGCCATTTATTGCAAACTGTGATAGGAAATCACGAATCCACAGCTTAGACGATAATCCATAGGTACACTATTTTATCAGAAGCCGCATATGACGAGCGGTTTTAAAAGCCTTCTGAAAATCTACAAACACAGAATGAGCCTGAGAACCCCTGTCGACAGCTCTCAGTACACGTTATGAGTAAAGAGCTAGTTGTGTTTCACAAGAAAGATAATATCTGAAGCCATGTTGGTTATATGTTAACATATCGTTTTCTTCTAGGTATTGCGTAATGCTAGAACGAAACATATGGTTCAAATTCCTACTATAAATCGAAGTCCTGATCTGTGCCAACCATTCAGCCGGTTACATCAATTTTCTTTCTTGTGTATCTGTGTGACCTATGCAGCTTTCCGGTCTTCATGTACGGAACTTCCGTTGAGCGAGCGGCAGCAAAAAGGTGCTAAAAACTGAGATATTTCACCTGCATAATCCTAGAGGAAATGTCGCCTTCAGTCACAGGGATATATTCTGCCAAATGTCTTTAGTGAATTTAAACGATATATTCAAACTGCTTTAGTGTCCAGAAAATTTTAGCTTCGATCCTATCATACGCCTACAAACCGTTTTGTACCTTTCATAATATATTAAGCCTTATCAAGAAATATGGCTGGAAGTTACATCTTTAGTACCAATGGGACACAGTAGCTGGCGGTATTCCAAGGAAAACTGTGGTTTATGTTCGATTTTTCCTGTGAGATGGTGAGTTGATTGAGAAAAAGCTCTTTGTGAAGTTGAAGTAACCGCAGATCCTTAAGTGCTGTAAGCGAAGTAAGAACAGAATCATTTGCCTCTGCCGGCCGGTGTGGCCATGCGGTTCTAGGCGCTTCAGTCTGGAACCGCGTGACCGCTACGGTCGCAGGTTCGAATCCTGCCTCGGGCATGGATGTGTGTGTGATGTCCTTAGGTTAGTTAGCTTTCAATAGTTCTAAGTTCTAGGAGACTGATGACCACAGATGTTAAGTCCCATAGTGCTCAGAGCCATTTGCCTCACTCTTCTGCAATTCGGGTACTATGGAGAGATCTCGTACTTTGAAGTCCACGTATTGAAGAGATTCAGTGCATATCAGATAACTTTGACGGATGATTTCACTTAGTTATCACCTAAACTAAACAGTTATTCATTCTTGAAAAATAAACCGCAAACAGCTGTTGCGTGATCCTTTAATAGTACTTCCGTTCCCACTATGTTGGAGTTACATCTTCAGGTCTATCCAAATAAAGAAGAATTGGACATGAGAGGTTTCGAAAGTCTGTCCGTTTCAGGCAAGCCGCGCTCGCTGTTTGCTTATCACTCACGCACACGCTCGGTATTCACTGGTAGCCGCCCGTGATGGCTCTTACCGACATGCATCAGATCCGTTCCGGTAAGACTTGTTTTATTCGTTTCGCATCGATTTACCGATCTCTATCTATTGCGATTTTATTCTATGGCCCCTATTTTTGTGCTTTACGCTACGTCCTCTTTTTGATTGCAACTACTATTTACTATCCCTCTTCATCTTTAAGCCCCATTTTCTCCTATTACAATTTCATTGTCCTTTCAGGGATGACCTGCTTTCATGGCCGTCTTCTTCATTCCACCTGTCTTAAATTTTGACCTTCGTCACTGACTCGACGAATTTATTATAACCTGAGTAGAACTGATGGGACGTACAATGCGCTCAACTTTTTCATGTAAATTATATGAAAATAAGTAACTTGACTACTATACTTAGATTTTATTTTTTCAGTTACGTACCGAATATCCCGACCAGTTTCTTTCGTGCTACATTCTTGGCACTTCCAAAAACTTTTATAATTTTTAAATACATCACATGCTATTCATATCTATGTAGATGTACCTGAAGAAGCAACTCTGTCGTTGTGAAACCGGTAGCACTACTAAAGGATCATACAACAGCTGTTTGCTGGAATTCATATCTGCAGCTGCGGATTACCATATGAAGTTTTGTGTAAGCGATTATTAACTACTAGGAAACCCTGGACACATTGACTCTTATGAGAAACATGGGGAATGGAGCAGTCACAAAAACACAGTGAACTCTAGAAAATCACTGCATTGAAACTGTTATTTCTGAAAGAATAATAAATGAGTATATCCATAACAGTAATATATGAATGAGTAAGGGGCAAATACAAGGAACGACTGTTAAGGACAGGTACCGAATCTCAGTGTCGGGAAGAATAGAAATGAAGATAAGGAATTACACCAATGCTATTTAATTTGTTGCCGGCTTAATTGATCCTACCTTGGAGACAGGAGAACGAAATCATTTGCGTTGAAAGTGTACAGAATAAGCCATAAAGCCAGAGTAGACAGTGATTCCTTTGCCGATGGTACGGCATTGCTAATAGACCACCAAGAAAGAACAAAAATGATACTGAAAAATCTTGCTGCAATGGTAGGGAGAACCCGCTTCGAGATAACGTCCATTAAGTCTTAGATACTGAAATCGAAGTCTGACTGAAAATTGAAGGCCAAGTGGTGGAGAATGAACCCAGCTTCCGATATTTGGGGAAGATTAAAGATATAAGCTACAAACGACCAACTAGGTTCTGGTGAACGAAGGAACAAGTGAAGTGTTGTTACATAGTTGAAGGAAAGAGGTATAGAAATTGTCTCAAGACTGATGCGGAAGAAAAGATTGATATCCGTCACCATATCGTGATGATAGACGCCGATGAGTTCAACAAGAAAATATACTACATAACATCGTTAACATGGAACAACTTGATGAAGGAAGTTAAGAAGGACTGTAAAGGAATTAGAACAAGTGAAAAAATCAGCACTCAGCAGTGTACGATAGTTATAGCTATAAGAAATCATAGGAATATCACGAGTGGTGTGATACCATTATCCAAATTAAGAATACAGAAGCTGGTAAAATCAATAGGAGCGAGAAAATGAGGAAGTATTGCGACCAGAGAAGATATAATAAACAATTATCTCGTGATCCTAAAAGATCTCAGCGAATACATTAAATAACGTAAAATGTAATAAAAAGAACTGTTAATTTTCCAGAACTGCTACATGAACTTTTCACTTTACATAAGTGAGTAGTTAGTAGGTACTTTTGGAGTATGTATATTCCTGATCTTTACAACGACTTTTGGTTCTCCTGCTGCAAGATATGAAACAGTGTATTTCTGCAAGTTTACTCTGTAGCAAAGTGCGAAACCATTAAAAGTAACGACTGTAATGACGAAAGATGCAGATCAGGCTGGCAGTTACGTGCTAACGAATCCGAGTGCATTGTGTACGGCTAATTACTTCAGTTGGCGGCAACGTTTAAGGATGTAATGTAGTAGGCGCGAGGAAGTAATGCGTTCACTGTTTTCATGAGCCGCCAGCTAAACATTAGCGCGCACAATAAAGCACACTGAGCGAAATTAAACTAAACGCCAGGCAGAAGAACCAGCCTTGCACATTACCGTTACACCGTGAAATTTGCATAGGAGCCTGTTACAGGCCGCACAATTTTTGGTACATCATTGCGGCCAGAAACAATTAATTCAACTGCGTGCGATTATTTCAGCTCTCTCCAAGTGGAACAACGCTAGAAAATACTTCCATTCATTTTTTTTTCAGCAAAGCACTGTGAGGGATGAGGAGTGTCCTTCTGAATAAGCTATATGTTTACAAAGGTTGCAGCGATTCATATCTTACATTCATGAAAGACTCTATTGGCGTCCGGTTACAAACATTGTAGTGTGGAATTTTGAGCTTTATGTACCCAGTAGGATATTTTCTAAAATGTAAACAATTTCTTTACTTTGTACTTTCATTACATAAAATAAAATTATGTCGTATGCTACTGTTGGCCATAAGACCTTGAGATTCTGCATAGCAACCTTATCGATATTCTTTACTTACGTAGCATACGTTGGTGAAGAGTGTTATGTCCCGAAGTTATTTCTTTGAATGATAAGGGTCCGAGCGAAGGGACGATGTGGACCTAATGCTTGACTAATTGGTAACTTGCGTTATTGCAGTGTCTTGATAAAGTCACTTAGGGTGTTGACTGTATGAGATATTTTCGTCAACTTTATATGTCTGTCTCGCAAGGAAAGGTATTGGCATAAATCACAATGCCAAACAGCCCTCATTTAAATCTCTAGCCTCTCATTAGTGACTCATAGAGGTTGAGGGTATGTGACTATGTTAATGGTAATCATACGAAAGAAAACTAAATATTTTCCTGGTACATAAGCATCAAATTAAGGCCTATACACGCATACTGACTTGTTATTAACTTAGGAATGTAATCTATCCTCAATAAGACTTCTTCCTTCAAATTAAATTATTTATTGTGCTATTACAATACACAAATCATAACAGGCTTTTGTGTTTATGACATTCTGAATCGTGGAAACAGTGTTAATGACTAACACAGGTTACCTTTCGCTTCCAATAAATTGGATTGTACGCTTGCGTTGGATTTGCTATAAAGGGATTACTCCCTTTTCTTCATCACCAGTGCCAGCTAACCATAGGTCACGCAAAAACACGTCGTATTTGAAGGCCTCACTGTTCTCCAGCCTTCATTTACAGGATGAACCCAGAAGTCCACCGACAAACTTTCACTGGTGGTACTACGGACCAAAACAAGGAAAATAAGTACTCTCAATTGCAAATCGAAGAGCTATGAGCACTTGTTCATCGTCGATTTTGGGAAACACACTTCTTCTGCTGCAAGCTCTTTGCTTTCTATATTTTGGGAGGTACTGTGGATCAAAACAAGAAAAAATATGTCGAGTAAACATGGACTCTGAAGTGCATAAATTCCTATGAGCACTTGTGCAACCGAAGAGATGCGTTCCACAGTAGCCAATATGAACAAATTCTCATAGCTGTTAAGGTATGGATTTTAGAGTCCATATTTACTGGACATTTTTTCTTGTTTTTTTCGATACTGCCACCTCTGAATGTTATTTGGTGAGGTTCAATTCAGTATTTTAAGAGGTTCTTCGATTAACTTTAAGATGAAGGCTGTTTATGGAGTGTATTATTTATTTCTGCGATTAGAGTGTTGCGAGTATCATAGGAAGCATCAACAGGCATTTTGTCTAAAACAGAAATTCAGTGTTTCAGTAAACTGTGTGGAAAAATGGTTGATTAAATGAATAACCTCTCGTAAAAACTAATATTTGCTACCAAACGATTCAAACAACGTTACGGAAGAATGAGAAAGGATAGTTGATAACATTCTATTGAGGTATTCGGGATAGGCAGAGCAGTCGGCATAAAAAAGTTTTATGCGAACCTCGTGGACTATATATTCGCAAACTGAAATATGAACGAGTCATTGAAATATAATAAAGGAACTGAAACTCAGCGTATTACCACAGTCATATTGTGTCTGCAGAAAATGCCAGAGACGTTCGGTGAACAACATGCACATAGTTTGTATACTGTAAATACGCTGATAAATACCAAGTGACATGGAATCAACGAACCATTAAGGGAAGTAAATAAAAAGTCAGGAGTGCTGGTAATAAGAATCATAGGAGTACATAAAACAATATAATTACACTCGATGTCCCAAAAGGGTCTATTTTTTGGCATTTCAAATCCAAATCCTTTTTCACCCGTCAGTGAATAGTTAACAGGAAGCATCAGTGCTATTAGCGTGAGAGCGCCCCGAGTAGAATGTTTGGGACGTCATACCCCCGCTGTCTGTAATGTGTTCCCTACACGAGCTCATTACCATTCAAGTACACCTTAATATATTAGGTCAGACCTGTATATACATAACCTGCATTTCCTAATGGACAAAGAACGATTGTTAGCACTTGTTAATGAAATAAACGTAATAGAAAATAAGTAGTTAAAACATGAAAACTGGGGACCGATGACCGTAGCAGTCTGGTCCCTTCAATCCCACAAACAAACCAACCATGAAAATTGAAGTGGAACTTCGGACACAGGTATCGTCGCCATCTCGGAGCTGTTCTGTTTAGTTTGGTGTTGACACTGTAGCCGCGGGCACATAAGTCACGGCCTACCTTCGAAGCACTCACTGGAGGACAAGTGAGCGCCGACCGCGGTGGTCTAGCGGTTCTAGGCGCTTCGTCAGGAACCGCGCGACTGCTACGGTCGCAGGTTCGAATCCTGCCTCGGGCATGGATGTGTGTGATGTCCTTAGGTTAGTTAGGTTTAAGTAGTTCTAAGCTCTAGGGGACTTATGACCACAGATGTTGAGTCCCATAGTGCTCAGAGCCATTTGAACCATTTGACAAGTGAGCATCGACTCCGACATGTCGCGCCGTTACGCCAACAGGTCCTGAAAATTGTCCAAGCAACATTTTGTATTCTGTAAGACAGTTCCTTCTCGCTCTTATCTTTTTATCTGGCAGTGCCAGTAGATGGATGAACGCAAACACGTAAACCTGTGAAGATTATACAATAGAAAAGCGATGAAGACTGAGTATTATCTTGTCTAGTGCAATTCCGATCGTTGACTCATTTAATAATCGGACGTCATTTGTTGACAAAGTCGAGCAATGTCAAGCTGAAAATGATGCTAAGTGCTTTTTGAGATGGAAAGGCACATCTTTAGAAGTGCAGGATGGCTATAATTAAACTTCCGCTGTTTCATTTTGAACGAAAACATACTCTCTAAGAGAGAGAAAGAGAGAGAGAGAGATACAGAAATATGCGACGTACCACCAAGGAATTATTTTACTGGGACTAAAACTGGTAGATGTGGTATACATATACAGACAAACAAATGTTTATAATTTCAGTAAAATTGGATGATTTATTCAAGAGAAAGAGCTTCACACATTGAGAGAGTGATTAACGTGTCGGTCCACCTCTGACACTTATCGAAGTAGTTATTCGGCTTAGCATTGATTGAAAGAGTTGTTGTTTGTCCTCCTGAGGGATGTCGTACCACATTCTGTCTAACTGGCGCTTTAGATAGTCAAAATACAAAGCTGGTTCGATGGGTCTACCCATAATGCTGCAAATGTTTTCATTTTGGAGAGATCCGGTAACCTTGCTGGTCAAGGTAGGGTTTGGCAAGCACGAAGACAAGCTGTACAAACTCTGTGTGTGGGTGGACATTATCTTGCTGAAATCTAAACCCAGGATGGCTTGCTATGAAGGGCAACAGAACGGGACGTTGAATATCGTCGACGTACCGCTGTGCCGAAGACTGCCGCGGATGACAACCAAAGAAGTTTTACTATGAAATGAAGTAGCACCCTAGACTGGTTGTCGGCCGGCCGCGGTGGTCTAGCGGTTCTAGGTGCTCAGTGTGGTTAAAGGCGCTACAGTCTGGAACCGCACGACCGCTACGGTCGCAGGTTCGAATCCTGCCTCGGGCATGGATGTGTGTGATCTCCTTAGGTTAGTTAGGTTTAAGTAGTTCTATGTTCTAGGGGACTGATGACCACAGATGTTAAGTCCCATAGTGCTCAGAGCCATTTGAACCATTTCTGGTTGTCGGGCCGTATGTTGGGCGACTGTCATGTTGGTATACCACCACTATCAGGGGTGACATCACTGACCTTGAGTGTCATCGACTGCAGTTGAACTGTTTTCAGTGAGGAATCCGATGCTGGATGCAGAGCGAACACTACACAAGTGTTTACCTCTTAGAAAAAAGCACTCCTCTTGTGCTGCGCCGGAGTCACTGTGTTCACCTTTACGAGTTGTGCAGCAGATATAATGGTGGCAGCGAAATCCTTTCGATTTTCCATCCTTGTTCTTCTCGACGTTTCGATGTAAACCCCTATAAAACATATAGCACACTGCGTTCTGCTTTTTGCAGAATAACTATGTCCGCCTCTTCATTCTGTGTCATCTCATAGGTCTGTGCATCGATTTTCCCGAGACTATCAAAAAATACCTTCGTCGACTCGTTTCTTTTCTGAGACATCCCATTAACTGGTTCCCTGAAAAACATAGCACTGTTCAGGTTGCGGTAACTCTGTTAGAGACCATTCTTAAGATTGCCCAAACGTACGTCCTTATTTAAGCCCTCATGATACATGACGAACGTCTTTGCGTCACCTACTTATCTTAAATTATCCACCTGCAAACGTACGTCATCTGGTAAATTACCCAGAGTAGCAGCAGCTTCCAGATCGTCAATAAACGTTTATACATCCTCAGTTGGTTTACACGAAAAAAGGAGTCATTAAGCTAGCCGCGATAGGATCCAAGGATGTAACAGGTGCACAAAACGAAGCTTTTGCTTCCACCGTGCCGACTTGCTTACGTTATCTGCAGTTAAAGTGTCTACCTGCTTTCGGAAAGCGGCATTCTGCACCAATAATTCGAGAATATGTTTCGCCAAAATCTCGACCGCTCCCTACGTCGTCATTGCTCGTGTTTCTAAAATTCGAGCAACCTCTATCTGACAATACAATCTACTCAAAGTACCCATCAGAGGAAGGACGTCTACCACAAACACTCCTTCAGAGTCATAAAAAAATAACACTAATTCCTGCGACGGATCATAGCACAACGCGACACTGAGCACTCGTGTGCCTGATGCCTACGTCGTCGACGTGTGTCACACATAGCCGGCAGTGCCTGATTGTAAGGTAGTTCATGGCTTACTAAACTGCAGCACTGCATCTCATTGATCATAAATAATATCCTTCACACTTATCTCTAAACTGTGAAAACTCCGTAGCTTCCACTGGCTACATGAATTGAACCTTCAGATTTCACTGCACATCCGCTCTATTTACCGCGCCCACGAAGAAAATAAGAGAAACAGGTCGCAAAAATAAAAAAAAAATGGTTCAACTGGCTCTGAGCACTACGGGACTTAACTTCTGAGGTCATCATTCCCATATAACTTAGAACTACTTAAACCTAACTAACCTAAGGACATCACACACATCCATGCCCGAGGCAGGATTCGAACCTGCGACAGTAGCGGTCGCGCGGTTCCAGACTGTAGCGCCTAGAACCGCTCGTCCACCACGGCCGGCCCGCAAAAATAAAAGCTCACTCAGCAAATCCTACCACTGAACTGCACGCTGCCACTAGAGGCATCGTTCTGGATCCCACTAAAATCGTAAATTACCATTCCTGACACCACGTGGACGGCGCTATGAGCTGGTTGCAGGTCAGAATTCCGACTCTACCCTGGACGTGGTACCAGTGGAGCGGTGACTGACTGCCTGTTAGTCGTCCAGCTCGCTGTCATAGGAATATCATTGCTATAATCTTCACTTATTCGTCAAGTACAGCGCTGTGATGATTCTCGGAGAAGTCGGAAAAGGACGCAACTTTTGTACGGCCTGCAAGGAAGCACAGCTGTCAGATGGCGGCTTGACAGCTTGCAGTGTCGGGAGGGCACTGGTGATGACGGCTGCAGCAGCGCGTGACGGTTCGTCAAGTAGACTAGAGGTTGTCCGGCGGCTCAGTACACGGTGCGCAGAGGCGCTTAGATTCACGCCGTGGTCCCCGAGTGGACGGGATGTCTACACGAGCAGAGGCAGGCTGCAAGGAGTTTGCCTGCAAAGGCGATGGTGGTTGAATGGCTGCACAGTTCCAGGATCAATCTGTAGACCTCCAAGATAGGAGGTCAGCAGCAAATGAAGTAGGTCTCTGAGGTATCGTCCGTTATCCGTTCGGCCGCACTTTCAAATACGCACGCCGCCAGTTACGGCGCCGTGTTTCCTACAGCCGCCACCGTGGCAAGAGAGCGCTGCTACGAACGATTAGGCCGCTTGCAATAATGTGCAAGCATCCCCTCTCCGGAGCTCAGGCGGCGGGTGTACTTACGTTCGAACAATCTTACACTGAGCCCCTTTTTTGTGTTTGCCACGCCGGCCAGAGTGGCCGAGCGGTTAAAGGCGCTACAGTCTGGAACCGCACGACCGCTACGGTCGCAGGTTAGAATCCTGCCTCTGGCATGGATGTGTGTGATGTCCTTTGGTTAGTTAGGTTTAAGTAGTTCTAAGTTCTAGGGGACTTATGACCACAGCAGTTGAGTCTCATAGTGCTCAGAGCCATTTGAACCATTTGTGTTTGCCAGTTGAATAACACTTACAGACTTTCACAGTGGGCAGGGTTCGACATCTTCTTAATAGACATTGAACTGAAGAGCGACAGATCTATAAATCATTTGTATCTGCTTTTATTTCTACATTCAAATCTGCTGTAAGCAACTGAAGTTACTACTACAGCAAAAAAGTTATGCATTATTGTTTTCTGTTCATATTAGATTGAGAATAAATTAATATCTGAATTCTCTGTTACGAACAGCATCTGTTCCTCACTCCTGTATTCACTAAAGAACCACACAGCGTGCAAGGAAGTGCTATGCACCCAGTGTCAGACTTGCCACTAGCATCAAGACTGCAGCTACGTAGCAGCGGCAGTGTCCGGAGAAGGTGATTGGTGGAGCCATGTAGACTCGTAGACTTATGGACCGGCGTAGGCCCCCTTGACTGGTGGCCAGCAGACTGCCATAGCTTTGACTAAAAGTTACGAGTATTGAAAATTTCTTGGCCTATGCTTGTTTTGCTACAGCATCAGTTTTGATCACATTAGCCACAAGTTCGTTTGTCGAAATTTAAGTAGCAGGGCACCAAGTCTTCAGTGGCTCTCCCCTTTTGTGGGTTATTAGTATTTCAACCCTGGTCCCTCAGCTGCCCCTGGCCTAGTGGTCACTGCCCGGCGTCATCGAGAGTTCCTGTTGTATAAACACGGAGCCTCCAATGTAATAACGAATTGTCAGTTGTGGTCTCACTCACTCACGTGGCTTATTAGATTAGCCATGACAGGTGTTTTACTTTAACTTTAACTCAGCTGCGCCAAATCAATTATTTGTAGCACAATGCTTTTTTATTAAAGTCATAGGGACGAAATGCGTAAAATAACTGAAAAACAGAGTGCAGTTTACCCAAAAATTAAATTTACTCTCGAACGTACTTGATCTCACAGTGATGAAAAATAGTGAAAATAGTGAAAATTTATTTGGGGTGTTCAGAAAATCGGCGAACATTGATGAAATCATAAATCATAAAAGCCTACTCCAGCCCTTCAATAAGTTTCAGTTTGACGAATTCAGATCACTGTTCAATAATGGTTCAAATGGCTCTGAGCACTAAGGGACTTAACATCTGAGGTCATCAGTCCCCTAGAACTTAGAACTACTTAAACCTAACTAACCTAAGGACATCACACACATCCATGCCCGAGGCAGGATTCGAACATGCGACCGTAGCAGTCGCGCAGGTAACAGTTCCACAGGATATTAAAACTTCGTGTAAAGTATATGAAAATATATGAAATACGGAAAGAGCTGAGAATAAACAATGGAGATGGTGAGGGACATCAGGTACAAGGACAGTGCCAGAAAAATGTTTCCAAAGCTAAAAGAAAAAAAGAAATAACGAAACTTATGAGAGAGCGAATTGTCCATAATTTTAAACGAGCTATACGCAAAGTAGGCTTTCACGCGACATGAACTTCGGGAGTAAGAATGCGTCTTAAAATCAGAGAGAACCGTAACTAATTTATGTGGCCAGACGTTAACAAAAATAGTAATCAAGACAGTAATAAATTTTAGGTTGGTCAAAAAGGCAGAAATTTCGTCATGCGATTTAGAGAGGACACATACGAATAAACCAAAATTGCTGTCGGTAACCATCTGAACTCAAATATGAACTCGGTCATACCCATGACCATCTAGAACTGTTATCCATGGCACCGAAAAGTTACATGTTGAACGTACTCGAGGAAGTATAAATCTATGTTCACAGTAAGAGATAACCGCAACGTCATCATAATGAGAAAAATGACGTTAGAGTAAACTATTACTTCGAAGTATTTCAGGATCTCCTGGTGTAACAATACTGCGAATGCCACGAGCCATGTCGGGGTTGATCTCCTCCAGCGGATGAAACTCGTCCACAATCCCTGGTCGATCTGGCCAAGATTCCAAAGCCAACACTGCAACTACACACGGCAGTCAAGAGATGGCGACGTTACCAGTGTTAAACATTCCACTCTAAATCAATATTTTAACGACCTTGCAATATATTGCAACAATAAAATCAATATTTTTTTACATTATCCATATTTTACGCCAGTTTTCGTAAATACATTTATAAAAGATGTTATGCTTATTTTTATAATTTTGTGTCATATGTCACAATTGTTTCATTTTGACACTAGTCCGTAGTACATTTTATAGTATTTTTTGATTTAATAATTCCGTAGAAACTGCTTGTATGGATAATACTAATAATTTCAGATTCCACATATGACAGCGTGCAGCACTAACCCATGGTATTGTTGTAGACTACAATTTTTAACGAGTTACTGTTACATTGTTGATTTTCGTTATTTAAACTTACGAATTGTCGCCTGAATATGTTACTTATATTTCATTTTATGTTTCTCCTATCGTGTTATACTTTCATGTATTGACTCGTTCCATGACCATGGAGACTTCTCCTTAATATGGTCCCACGGAACAGTAAATAAATAAATAGATAAAAAAACTGATGTCTTATAGTACGGTCTGTCTCACTTTTGTATACATGTACAGGATGACAATTATTGAGCTATACGAAAAAAGGTAAATTTATTACAAACTACAGCGTGCACAAACTGTGTTCAACGTGTGAACGTCACTACAGATATTCCCATATAGATGACATGTTCGATATGCCTGCCATCATTGGCGATGATGTCGCGCAGACGAGAAGCGAAATTCTGCATGACCCGCTGAAGTGTCGGAATATCGATGCTGTCGGTGACCTCTTGAATGGCTGTTTTCAGCTCAGCTATAGTTTTGGGGTTATTGCTGTACATCTATTCTTTAATATAGCCCCACAAAAAGGAGTCAAATATGTTCAGATCCGGAGAATATGGCGGCCAATCGAGGCCCATGCCAGTGGCTTCTGGGTACCCCAGAACCAGAATGCGGTCCCAAAACTGCTCTTCTAGGACATCAAACACCCCCCCCCCCCCTCTGTTTCGATAGGGTCGAGCTCGGTCTTGCATGAACCACATGTTGTCGAAATCAGGGTTATTTTGGATAAGGGGGATGAAATCGTCTTCCAAAACCTTAGCGTATCGTTAGGTAGTCACCATGCCATCAAGGAATATCGCACCAATTATTCCGTGATTGGACATTGGAAACCACACAGTCACCCGTTGAGGGTGAAGAGACGTTTCGATCGAGAAATGCGGATTCACAGTCCCCCAAATGCGCAAATTTTGCCTATTCAAGAACCCATCTAAATGAAACTGGGCTTCGTCGCTAAGCCAAACTATAATGTGCATACTCATTTTTATCCACACGGCCAACCATGCAGTTCGAACGTCCTAACGCAAACGGTTAAGAAGGTATAAAGATTTTATTTCATATAGTTCAATAAATGTCATCCTGTGTGTGAAATACTGTGCTTCGTAAGAAAACTAGTTCTCATTGTTGTCTTTTTATATGACAGATTCTGAAGACCGCTTACAGCCGAAATACACGAAATTATCAGCTTTGTACAATAAAACAGCGATCAAGGTTAAGTATTACATTGTCTTTTGAAAAGCATAAACCAAATCACTCGAACAAAATCTACTTTTCCATCACTCATCTTTTAAACCGATATAGCCTTTACAAAAATTTGAGATGGTAGTAAAAAAATTACTAATCTTCACTTGGTGTAGCATCTTCAAGATAAACCATCCTATACACAAGTCCCTAAAAACCAAGTTAGGCGAAATTGTGTTACGTGTGTAAATGTGCCGGCCGGGGTGGCCAAGCGGTTAAAGGCGCTACAGTCTGGAACCGCGCGACCGCTACGGTCGCAGGTTCGAATCCTGCCTCGGGCATGGATGTGTGTGATGTCCTTAGGTTAGTTAGGTTTAAGTAGTTCTAAGTTCTAGGGGACTGATGACCTTAGAAGTTAAGTCCCATAGTGCTCAGAGCCATTTGAACCATTTTGTGTAAATGTAATTTCAAACATGAAGGTAGAAAATTGACGTTCCTCGTCCCAAAAAGGGAATGAATTCTACTACATCATGTGATCATTATGATTCAGTTTCAGTTAGAATAGATCACGCAACATACTATCCGTAAAATCATTGCCTCAAGCACGTTTGACGTCATTAAGTAATTCATAAAGAATGCATTTATTCTTTCTAATATCAAGGAATAGCAGTTCTCTCAATAGATTAACGTATGTTTTTACTTCATCAATTGCTTTTGTAGCATGTTTCCTTCTATCAGACAAATTTTAAGATATGATATAGTAATATGAGCGCTTTCGGACATTCTACTTACATATGGTTATTTCATCCCTATCATTCCATTTGGAACGCAAGAGCAAAAGGGCTGCTACCAACGTTACCAGTTACAGACTCTCTTATACCTAGTTCTTAAAATAACTGATTTTATTTGGAAGTCAAACGATTTTTATTCGAATCAGACATTAAAAAGTGTTGAGCTAGACGGTGTGCGCTGTATGATGCTGTAGCGGATTTTTTGTGTTATTTAATAAAAATATCTTACACCTCAGTTGTGGTGAAAAAAATTATGTAGTATGCCATTATTACCTGGAAAATCTCAATGGGTAGCTTTACTCGCCTAGCATACCGGTTCCTACCCTTGCTGAAAAGTAAGGGTTGTGCCGTGATGACGACTGAAGGGGATGGGTGATTGCTGGTGGCAACTCATAGTCTACTCTATTCGAATAGCTTCAAGGGGGCCTCCAAGGTTAACATCCCCATCTGACTGACGGTTCTCCATCAGCAGTGTCACATGCCCTCATTTCGTGAGAAACTGCGGAGAGGATTGGAATTTAATCCAGGACATTGGCACAAAGACTAGTGATAATGAAGTTTACGCTAACACCTCCCCGCCTCTTGTCACCAAAATGCACATACTCAGCATTTCATTCAACATCGGAATTTGAGCCGGCGTACCTCCGAATAGGGCGTTAGGGAGGAGTAAACAGGATGGTTTTATCTAGAGGACAAAAATGTAGTACCTTTTTATTATGTCTGTGATAATGGTGAGTATGGGTGCTATGTAAGTATTTTTTGGGAGTTGATGGAGATGGGATAATTTAGGAAGTATTCAGCACAAAGCTTTCGCAAATGGAATGATAGATGTGAAGAGGAGACAAACACTGACGTGAAGAGCGTTTGTTTTCATCTATCCGGAACTTCTATACACTAAGGTGACAGAAGTCATGACATACCTCCTAATATCGTGTCTGACCTATTGCCCGGCGTAGTGCAGCAACTCGACGTGGCATGCAATCAAGAAGTCGCTGGAAGGCCCCTAAAGAAATATTGAGCCATGCTTCTTATGTAGCCATCCATAATTGCGAAAATGTTGCCAGTGCAGGATTTTGTGCACGAACTGACCTCTCGGCTATGCCCCATAAATGTTCGATGGGATTGACGTCGGGCGATCCACGTGGCCAAATCATTCGCTCGAAATGTCCTGCATGTTCTGACATTGTGCACTCTCTCTCATGAAAATTCCATTTTTGTTTGGGAATACAAAGTCCATGAATGGCTGAAAATGGTCTCCAACTATCCGAACATAAACATTTACAGTAAATGATCGATACAATTGGACCAGAGAACTCAGTCCCTTCCACGTAAACATATCCCACAGCATTATGGAGCCACCATCAATTTGCACAGTGCCTTTTTGACAGCTTGGGTTATTGACTTCGTGGGGTCTGCGCTACACTCTAACCCTACCATCAGTTCTTACCTTCTGAAATCGGGATTCATATGACCAGATCACAATTTTACAGTCGTCCAGGGTCGAGTCGTTATGATCCCGAGCCCAGGAGAGACGCTGCAGGCGATGTCGTGCTGTTAGGAAAGTTGTTGGGGGGTTGTTTGAGGGAAGAGACCAAACAGCGAGGTCATCGGTCTCATCGGATTAGGGAAGGACGGGGAAGGAAGTCGGCCGTGCCCTTTCAAAGGAACCATCCCGGCATTTGCCTGGGGCGATTTAGGGAAATCACGGAAAACCTAAATCAGGATGGCCGGACGCGGGATTGAACCGTCGTCCTCCCGAATGCGAGTCCAGTGTGCTAACCACTGCGCCACCTCGCTCGGTTGCTGTTAGGAAAGCCACTCGTGTTGTCGTCTGCTCCTATAGCCCATTAACGACAAATTTCGCCACACTGCCTTTACGGACTCGTTCGTTGTACGTCATACGTTGGTTCCTGTGGTTATTTCACTCAGTGTTACTTGTCTGTTAACAATGACAACCCTACGTAAACGCTACTGCTCTCGGTCGTTAAGTGAAGGCCGTCGGCCACTGCGTTGTACCAGCCGAGAGATAATATCTGAAATGTGGTATCCTCGGCACACTCTTGACAATGTTGATCTTGGAATATTGAATTCCCTAATGATTTCCGAAAGGGAATGTCCATTCCGTCTACCATTCCGCGTTCAAAGTCTGCTATGTTACTTCATTGTATACAACATGCGACGAGCCCGAAACTAAATTGGATGAGTTCTACCCAGAAAATATATTTAATGATCATGTTAATTATTTATTACAATGCTAATATTTTCATACGAATATGAAATAGGTTAATATATTTATAAATGCTGAATATCAAATAACAATAATAGCTGTTTAAATATAGCGTGGAGTTGTGCCTGGGATATCTCTTGGGGTTCGAGCCACATGCACCAGAAAGGCTTTCTGCTTTCTTTATTTGCACCAATTTTGTATCGTTTATTTGCGACCCCTCTGTTTTGCTTGTGAAATGTAACTCTATACTATAGGATTATATTATGCACAGGTTTGGCAAGGAATATGTATGAGGATCATGCTCGTACCAGGCTTACCAAATAACAAGAAATGTCCGTACATGGGAAATTTCTACCTGAAACATCAAACCCTTGGTGTTTATTAACGGTCGAAGACTGGAAATGTTGAAGTTCAGAATTTTCGAAACAGCTTCAGTATTCCATTGACGAATTGGTAACACTATGCTATGATCCCCGACTTCGTGGAGACTAGAACTCGTCATGCATGTTATTGTCCCATTTACTTATTACTAACCAGTACATTTCACAATTCACTGTTCCAGTTCCATCTTTCGCGAAGTCATCGGACGGCTTGGGGGCGACACCCTCAGTCGTGGGCCAGATTCTTGCAAAAAGGTATTTTTTTATTATTACTGTAGCTCTGGGTGCACCGACCACTAACTGAGCTGCAGTCGCATTGAGTTTCACAAAGTGAACTCTTCTCATGTGACTATCTAGACATGGACCTGAATGCCACTACTATATAGAGCTTGAACACCCGGCACACGTCCAACGAATGTGGCAATTCATCGGATGATCTGGTTCTCACAGAACCACAAAAACCGTGGCTAAAATGAAGTTAAAACACGAATTGTTGTAATCGGCACCGTCTCACTTGTCATGAATGTGTCATTATCTTTATGGAGCTGGGAACGGTGCATTGATCTTTCGACAATGCAGTACTGTTTTTAAGAGCTCCTATACAATGTGCAGCAAGGTGTTTTGAATCATTGCGTGTGTCACCATCAAGCAGTACCTTAAGGAATATTAAACATTTCATTTTGCACTACTGAATATACCGCTCCCTTTATGGTATGTGCACTTATCTGTTGCGATTAATTATACTGTAATAAACCGGGAAACCTTTTAATATGGTTTTCCTTTGTGCACAGAAACGGTTTCTGTAACTCTGTAATAATGATAACACATCGGAAAAATAGATCTCATCTGGACTCTGGCCTAAGTTGGCATCAGGAGGAGATAGTTGTTAGATTGAGGCGATCAGGAGTGGATCGCGGCAATGATGGCAGTAATTTGGCGGGGACGTGTGCGGGATTAAGCGGAGACGCGTGGCGTGGACTGGCGTCGCGCGTATCGAGCGGGCGGGCCTTGTCCTCATTATGACTTGGCCATGTCTCCACAGGCTCCGCGCCGCTCTTAGCAGCGCTCCCCTCCTCGCTCACCATCGATTTTGCCGCTAGATGCAGGTCAAGACGCGCTGCCTTCGCAGCCAGAATACAGCACAACCTCCACTGGACCGTTGTGCTGCGGTCGCACCCGACACTAATATTAGATTTCTTGTACCACCAAGAAACGATGCGCCTGGCTGTAAGGCACCACTCCAACTGGTACTGGAGCGCACTAATACCGTGTACGTCTCGTCTTGATAGTCATATCGTCTTGTCATTTATTTTACCATCGCACCCTCTGCCGTGTATACAAACATTATAACACGCTACTGGCCATTAAAATTGCTACACCACGGTGATGACGTGATACAGACGCGAAATTTAACAGATAGGAAGAAGATGCTGTGATACGCAAATGATTAGCTTTTCAGAGCATTCACACAAAGATGGCCCCGGTGGCGACACCTGCAACGCGCTGACATGACGAAAGTTTCCAACCGATTTCTCATACACAAACAGCAGTTGACCGGCGTTGCCTGGTGAAACGTTGTTGTGATGCCACGTGCAAGGAGGAGTAATGCGTACCATCACGTTTCCAACTTTGATAAAGGTCGGACTGTAGCCTATCGCGATTGCGGTTTATCGTATCACGACATTGCTGCTCGCATTGGTCGAGATCCAATGATTGTTAGCAGAATATGGAATCACTGGGTTCAAGAGGTTAATACGGAACGCCGTGCTGGATCCCAACGGCCTCGTATCACTAGCAGTCAAGATGACAGCCATCTAATCCACATGGCTGTAACGGATCGCGCAGCCACGTCTCGATCCCTGAGTCAACAGATGAGGACGTTTGCAAGACAACAACCATCTGCACGAACAGTTCGACGACGTTTGCAGCAGCATGGACTATCAGCTCGGAGACCATGACTGCGGTTACCCTTGACGCTGCATCACAGACAGGAGCGCCTGTGATGGTGTACTCAACGACGAACCTGCGTGCACGAGTGGCAAAATGTCATTTTTTCGGATGAATCCAGGTTGAACGCACATTGGAAGCGTGTATTCGTCATCGCCATACTGGCGTATCACCCGGCGTGATGGTATGGGGTGCCATTGGTTACACGTCTGGGTCTCCTCTTGTTCGCATTGACGGCACTTTGAACAATGGACGTTACATTTCAGATGTGTTACGTCCCGTGGCTCTACCCGTCAAAAAAAAAAAAAAAAAAAAAAAAGAAAAAAGTGTGAAATCTTACGGGTCTTAACTGCTAAGGTCATTAGTTCCCAAGCTCACACACTACTTAACCTAAACTATCCTAAGGACAAACACACACACCCATGCCCGAGGGAGGACTCGAAACTCCGCCGGGACCAGCCGCACAGTCCATGACTGCAGCGCCATAGACCGCACGGCTAATCCCGCGCGGTTCTACCCTTTAATCGATACCTGCGAAACCCTATATTTCAGCAGGATAATGCACGACCGCATGTGGCAGGTCCTGTACGGGCCTTTCTGGATACAGAAAATGCTCGACCCGCTGCCCTGGCCACCACATTCTCCAGGTCTATCACCAATTGAAAACGTCTGGTCAATGGTGGCCGAGCAAATGGCTCGTCACAATACGCCAATCACTACTCTTGATGAATTGTGGTGTCGTGCTGAAGCTGCATGGACAGCTGTACCTGTACACGGCATCCAAGCTCTGTTTGACTCAATGCCCAGGCGTATCAAGGCCATTATTAAGGCCCGAGGTGGTTGTTCTGGGTACTGATTTCTCAGGATCTACGCACCCAAATTGCGTGAAAATGTAATCACATGTCAGTTCTAGTATAATATATTTGTCCAATGAATACCCGTTTATCATCTGCATTTCTTCTTGGTGCAGGAATTTTAATTTCCAGTAGTGTATTTACAAGTTACACTACTTTATTAATATTAACTTTACTTATGGAAATATCAGTATTATATCTGAGTTGTCCAAATATTCCACTTCAGTGATATTAGTATTGTTAGCAGACACATTTTCAATCACTGAGCAAAGCAGACAGCACACCACGATTTTCTCTTTCGCTATGACTATAAGTACAGAATTTTTCACTTACGGTCACGGGAGTTTCACTCGCCATACGAATTTTATACTATTGTTACCGATTCCCTATCCTCCTCCATTTGCGAATAAAGTAAGGGAAAGAAACCGTACATGTCCTTACATGCATATTCCAACGATTTCTCGCTTGTCATTTTCTCTAGATACTTGTGTGACGTAAACACGGTCTGGGGCTCCTTGTCAAGGTTCGCGCGGCTCCCCTGTCGGAGGTTCGAGTCCTCCCTCAGTCATGCGTTTCTGCGTTGTTCTTAGCGTAAGTTAGTTTAAGTCAGGTTAAGTAGTGTGTAGGACTAGGGACCGATTACCTCAGCAGTTTGGTCGCATAGGTATTACCAAAAATTTCCATTTCAATCTGCAATAACCACTCACAGACGGCAGGTGGCAACATTGGCACTAGAGTGTATATATCACGTGTTGGCGGGAAGCGGAAAACAATGCAGTCATTGTTGTAATGCGCAAACGGAGCAATTTATCTGACGTCTATAAGGACATGATCATTGGCTTTCGGGCTAAGGGTGGAAGCATTTCCGAAACTGCAAAAATGTGTAAACTATTCGCTTGCCGCTGTGGTTAAAGTACATGGTTCACGGCAAAAGGGTGCTACCCAAACTTGGCGCGGAGGCAACTGTGCTGCGCCTCGTTCCATGGAAGCCATGGCCCAACTGCGGTTACGGAGATCTCTGCAACTGTTGAGCAACTGACAGCCCAGATAAACCAAGGGGCTACCAACAGTGTCTCCTCAACGAACGTTCAGTGAACGTTGCCGCGTATGAGCCTCACCAGCAGGGGCCTGTTTCATGCACCCACGCTACCTGCTGTTCGTCGGCAACGAAGACTGGGAGTTGCAACCCATTACCGCAACTGGACATCACTGAGTGGCGACAGGTCGTCTTTTCAGATGAATCACGTTTTGTGCTCAATCTGACAGGTAGGTATTATCCTGTATGGCGTAAAAAATCTGAAACTAAACACCATGCTTGCATTATAGTATGAGAATGTTTTTGTGGCATTCGCTGGCTGATCTCGTCATTCTGGAAGGTACAATGGATTAACAAAGGTATATATCTATCTTTGGGGGCCATGCGCACCCGTTCATGCAGTTTGTTCTTTCTTGGGCACGATGGCATCTACCAGCAGGACAATGCAACGTGTCAAACAGCTAGTAGTGTACGTGCGTGCTCCAAAGAGCATCAGGATGAGTTTACCGTACTCCCCTGGCCACCAGAGTCATTGGATTTAAAATTAATCGAGAATCTGCCCGTACTCCCAGAATCTTATTTACTCTCTTCCTGTACGTGTCGTAGAGGTCCTCGCTGCATAAGTTGGTTATTCGGCCTTTTGACAGGTGCTCACATTAATGTGACTAAAGACTGTGTGATGGAACCAGAAGAAATGTTATACGGCTTACTACACGCAGCGTTCATGTAAGTCCATGCCAGAAAATCACGTTGATAAACGTTGTACTTGAGGAAATTTCCATATAATCTCGGTAATTATCTCTGGTTTATTTTCTTACCGGCTGATCCGGAATGTTATGATCCTAGCAATGTATCTCTGAGTCAATGGACGTTCGCTGTTGGGTCCACTCCATTCCTTACGACAGTGCTCCAGATTTGATTCAGATGGTTCAAATGGCTCTGAGCACTATGCGACTTAACTTCTGAGGTCATCAGTCGCCTAGAACTTAGAACTAATTAAACCTAACTAACCTAAGGACATCACACACATCCATGCCCGAGGCAGGATTCGAACCTGCGACCGTAGCGGTCGATGGGCTCCAGACTGTAGCGCCTAGAACCGAACGGCCACTCCGGCCGGCTCCAGATTTGGTCACAGGACTCTGTCAGCAAATTAGAGTCTTCCAACGTCCTCCATTGATTCTGATTTCACGTTTCACATCGCCTCACAAAGTAGCATCTGGGGTTTTAATGCAATGACAGACTCTAGAAGTTTGCCACGAAGGTTTCAATCCTGTGCTGCGGTATTCTCTTTCGTTTAGAGGTATCATTTACCATATTTAAAAAAGCTGATACTCAGTACATCTCTAGGAAAAACTGTCAAAGTCTTCAGAGCTTCCTTTCAAACACAAAGGTGCGATCTATTCCTGTGTGCATCGGTGTCATCAGCGAAGAACTGAGAAGTGCTGATGATGCTGTGAAACCGCTGGCGGTTCCATTACGTTTCTTTACAGCACTACTGATTTTACTTTCGTTTCTGTTGACCATCTAGCGTAGCGTATTATTCTAAACAATGACAGATATCTGAGGCGACCTCGCAGTATTAGACATTGGTCACCAGTAAAGAAAGTGGAACATTACCGAAGGTCTTTCAGAAATACAGAAGTCGAAATTTACGTGTTCACTAGCAACTATTATTCCCATGGTATTGCGCGAAAAATAGCGATCTGAGTTTGTCTGCCCTGTTTACAATACCCTGAGAAAAGCTTATTTTCCTTGCAGGACGCCACACTATTCCAGCTTAGAATGTCCTTCAAGATGCAGCCATCTATGGACGTCAGAAAAACTGATTTCCCATTCTGTACGTCAGTTGGTTCGAATTTCTTCACACAGGAGTATTCTTTGTGATAGAGGATTTACATGAATATTATCTATGAAAAAAAGCAAAGGCAGCAGTAAATTCAATGTAAAATACAGCAAAAATTCCACCTGGTGGAACCGTCTTCACTTTTAGATACTTCAGATTTTTTTAACACCAAGAGTACTTTTTTTCCATTTGCAGGTTTATGTGGTGGTCACGCAGTGCTAAGAAACTTCTGAATATCTGCTTGTTGTCACTGGTTGAAGACTGACTTATACTTTTCAGAAGTTTTCTACTCTTCGTTTATTTTACTTAGTAGCAGAACTTACTACGAATTTATGAAAAATCGTTCACAGAGAATGAACTTCTATATTAAAGGAATGTTAAGTGGATTGTTTTAGCTATTTGTTTGTCCCGCCAAATTCTGAATTTCATCTCATCTAGTCATAGGTTAGAAGACGCATATCAACTTCACTTACGACAATGCGCCATAAATTCACGCGCGCCAACGTATGGTTCTCTTGCTTTTATACTTCGTTCTGCATTAACAAAATAATGTTAAACGTACCACTGCTGATTTAACTAGATCATCGGATCTATTGCACGGCAACTGTGGAAGTTTTATGGCAAGAATTGTTTGACTATTTGGTCAGATGCCTACTATTAATCTTTGAGCGTGGAGAGTGGTATATTCATGAAAATTACATAACAGCATTTACAACCGAGTATTTTATACGTTATAAATACACCAGGAGAACGTCAGATCGCATCTACGTATTGTGGATGATTTGTGACAATTATGCTCTACAAGTATGTCTATGAAACTTCGGCTATAATGTTTTATCATCCTACGAATGACCATATGCGCATGTGAGACAAGGAAAACGTCAGCAAATCAGCAGTACAGAAGCTCACTGCCTTGCATCAAGGACATTTGAAGTATTTTTTGCAGATGAACTGGGAAGAAGCTGAAAACCCGGCACTTGATCGAGTTCACTGGAGGAAACTTGGTGCCCGATATAACACCGAGCATTTTAGGAACCTAAGTCTAGGCGTATCACATGAGAAACGTTTCACGTGCTACTGGAAAGTATATTATCTATTTTTTTGACTTTAATTATTTATTAACCATCAAAAGTATCTGAAAAAGTAATCGTGAGCATATGACACTCCAAAATATGGTAATACATAAATGATAATCAACGTTGCAGCAGCGAAACAAGATATAGAACACCAGCAGAAGAAGAGACACGTGACATACGAATACTTCTAATTCTGATAATCTCTTAGCATTGAGTATTATTATCACGCTAGTTAGCTCGATTGAAATGCGAGAAATGTCAGCATCACAGTAGCTCTCACAGACAGTTAATGTAGGAATATGATTCTGTACTTTGGACGTATGTCAAGTGAAATGCTTTTCAAAATTGTTGGAAGAATTAAAAATAATTCTTCACAACAACTTGTGTATGTAGGTACTAAACTGGATAAATTAATTCCTACGTTACTGCAGTCAATCATCGTTGGAAAAAATAGTTGACAGGACTTACATACGAGGTGTGGCTGGAAGAAAACCGGACTAGTACTGGTGAAACAATAAAACGAATGCAATAAGGCTGAAAGTCGCGTGGCCTGTCACGTGACTCTCGCTCCGCCTACTGCTCGAGTTTCATCTGTCTCCTGCACTCAGTCTGCCCGTGGCGTCTGTTTTAAGTAGCTGACGTTTTGTCTGTGCGTCGGAAAATGTTGAGTGTACAGAAAGAACAGCGTGTTAACATCAAATTTTGTTTCAAACTAGGAAAATCTGCAAGTGAAACGTTTGTAATGTTACAACAAGTGTACGGCGATGATTGTTTATGGCGAACACAAGTGTTTGAGTGGTTTAAACGATTTAAAGATGGCCGCGAAGACACCAGTGATGACACTCGCACTGGCAGACCATTGTCAGCAAAAACTGATGCAAACATTGAAAAAATCGGTAAACTTGTTTGACAAGATCGCCGTTTAACAATCAGAGCAGTGTCTGAGTTAACAGGAGTTTCCAGGATGTCAGAACAAATCATTCTTCGGCGTTCCTTCTGTTCAATTGTGAGACACTTTGGAACCATTTTTGAACACACTTTGTTCATGTTGAAACTTTCATGAAGAATCTGCCTAACACTTTCCTTGTCAACTGTCATCAACTACCAGGTTTAATCAAGCAGCAACTCATTCACACGTATAAAAAAACTACATCAATTGCAGCCCATGCCTGCGGTAATGATTATTACAAATAATCATGACAGGAATCATACCAAGTATCTAATACCAGAGGATACATTGTTTCAATAAAATGACATAAAGCTACAGTGCCAAATCATAATTTTTCTTGCATGTATGTTAGTTTTGATATATTCTATTAATGAGTCAATATAACGAGAACCAGTGTTCCAAATAAACGGTTTTTATAACAGAATTCTACAAGACGTTCTTAATTTCTCACGAAAAATAACTCTCATTATGTGGATCCTGAACAGGAAAGCTATAGACTGTGTTGATGGGTTATTCCAAAACTTGGTACGATACAACGTTATGGAATGCTACAACAAATAGATGGTAACCACCTACCTATGTTACGAGATACTAAAGTTCTGCCAAATCCACGCTCTAACAGAAAGGTGAAACGAGAAATGAAGATGCCCTGGCTGTTGTAATGAGGGGTTTCAGGCAGAATATCAGTGTTACCCCTTCCATTATACAGAGAGGCCATCTCGTTTGCCGCCGATCATCAGATTCCGGTTACCCAGGTCACACAGCTCGTAGGACACGGAGAATGCAATGGGTTCCACGTGCTGGACACGCGGCTGAGTCACTGTGCAGTGAGCGCAACGAGAACGGCAAACAGACGTTTGTGTTTAAGCAGCAAACAGCGCGCAGCCCCTTCTGGCGATCACGGCGGCTGCTTCTCATTTCCGGCGGCTCGGCCATCAACGGCCGTTCTCAAGTGTCCTCCCCGCTCCCTTCTTCCTCCCTACCACTCTCTTCCTCAACGCGATACTGTTGTCGGAGCTGAAATAAAAAAGAAAAAAAAACTACTCTTCTCGCAGCTGCTGATAACAATGATCCTTGTCGTTTCAAAGAGGAAACTATAACGTAATACAGATGAACATCATTAAATGAAAATTGAAACATTCGCGTAATTTCAGCTCTTTCTGGCCTCCTAAACAAGATACCTGTATTCTGTGGTGCCTCCAGACAACAGCACTTGTAAGCCAGTCACTTCCTTCAAAACTATACCTCAGTTTCATTCAAGATTATAAAACCGGCTTATACTCCAAAATATCCGCCAGAAACTGCATGTGACCTTTTCATAACGCGATCTGCCTTCAAAATTCAGAAGAGAGTAGGCAAAACTCATATAAAGTGCAATAAGTGGGGGTCGCTCGAAAATAACACAGCAGAGCAAGTTGAAAACACAACATCAACAGCAAACTTCTTTCTGTACTGAGTCAGAGTGTAGTAAATAATGTCTTATTCGATCGATTTGTGAAAGGACAATTGTATATGTCACCTGTTTCCTAAACAATTTAATAACCTGAAGAGAGTGAGCTTATGTGGTGAAAGAAATAATAGGCGTTACTGTCGTCTCCGTCACCGTATGACTCGAAGAACTGCATTAAATATGCCTAAACTGTTTTGATGAAAATTTCTTACGAAAGATAAATACAACTGTGACAAGCATGTAACCCTTGAGCGAAATGCAGTTTATGTGGTTGGAATTAGTTTTGCATGACACACGGTTTAAGTACACGAACACGGAGACAAGGTACGCGTGTTAGAACTGAAAAGTGAAGGAAAGCTGTAAGATAATGAATTCACGAAGTCCAAATGTATGAAAACCCAAATATACACGGTCCAGTCACATTAATGTGATCATTTCCTACGTTAGACGTCAACGTGCAATAACCACTCACAGACGGCATGTGGCAGCATTAGCAGTGGAGAGTGTAACAAGTGTGTCGGTGGGACGTGGAAATCAGTGCAGTCGTTGTCGTGATATGGAAACGGAGCGATTTACCTGACGTCCAGTAGTGCATGATCATGCTCTATTGGGCCAAGGGTGGAAGCATTTGCGAAACGGTTAAGTTTGTAAACTCTTCGCATGCCACCGTGGTTAGAGTATACTGTTCGTGGCAAAAGAGGGCTATCCAAAACTGGTACTAAGGTAACTGTGGTGCACCACGGGCCACTGGGGCGAACGACGATCGCGAAGATGTGTACGGCTGAATAGACGAGCACCAGTTGAGAGACTGACCTCCTAGATGAACCAAGGGGATACCAAACGACGGTTCAGCGAACATTGCTGCAGCAAGCGCCTCTTTCATGCAGCCATACTGACTGCTCGTTATCGGCAGCGAAGGCCGGAATTAGCACGCCAGTACTGCAACTGGACATCACTGAGTTGAGAGTGGTGGGTTTTTCAGATGAATCACGTTTTATTGTCCATCGGACAGATGGCCGTTGTCGTGAACTGCCTTGCAACAGTCGTCGGGAGGGCACAGGCCGGATAATGGAGCCTTATCTTGTGGGGAATGTTTTCGTGGCATTGCCTGACTGATCTCGTCATTCTGGAAGCCACAATGGATTAACGCAAGTATGTATCTATCTTTGGGAACCATGTCCAGCCCTACACGCAGTTTGTTTTTTCTTCGGCACAATGGCATCTACCAGCAAGACAAAGTGTCACACAGCTCACAGAATACGTGTGTGATTAGAAATTAGAAGGTCTGCAGGATGAGTTTATCATACTCCCCTGGCCACCAAACATTCCTGACTTAAACATAATAGAGGATATCTGAGACCACCTCGATCAGGGTGTATGCACCATGGATCCTCAACAGAGAAACCGAACGCAGCTGGCCATGGCTTCACATCCCTGTCTGTGCCTTCCAGAACTTCACTGACTCTCTTCCTCCACACCGGATCTGCAAAAGGTGGTTATTCAGGCTGTACTACAGGAACCGATTTGATATACAAGTTAGCCGTCATGGCTTCGAACAGCCATCGAGTCAGAACAATTAACATCCCTCTCGAAGCTGTTAGTTAGTCACCTGAATTTACAGATAGTTAATTGATAGATGGATACCGATCTGTTCTGAAGCAACTGAAAACGAGAGCAAAGAACCAATACATTGACCGAGAAGTCCACATACAGATACCAACGCGAAAAAATCACGATTTTATCTAACATCAACACTATCGCGGTATGCAAGCATGTGAATACAATCGAATTGCTTGCTTCTTGTTATGGACTCACCATTGTTTGACGTTTGGTTTGTGGGCGCTCAGCTGCGAGGTCGCCAGCGCCCGTAGAAAGTTTCCATTTTTACACAGTCTATTTTCTTTTCACACTCCAATCTAGTCACTCTCACAAATAATGATGTTGATGAAAATGATGAGAACAACAGAAATCTCTAGATTTATCATCGTGGATGATTCACGAGATGTGTATAAGATTGACATAACATGTTGCTTGGCTGTTGAGGAAACGTACACTGTTGGAAACTCAACTGAAAATGTATGCTTGATGCACAATGGCTATCTCATAGCATGTGCTACTGGGACCTTCACGAGCACCTCCTTAGCGTTATTGTGGTTACTAAATAAGCCCGGGAAGAAACATGGCGCTCAGCTTTGGATCTTATTTATCTTCTCTAATAATACTACGTAATAAGGGTCCCATAGTGACGGGAAAGCTTTAAGATGGATCGATCGATAGATTTCTAAGCTTCTTCTTCCATTCGTAAATAATACACCTTCAGGATCTCTGAGATAAACCTCTGCCTTATTTTTTTCATTTCCAACAACTAGTTTTATGCGGTCATTTTACTTTAGATCGCTCAGGGCGCATGCCCTTTTATATGTATATATAAATTTTGTCCCACTAAGAATGGTTAATATTCAGGGACATGACAGGAACGATCATTCGACGCAAAAACTCTATTATACATGGGCTTTAAAATCGATACCTTAAGAGCTGTGAGCACTTCTTCATTTTCGATATTTCGAAAAAAATCCCATCGACTCCAGGCTCTTTTCATTCTATAGTTTTAGAGGATTTAGAAAAGTTTTCAATTAAATGTGGGCTCTTTAATGCATAACTTAGGAGCTACGAGCACTTTTTCAGTATAGGAGACGTGCTTCACAATTGTGAATTCTAAATCATTCCCTATTCCCTCACGACACTTTCCCTACACAATGAAATTGGCAAACAGTCGCAGATTGCTGCTCATCATATGCGTCATATTGTTTATATGATAGTTGTGGATCAGTATCGTTATGAAAGCTTTGGTTATGGATTTTTTGACGTTTGACCTTGAAGAGTTCTCTGCGACATTGGCCCCATACTTAGATAACATTTATCGTGAATTTCCAACCCAGAGCTCGACTTGTCCATTTGTCAGCTGATATCTTGCAAACTATGGATAAATGGCAACAGGTACATTCCACATTCCTCAATTTCCGAAAAGCATTTGACACACCGCCCCACTGCAGAGTGTCAACGAAAGTATGAGTATATGGAGTAGGTTTGCAGATAGGTGAGTGGCTCAAAGACTTCTTGATTGATAGAACTCAGTGCCTTCTCCTCAATGGCGAGTGTTACACAGAGACAAGGTTATCGTCAGAAGTGCCCTAGGCAAGCGTAATAGTGCGGCTGTTATTTTATATATACATAAATTATCTGGCAGATAGGGTGAACAGTAATGTGAGGCTGTTTGCTGATGATGTTGCCGTTTACAAGCAGGTGTTGTCGTTGAGTTACAGTAGGGGGAAACAAGATTACTTAGACAAAATTTCTAGTAGGTGTGATGAATGGCAGCTAGCTCTAAACGTGGAAAAATATAAGTTAACGCAGATGAGTAGCAAAAACAAACCCGTCATGTTCGAATATACTATTAGTAATATACTGCTCGACACAGTCTTGTCGATTAAATATCCAGGCATAATATCGCAAAGCGATCTGAAATGGAATACATATGTAAGGATTGTTCTAGGGAAGACTAATGGTCCACTTGGGTTCACTGCGAAAATTTGGGGAAAGTGTGGTTCATCTGCGAAGGTGAATGCATATAGGACAATACTGCAATGCGTCCTTGAGTGTTGTTCTAGTGTTTGGGATCCGCACCAAGTCGGATTAAAGGAAGACATTGAAGCATTTCAGAAGTAGCCTGCCGGATTTGGTACCAGTGCGTCCGAACAACAGGCAACTATTATGTAGATACTTCGGGAACCCGAACAGAAATCCCTGTGGGGGAGGGCAACATTCCTTTCGATGAACACTGTTGAGGAAATTTAGAGAACTGGCATTTGAATCTGATTTCAGAACAATTCTACTGCCGCCAAAGTACATTTCGCGTAAGGGCCGCGAACATAAGACAAGGAAATTACGACTGCACGGAGGCACATAGACAGTAATTTTCCCGCTCTCTGTATACAAGTGGAAAAGCACGAAAGCATATACATAATAATTTTCCCATCGCTCTACATGCAAGTGAAATAGGAAAGGATATGACTATTAGTTTTACAGGTTATCCCTGCTACACACTGTAAGGTGGCTTGCGGAGTATGTATGTAGGTGTAGATTTAGGAATGAAGCTCACATCGAAATAGCATGTGTCGAGATTACCCATCACGACACAGGTCCGCTCAAGCCTCTTGGCCAACTGTATGACTTAAAAATGGTAGAAAATACAAAAACCTGGTGGGTGGCATTGTCCTCCTGGTTGGGGGGGGGGGGGGAGGGAGATGAGGATATCCAGATTTATACCTCACTACATCGCTAAACCAGTTGTGTCACTCTAAAATGGGGGAAACTCTGCTTGTTGTTGTTGTTATGGTCTTCGGTCCACAGATTGGTTTGATGCAACTCTCCATGTTACTCTATCCTGTGGAAGCTTCTTCATCTCCCAGTACCTACTGGAACCGACTTCCTTCTGAATCTGCTTAGTGTATTCATCTCATGGTCTTCCTCTAAACGCTGCCCTCCAACACTAAGCTGGTGATCCCTTGGTGCCTCATAACATGTTCTACCAACCGATCCCTTCTTCTAGTCAAGTTGTGCCACAAATTTCCTTCTCCCGAGTTCTAATCAGTACCTCCTCATTAGTAATGTGATCTACCCATCTAATCTTCAGTATTCCTCTGTATCACCACATTTCGAAAGCTTCTATTCTCTTCTTGTCCAGACTATTTATCGTCCATGTTTCACTTCCATACATGGCTACACTCCATACAAATACTTTCAGAAACGACTTCCTGACACTTAAATCTATACTCGATGTTAACAAATTTCTCTTCTTCAGAAACGCTTCCCTTGCCATTGCCAGTCTACATTATGTATCCTCTGCACTTCGACCATCATCAGTTATTTTACTCCCCAAATAGCAAAACTATTCTACTATTTTAAGTGTCTCATTTCCTAATCTAATTCCCTCAGCATTAGCCGATTTAATTCGCCTATATTCCATTATACTGGTTTTGTTTTTGTTGATGTTCATCTTATATCCTCCTTTCAAAACACTGTCCATTCCGTTCAACAGCTCTTCCACGTCCTTTGTTGTCTCTGACAGAATTGCAATGTCATCGGCATACCCCAAAGCTTTTATTTCTTGCCCATGGATTTTAATTCCTACTCCAAATTTTTCTTTTGTTTCCTTTACTGCTTGCTCAGTATACAGATTGTATAACATCGGAGAGAGGCTACAACCCTGTCTCACTCCATTCCCAACCACTGCTTCCCTTTCATGTCCTTCGACTCTTATAACTGACATCTGGTTTCTGTGCAAATTATAAATAGCATTTCGCTCCCTGTATTTTACCCCTGCGACCTTCAGAATTAGAAAGAGAGTATTCCAGTCAACATTGTCAAAAGCTTTCTTTAAGTATACAAATGATAGAAATGTAGGTTTGCCTTTTCTTAATCTAGCTTCTAAGATAAGCCGTAGGTTCAGCATTGCCTCACGTGTTCCAACATTTCTACGGAATCCAAACAGATCTTCCCCGAGGACGGCTTCTCCCAGTTTTTCCCTTCGTCTGTAAATAATTTGCGTTAGTATTTTGCAGCCGTGACTTATTAAACTGATAGTTCGGTAATTTTCACATGTGTCAATACCTGCTTTCTTTGGGATTGGAATTATTATATTCTTCATGAAGTGTGACGGTATTTCGCCTGTCTCATACATTTTGCTCACCAGATGGTAGAGTTTTGTCAGAACTGACTCTCCCAAGGCTGTCAGTTGTCCTAATGGAATGTTGTCGACTCCCGGGGCCTTGTTTCGACTTAGGTGTTTCAGTGCTTTGTCAAACTCTTCACGCAGTATCATATCTCCCATTTCATCTTTATCTACATCCTCTTCCATTTCCATAATATTGCCCTCAAGTACATCGCCCTTGTATAGACCCTGTATATACTCCTTCCACCTTTCTGCTTTCCCTTCTTTGCTTAGAACTGGGTTTCCATCTGAGCTCTTGATATTCATACCTTTTCTCCAAAGGTCTCTCTAATTTTTCTGTAGGCAGTATATATCTTACCCCTAGTGAGATAAGCCTCTACATCCTTACATTTGTCCTCTAGCCATTCCTGCTTAGCCATTTTGCACTTCCTGTCGATCTCATTTTTGAGACGCTTGTATTCCTTTTTGCCTGCTTCATTTACTGCATTTTTATATTTTCTCCTTTCATCAATTAAATTCAATATTTCTTCTGTTACCCAAGGATTTCTACTAGCCCTCGTCTTTTTACCTACTTGATCCTCTGCTGCCTTCACTACTTCATTCCTCAAAGCTACCCATTCTTCTTCTACTGTATTTCTTTCCCCCATTCCTGTCAATTGTTCCCTTATGCTCTCCCTGAAACTCTGTACAACCTCTGGTTCTTTCAGTTTATCCAGGTCCCATCTCCTTAAATTCCCACATTTTTGCAGTTTCTTCAGTTTTAATCTACAGGTCATAACCAATAGATTGTGGTCAGAGTCCATATCTGCCCCTGGAAATGTCTTACAATTTAAAACCTGGTTTCTAAATCTCTGGCTTACCATGATATAATCTATCTGAAACCTGTCAGTATTTCCAGGCTTCTTCCATGTATGCAACCTTCTTTTATGATTCTTGAACCAAGTGTTAGCTATGATTAGGTTATGCTCTGTGCAAAATTCTACCAGGCGGCTTAATCTTTCATTTCTTATCCCCAATACATATTCACATATTACGTTTACTTCTCTTCCTTTTCCTACTACCGAATTCCAGTCACCCATGACTATTAAATTTTCGTCTCCCTTCACTATCTGAATAATTTCTTTTATCTCATCATACATTTCTTCAATTTCTTCGTCATCTGCAGAGCTAGTTGGAATATAAAATTTTACTACTGTAGTAGGTGTGGGCTTTTTCTATCTTGGCCACAATAAGGCGTTCAGTATGCACTAATTCCCACTATATCTAACTTTAATCTATCTATTTGCCTTTTTAAATTTTCTTACCTACCTGCCCGGTTAAGGGATCTGACATTCCACGCTCCGATCCGTAGAACGCCAGTTTTCTTTCTGCTGAAAACGACGTCCTCTTGAGTAGTCCCCGCCCGGAGATCCGATTGGGGGCTATTTTACCTCCGGAATATTTTACCCAAGAGGACGTCATCATCATTTAACCATACAGTAAAGCTGCATGCCCTCGGGAAAAATTACGGCTGTAGTTTCCCCTTGTTTTCAGCCGTTCGCTGTACCAGCACAGCAAGGCCCTTTTGGTTAGTGTTACAAGGTCAGATCAATCAATCATCCAGACTGTTGCCCCTGCAACTACTGAAAAGGCTGCTGCCCCTCTTCAGGAACCACACGTTTGTCTGGCCTCTCAACACATACCCCTCCGTTGTTGTTTCACCTACGGTACGGCTATCTGTATCGCTTAGGCACGCAAGCCTCCCCACCAACGGCAGGAACTGTGCTTAAATTAATGTGGACACACGGTGCATAAGTCGGTTGCCATCACTCTCATCAGTATTAAATACATAGAGGTCGAATTTACGGACGGAATACCGAAATTTTCTGTTGCAGCTGTCTGAACGCTGTACAGGCCGCATTTATGTCATGATAGAAACAGCACTGCGCAGCTGTTGATGTAACGATATATATTTAAAAAAAATCGTTGGATTTTCTGAAGATGGTGAATTACTGCATCATAATATATATAACAAATAATGATATTTTCTTACAATATTGTTGTTATTTTTCACAGCCCATTCCTGTCATTTAACATGAGTTACGGGTTTATAAAGAAGTGCAGTCACTATAGCTGAATGAGTAAGGTGTTCCTTTCCTACACGGAAAGCATTATTCAACATGGTGGCGATGCTGTCAGGGCTCCTCTGAGCCATAATCCTTAGGTAGCGGTCATTCACTGCAGTAGTAGTCCTTAGGGGGCCTGAGCGAGGCATGCCATTGACAGTTCCTGTCTCTCTGTATCTCCTCTATGTCCGAACATCATCCCTATGGTACACTCCGAGACGCCTGGACACTTCCATAGCCGAGAGCCCTTCCTAGCACAAAATAACAATGCGGACGCTATCGAACCGCGGTATTGACCGTCTAGGCATTGTTGAACTACAGACAACACGAGCTGTGTACCTCCATCCTGGTGGAATGACAATAAGTGATAGGCTGTCGGACCCCCTCCGTCTAATAGGCGCTGCTCATGCATGGTTGTTTACACCTTTGGGTGGGTTTAGTGACATCTCTGAACAGTCAGAGGGATTGTGTCTATGATACAATATCTACAGTCAACAGCTATGTTCCGGAGTTCTGGGAAGTGGGCTGATGCAAAACTATTTTTGATGTGTGTATATTCAAAGCAGCTGATAAATTGATCACCCAGTAGTGTAAGAACTGTCAAAGGTTGAACATGTCGAAACACGTAGCACCACTCCTTGAGTCAACAAAGCCGTCATGTAAGCGTTAGTCATGATGGTGAGTAAAAATGTAGTAAAAAAAAGTGCAACTCATAATTTTATTCTGCACAGGTAGACAAAGCTATCACAGCCTCTTGACAAGAAAATTGTGCTGTTGAATTCTATGTATAGTTTAAACAGCCATGGTAGTAAACTCGTCCATGAAGGAATGATGTCAGATCATGAGTTCCACCCAACGGTGGATTTCGAACAACCTCGATATAGTAATAAGGAAATCATATTACCCCTAGATACGTAGATTCGCCTATGCGATACCTCACTGCATATTGCTACCGTCTTCCATGAAAGTGCCCAGTTTCCATCAGTGATGCTAGGTAAAACGTGATATTTGCAGGAGATCTCCCGTAAACAGTCAACTGTTTAACGAGAAAGAGTACACTCATCTACAATAGTATACGTTTAAAAATCCAATATATGCAAGTTACTCGATCGGTTATGCTGTAGACAAACAGTTAATCTGGCCACTGTTAGTTCATGGATTCTACGAGAAAATATGGAGCATTTTGCTGGAGTTGGCACATCAAACTCTTCATCATTTGGAAGAAATATTATCGCTCAACAATCCAATTTATATTGAGCATCACTATGTATGAACGAACTGTGCTAGATGTAGGCACATATATACGTTCCTGTTTTACATACGTCCAACTAAATTTAAGAGTTCATGAGTAACCAAAATAGTATAGAAGCTACATTTGGGTTTTTATTTCTCTATAAAGCACTCTGTCCGCTAATGTAAATGCATTGACATCATCATGGCCGTGTGGAGGAAGCACCTTAATCACAAGAACTTCGCTGTAACTGAATGGTCCTGCAACGCTACCGAAGACCAGAATAAGAAGAAGAATGGATCACTCCTTCCTGACAGTATACGAACTATAACTGTTGGTTCATCTGACTGTCAAATGATGAGTATTACTATGTTACTGCTAACACATCCTTATGGAATCTGCTTAGAGCGTGTGCTCATTTTTCAGAAACTTTCAGCCCAAATACCAACTATTATGAGGATGCTTTCGGGACCTGATGGTGTAATATATACTACATTCAGCAAAAGAAGTGACATCCTGCCACCAGAAAAGTAAAGTCCGTCACGGCGTTTCTGTCTGACGATTTAGCGGTGAAAAACCAGGATGATATATGGAAATATTTCTACTTTGGCTGTCATATGGATGTTGATCTCATTTATTTGTGCCAAACATATTCCAGGTGTGTGAAGCAGTTGTTAAGGGGTAATGCATACTTTATTATTGCTTTCAGACAGTGCAGTGTGCACTTGGAAAACATTTATGAAGCACACATGAGAACTGATATGACATGAATGAATGTACAGTGTGTTCCAGGAAGAACGATCAGTACTGAGGGATTTAACGGGAACGATCATTCCAAGCAAACTAGCTTACCTTAAGAGCTGTGAGAGGCTTTTCATCTTCGATAGTGTGAAACAAATATCGTTACTGCAAGCTCTTTGTTTTCTATATTTTGGGAAGAGGTAATATGGACAGAAACAAAAAGAAAGTTTAAAAATCATGGGCTCAAAATTCATGCCGTCTACGTGTCCTGTAGAAGAGATGTGTTTCGCATTAGCAAAGGTGAGCAAGTACTCATAGCTCTTAAAGTATGCACTTTAGAGTTCACGATTATCGGAACTTTTTTCTTGTTTTGATCGATAATACCACCTCTCAAAATTTGAAAAGCGAAGAGCCTTAAATTGTTTCACGGTATTAAAGATGAAGATGTGCTCATGGCTCTCAAGGTTCACATTATAGAGCCCACGATTACTAGACACTTTTACATTGAATGATCGATCCTGTGATATCCTTGAAAACTGATCGTTCCTCTTGGGCCAAACTGTAGAACCACATGTGGGGACTACTGTAATCACACGCAATATAGTTTTTTGGTTATTGATTAAAGGGTAAAATTGAATACTGGGTGATAGAGATGAAACTTTTGGGAGTTTCTGTTTAAAAGATAGTGTACCAACAAGTACTGTGTCACTATATTATGTACCATGGATAAGTTTGCAACCGTGGCATGCACTCTTTCCGAGAAGGTTATGCACAACCAAACATCCGTTTATACGTTGATAAAAAAATGAATCAATAATTGGAAGTCTTAAAAGCTGTACCACGTAAATTAAAAACGTTAACGAATCTCTCAAACATCATATTACAGAAATGCAAATATTGGAGGGTGAAGGTATATGAAACTGAAGAAAACCCTAGGGCATGTGTAAAAAATTCCTCCTGTAAACAACAGAGAAGGAACTGGTCGTGAAGAAAGCGCTAGAACCCTTATGAGTTTAGTTTTTATAGGAAATACAGAGGTTAACGCGACTGAAAGAGTTTTAGGCACACAAAGGGAATACCCTTTATAAGTTTGTGAGAGACTGTACGAGTTGCATAATTTCTCATACCCTGTTTAGAATACAGCCGCATGTTGACCAAATGGTACGTAACTGAGGCTTGGAAATCGATTCATCAGAATTTTAGATTGCTAAAATTAAGAACTTGGAGTGAGACCATACTCTCCTACAAACATTTAAGCCGGTAACAGAAATAATTAAAGGACTCTCGCACAGAATGGATGGAGTCAGGAGAGGAGAAGAAGAAGAAGAAGGAGGAGGAGGAAGAGGAGGAGGATGAGGATGTGATATTACTTATTACATTAATCATCATAACGTCAGTGACATAGACATGACATACAGGCCCCGCAGGGATCAATTGCACTTGCTGGGAGAGCATTCTATATGTTTAACCAAGCATGAAGTACTGCTCGTGGATAAATAACATGAAAGATAAATAACATGAAAGAACATCCGGTTTAGTGGATTTAATATTCTTAAAATCTTCTAAACCTTAACATTCTTAAAATTTTCGAGCCGTGACATGTATTCGTTGAAAAAGATAAAATCTTATATTGAAATAATATATCTGACTAATGCACACAGGTGAAACTACGCCCCCAAGTGAACAAACAATAACTCAAAATACAAGAAAATACAGGAACAGGAGAATATATACACTCCTGGAAATTGAAATAAGAACACCGTGAATTCATTGTCCCAGGAAGGGGAAACTTTATTGACACATTCCTGGGGTCAGATACATCACATGATCACACTGACAGAACCACAGGCACATAGACACAGGCAACAGAGCATGCACAATGTCGGCACTAGTACAGTGTATATCCACCTTTCGCAGCAATGCAGGCTACTATCCTCCCATGGAGACGATCGTAGAGATGCTGGATGTAGTCCTGTGGAACGGCTTGCCATGCCATTTCCACCTGGCGCCTCAGTTGGACCAGCGTTCGTGCTGGACGTGCAGACCGCGTGAGACGACGCTTCATCCAGTCCCAAACATGCTCAATGGGGGACAGATCCGGAGATCTTGCTGGCCAGGGTAGTTGACTTACACCTTCTAGAGCACGTTGGGTGGCACGGGATACATGCGGACGTGCATTGTCCTGTTGGAACAGCAAGTTCCCTTGCCAGTCTAGGAATGGTAGAACGATGGGTTCGATGACGGTTTGGATGTACCGTGCACTATTCAGTGTCCCCTCGACGATCACCAGTGGTGTACGGCCAGTGTAGGAGATCGCTCCCCACACCATGATGCCGGGTGTTGGCCCTGTGTGCCTCGGTCGTATGCAGTCCTGATTGTGGCGCTCACCTGCACGGCGCCAAACACGCATACGACCATCATTGGCACCAAGGCAGAAGCGACTCTCATCGCTGAAGACGACACGTCTCCATTCGTCCTCCATTCACGCCTGTCGCGACACCACTGGAGGCGGGCTGCACGATGTTGGGGCGTGAGCGGAAGACGGCCTAACGGTGTGCGGGACCGTAGCCCAGCTTCATGGAGACGGTTGCGAATGGTCCTCGCCGATACCCCAGGAGCAACAGTGTCCCTAATTTGCTGGGAAGTGGCGGTGCGGTCCCCTACGGCACTGCGTAGGATCCTACGGTCTTGGCGTGCATCCGTGCGTCGCTGCGGTCCGGTCCCAGGTCGACGGGCACGTGCACCTTCCGCCGACCACTGGCGACAACATCGATGTACTGTGGAGACCTCACGCCCCACGTGTTGAGCAATTCGGCGGTACGTCCACCCGGCCTCCCGCATGCCCACTATACGCCCTCGCTCAAAGTCCGTCAACTGCACATACGGTTCACGTCCACGCTGTCGCGGCATGCTACCAGTGTTAAAGACTGCGATGGAGCTCCGTATGCCACGGCAAACTGGCTGACACTGACGGCGGCGGTGCACAAATGCTGCGCAGCTAGCGCCATTCGACGGCCAACACCGCGGTTCCTGGTGTGTCCGCTGCGCCGTGCGTGTGATCATTGCTTGTACAGCCCTCTCGCAGTGTCCGGAGCAAGTATGGTGGGTCTGACACACCGGTGTCAATGTGTTCTTTTTTCCATTTCCAGGAGTGTATTATGATAACCACAACAAAATATTAGAACAGCTATGCCTGGGAATACAGCTCACCTGAATGAAATCATACCACTCGTCTGAGAGCGTCAAGCAAGAAGCACTATTAAATAACAAATATGGAAATGGCAGTACGAGAACTCCACAAACCAGCGCGAAAAAAATTCCCACGTGTGAGTGTAATAATATAAGGTTTTGCTCATTTACTACAGGCACATATCGCAGATATGAGGCCAAATTCACCACTGAGTAATGATTTCAAATACGTTTTAACATTATAAACAGGTATTCCTAATTCGACTGGGTCCTACACATGAAATCAAAGATTGGGAAGAAATTTTCGTAGGTGTTTGAACCGTTTCTGCAGACAAGGATGATTCATAGCCCAGAAAACCTTCAAACAGGGCATGTAAGTGAGTTTTACAAGGATGTTTCAAGACGATAATTCATCAATACAGAATAGACTACTCCTCAATATTATCCCACCCGAAATCGAGTTACGTGGAACATCTCAATGTAAAAATTAATAACTGTATGTGGATACATTTTAAATATCGTGGTTAATACAAATGGCTAGATATTCTTACAGAAATAGTTTGGCAGTATAATCAAATTGAACATCATAAGAAAGAAATAAAGCCTCTAGATGTTCATGAGAATGGGCTACTAGATGATTGTATTAAATATAGGACCCATACAAGAATAAGTTTTTAGGTGATTCCGTATGATTTCAAAATACAAGACGGTGTTTGAGAAATCTTACCTACCAAACCGGTCAATGAAGATGTTTACAGCTTTCAAAGTGCAACAAAGAAACCCAACAACTTGCGTCTTAGAGGACGGCAACGATGAAGGTATTTCTCGGAGTTTTGCACAGGAGAACTTCATAGAAGGTCTAAGCGAGACATATTTCTCATACAGCATCTTAAAAAATGTCGAAAGTAAGGCTTTAGTTTAATGGCTTGGCTTCTCCTCACTACACAAGTGTTGGGTGAATGCTCATGACTTTGTATATAACAAGCTGCGCAAATGCCCACATTGCAGTAGCATTACATGATTGATCAGCAGTGCAACACAGGTGGTGGTGGAATTCTCAACAGGCTACCAGTGGAATTGTGCATCCCCAAGTATAACTATTATGGCCATGGAACAAAGCTGCAAAATCATGTAAGACGTGGCGATAAGGAGTTGAATCTGCTGTGAGAAGACTGCAAGGGACTCGATTTGGCACATGCTGCAAAAGATTTGGCAGGACGTCATGCTGCAGATCAAATATTAGCTGATAAAGTCAAACAAATACATAGAGGAAGGATATTGGCACAGGCAACATATTGCGGTGTTAGTAGTTCATAAAGCAATGCTTGCAAAAATTAAATTTGCTGCTGGGATAAATTTCCAACATGTTATGAGCGAAGCACATGCTACACCAAAGAAGGGTAAACCTTTGGGATGTTTAAAGAAACCGCAAGCAATCTGCCATATCAGCATCTAAGTGTCTTGAAGCAGAAAGAAGAAGAAGCAAACGCGTTAAAATGTCTGGGGTTCTAGCAATACCTAAGACACCAGGGGAAATTAACCCATTTGTAATTGTTGCTCTTGTGGGAATATCAGCTATTGGCTCTTTATCTGGAGGGGAAGCAGCCATAGGCCGTAGAGTGATTAATGCACACAGTGCAGAAGAGTAGCTTTAGTAGGCATGATGAGAGCTATCGCTGTTGGGGAAGATCTAAATTTAATACCGCACGAAAAGGGCTTAGGCTGTTTACAAAGAAAGATCATACCTGTACCCCCAACAGACCACTTCCTAGTACACATCAGATTAAATTCGTTGAAAATGCCACATCCCTAGATTTCATTCAGTGTTTATGTTGGATACAATGCTAAAGACGATGTGTTAATCTAAATAATGTGGGGTTGTAGACGTGGATGATGCAGGAGGATCTGGAAATCACTGGATTATATTTGTCCAATAGAATAACGTCCACTACTGTGACACTCTCAGAGAATTATGTGAACTGGAAAACTTTCACCGCTATTTTAACAAAAATTATGTGTTCTACAAATTTCGACGCTACCAAGACGTCGGTACGTATCTCTGTGGATTTATACCTCATGTTCCTGCTGACAACTGTGTAAAGGCAAGCAGCATGCACATCAGTGCATCAGTTGAGGTTTAGATGTGATATCATACACACTGTCTTTGAAAGAACAATTGTTAGTATTACACATGAACTATTTTCTGCTAAATGGTTTAGGCAAGGGGGAATGGAGAATTAACTTGATCGGTCTGAAGACATACAGAAACATTCCCATTGTCATGAAGGCAAATTCCTCCTGGCCCATACGATATTGATTAGTTAAATGCATTTGTAAACTAAAATTATAAAATATTTTGAGTTATGCACAAACGTTAGCACGCCTCAAACCGAAATAAGAACGACAGAATGGACAACAGGCTTCAGCCAAGAAGTTACAATAGAAACAATATAAGGCTTAGTGAAGAGTCAAGTTGTGGAGGATATTTCAGATAAATTTTATGTGTTAGAACAACCAGTAGGCATGATTCGCAGTGAATGTAATACTGCAAGGAATTTTTGTCTGAACGACAGATTAATTCACTCAATCTATGGATTCTTCGCTACAGTGGGCCTAGGGTATAAAGTTGTTGAGGTGCCAAGGAACTCAACATAACTCCCAGTGACTTTCCAGACGCTACACGATCTCGAATTGAATATTGCTGACAAGACAGGGGATCTAGTTGATTTTAGGGGTGAGGAAATTGTGGCATGTCTCTACTCCAAGCAGCTTGGAGGTTAGGTGACGCACACAGCCATTAGCGCGCCACCTCACAATGGAAACAAAACGTGATAACCTGAGAGAATTAAAAGTTCCATAAATCGATGGGTATTTGGTACGTGACATGGTAAGGAAAGTGTGTGAGCTGCACAGGAATCATTCTGATGATGATACAGACAGCAAATATTGCAGATCTGAAGACAGAGAACAATGTTTGTGCAGACACATGAATTTTGGAACACGTCGTGCAACGCACATTCTTCAACATCTAGGTCTGCACCATCTACCACATGTTCCTATGTTGACCCAATAGCATTGTCAATTACCATTTCACTGTTTACGGAATCATCGAGATTGGACCTTGAGTCGTTGTAAACGTGTCACATTTTTGCATGAATAATGCTTTCTGTTACACTACTAATAATAATAATGGCGTGTGACGAGGGCCTCCCGTCTGGTAGACCGCTCACCTGGTGCAAGTCTTTCGATTTGACGCCACTTCCGGCGACTTGCGCGTCGATGGGGATGAAATGATGATGATTAGGACAACACAACACCCAGTCCCTGAGCCGGCCGAAGTGGCCGTGCGGTTAAAGGCGCTGCAGTCTGGAACCGCAAGACCGCTACGGTCGCAGGTTCGAATCCTGCCTCGGGCATGGATGTTTGTGATGTCCTTAGGTTAGTTAGGTTTAACTAGTTCTAAGTTCTAGGGGACTAATGACCTCAGCAGTTGAGTCCCATAGTGCTCAGAGCCATTTGAACCATTTTGAACCCAGTCCCTGAGAGGAGAAAATCTCCGACCCAGCCGGGAATCGAACGCGGGCACTTAGGATTGACAGTCTGTCGCGCTGACCACTCAGCTACCGGAGGCGGACTTCTGTTACACTCGGTTGACAGTTTTGTCCAAATTCACCGTCATCCAGTAGAAAGCTTGCACCACACTACGGATGCAGACCGATGAGGGCGGTATTATTTTATGGAAGTTCTTAATCTGTGCTTCCATATGATCAGCGGTAATAATCGAAGGCACCATGACAGTTTTGTATAACGTTAATATTATTGTGGACGACTGGCATCTCTTCACGCATAATGCCCTCCCCAATGGCGATAATATTTTCTGGATGAATTGCTGGTCATGTAAGAAAACCACAATCGTTCTACAGTGGTTTGAAGAGCATTAAAGTGAATTCACGTTGAAGTCTTGACAACAGATTTCGTCTGATATGAACCCGGCGGAACATAATTATCTGGAAAGCTTTCGTGCACCAGCTCAGAGCCCATAAACCGTTGGCCCGTAATTTGTGCATTTGTACATTGAAACCTTGTAGTTCATACCTTCAGAAACGACTTGCCACGTCTATGCCACCCAAAATCTGTGATGTACTGCGCTCCAAAGATGGACCAACATCATATTAAACACGAGGTTATTATGTTTTGGCTCATCAGCGTATGCAGCCTATTAGTGTTTAATGTTCCGTCGACGACGAGGTCGTTAGATAAAATGTACATCATCGGCTTTGGGAAAGACAGGCGCTAACATCAGCCATGTGCATTTTAAAGTAGAAATCCTACCGTGTACCTTAAGATATTTACGGAAACCACGGGTAACCTAAATCTGCTCTCCTCTTGAATGTGAATTTAGTGTGTTAACGTGGCGTTACCCAGTTCTGGTGCGTACTTCTTATCTTCCACGTTCGTGAACTTTACTTTAGCCAGTCAGACAGCTTGAGTTGTAAATGCAGTGGAGCTCAAAAATTCATAGAATGGTAGATAATAGAGGGGGAGGGGACAGAACCACTATCCTGTTCATCTCTTCCCTCGATACTTCCGCGTAAGAGATGTGAATTTTTACATGTAAACTGGGAACTAAGAAGTCGCTTTGAGGCTATTGTGACTTCAGGAGCTTTGTACTAATTGACGTATGTGTATCACGAGACTCGAATATAGCATTCCACGTGTAGAGCAAAAATCCACATGGCACACAATTTTTTGTAATTTCTTCCCTCTATTTATGTGTTACTTTTTATTTATATTGTTTCCAATAATATTTTTTCATCTGTACTTTCCTTGCGAAACACCCTACACAAATAACGCTTTAAGCAATGGAGAATCAAAACCAAAATTGTCTGCAAATTATGTTGATATAATACCATGTCCATTTAGCAACTACAGCCGTGTTTAAAATAACAGAGCTACGGAGAGTTTATCTTGTTACTGGCAGCTGTTGATCAGACATCTACGTCGTCGGCGCATTTTTATCTCAGCGCTGCACTTGACTGCTCCACAGGCAGATACCAAAAGAAACTCGTAAGAAGGAACGTGAGCATTTACAGAAGGGTCCCTCGCAAAGAAAAAGAGCACAAAAAGACGAGACTTGCTAACTATCTTAGCCACGAAAGCCGTGGGGGAGAGACGGTGCGATATGAATAAGCAAGGAACGGCTTACAAGGGCTCACCAGATTAAGACGGGATGGGGGCAAATTGCGAAAATTAAGCAATTACTTTGCTAATGCGTTTCTCCCCGCCGCGATAAGGAGCTTCTTCGTTTCTCTGTGTGAACGCAATGAGCATCATTGTTACAGCGCACATTGTACAAAATTGCAATGCTGGGGTACGAGGACGTACAGGAATCTTTGCTGTATACTGAAAGAACACAGGAAGAATGTGGAATACTTTGTTACACAGGATTTGTACTAACGACTGTGATTTAATTTTATCAGTATTTAACAAAGTCAAAAGAAATCAACAGCCAGTCACTCCGCTAATATATCTATAAGTACAAATTCTCATGTCTCATGCCACATTCTGGATGTAGGTGTAAAGCAACATTGCATTTTCAAGTGACGACTAAAAGTCAAGTAAATGGTTATTTCCGTAGACTTATCTGTTTCAATAACATGATACCCAGATTTAACTAGTTGATTATTGTGAATGAAACTACTTAGTGACGAAAGTGAGACTAAGATCTGAACAAAAGAAAACTGTCTTTTAATTAACACTAAGCTTACAGAAATCTCCTAAGAAAGACGAATAAAGATAAGCATTTAACGAACTGTCGGTGACAAAGTCAGTACGGACCTCGTAAAAGGTCTAATTGAGGCAGAATATTGACTAAGTCGTTATCAAAGAAATCATTGCGGCATATTATTTAAACGACTAGCGGCAAACACGGTGAAACTGAATTTAGATGGTGCAACAGGAATTTGGAAGACAGCCTCCCTCCGCACAACATCACTTCCAGCGATGAGTACTCAAATGGCTCTGAGCACTATGGGACTTAACATCTGAGGTCATCAGTCCCCTAGAACTTGGAACTACTTAAACATAACTAACCTAAGGGCATCACACACGTTCATGCCCGAGGCAGGATTCGAAGCTGCGACCGTAACGGTCGCACGGTTCCAGACTGAAGCACCTAGAACTGCTCGGCCACACCGGCCGGTGATGAGTACTGAATTGATGGTGTTGAATTCTTGATTATATTTCTACTATACTCGCTGATCCAAAGAATCCGGACACCTGTTGCTGGACATTACTATGGAGTGTGCCCTTCCTTCTTCTTTTTACGGATTGAAGACTGCTGGGGACAGGTTCAATGAGGTTTCTGAATATCTGTGAAGGACTGACAGCCCACTCTTCCTCAAGAGCTAAAACCAGTGATGGAGGGAGGGGGGGGGGGCGCTCGACGCTGGGTTCTGAGACAAGTTGACATTCTAGAATGAGATTTTCACTCTGCAGGGGAGTGTGCGCTGTTATGAAACTTTCCAACTTTTCTGACGGATTAAAACTGTGTGCCGGACCGAGACTCGAACTAGGGACCTTTCGAGTCTCGGTCCGGCACACAGTTTTAATCTGCCAGGAAAGTTTCAAGTTGACATTCTGTTTCATCCCAAAGACGTTCTATCGAGTTCAGGTCGGGACTCTGGCTGGGAGGGTCAGTCCACTCAGCTGGTAGCAGCCTAAAACTCTCGAGTGATTCGTTCCGCTCATTTCATGTAAATTTTTATAACCACCCCAGCAAGTTTCAACTCCCATGTCCGTCTTCACACATGATTTGCTGGTCTTGGTTTATCTCTGGGTGTTTCCACTTCCAGTTTCTTTTGCGACAGACAACTTGAGCTGCTTTAAAAGGGCTGAAATGTTCCTGATGGCCATGTTACTGAGGTGACATCCAATTGGTAAACCACGTTGAAAGTCAATGAGTTCGCCTAACGAACTCATTCAGCTGTTACTGCTTCCCTAGTTGCAATACATTACTCCTCGCGTAATTTCATACTGGCGGTTCTCGTGACACCTATGGTCAATGCCGCATTACTACCTTTTGATGCATAGCGCATTTGTAACTAGTAGGCCATTGATGACCTGTATTCACCTTTCTCTGAGTGACTATTTTGTTTTTGCTTCGCTGTGCGTTGTAGCCTGTGTACTTTAGTCGTTCTTCGATCACTGTTTCCACAGTTTTTGCGCTCATGAAAATGCTTCTCTTTGTACTTACATTTCCGTGGTTCCTAATGTTCATTGCCAAAGGACATAAAGATTGAAGGTTACCCCTAGATCGTGTCATTTCCGGAATGTTATAATGGGATGAGACGTGAATCGATCAGAATCGTTCATACAAACTATTTTACGAAATTAGTTCCTTAACTCTGTGAGTCATATGTAGTTAGTTGAGCTCTGACATTGATTGGTGATGGTGTTATACTTGCAAGGTTTCTTCCTGTTCTCCAGCAATTTCTTGTAAATAGGTTCATTTTACTGTCCGGATATTTCATCTACTAAATTTTGTTTTGATAATTCTTCGATATATATCACTACTTACTCTACTCCTTGCAGGATTATAAGCTACTCATATGTACTCCTAATAAATAAAAAAGCACAAGAGCTCTCTTTTAAATAAGTGCGTTTGTCATATTCATATTGCGAAGATGGAACACATGCATTTAAAAAATAGAATGAGTGTATTGATTTCATTTCAGATTTTATTGAAATCGTAATGTTAGTTTTCGAGCCACTTTATTATGGGAAAATGCTTTGCTTTACATCAATGAATCTTTGTGACGGGTGTTTTAACATTTAACCACTTCAACTTGCGCAGTCTAAGACATATGTTTTGCCTTTTGGCTTCCATTATTTGGATGAATTGTATTCGTTGTTGCGAATACGTATAACTGTCAGCTACATAACGGAATGAAGACCTTGAAAATTTCTGCCGGACCTTGACTCGAACCGAGATTTCCTGCTTTACGCGAGCCTTAATCGCTTTGGCAATCCGTGCACGACTCACGGCCAGACCGAAAAATGCGTATGTAGTCGTTCACGCATTACAACCTGCACACGTACACATTATGTAAGTCCCGTACAGTGGCTGGGGGGAGGGACATTTTAATTGAAAGTCACTGTCTGGTTTCGGTGAATAAATACCATATTGCAGAGCCTGTGTTAAGAGCTCTGCAATGCCGTATTTATCCGCCTGTACCAGTTAGCGACATTCAATTAAAATGTGCTCCGCTCCCCCTCCGTACGGAAATTACATAGAGTGGACGAGTGCAGATTGTGATGCATGAATGACGACATATGACATATGAAAGTTAGCGTCGGCTGTGAGTCCTGCACGGATAGCCGAAGTTGTTAAGACAACCGTTCGCGTAAACTGGGAAATCCGGGTTTGAGTCCCGGTCCCGCACAAATTTTCACTGGCATCATTGCATTATACAGCTGATGACTGTTAGTTATCGCAACTATGAATACATTTCTTGTTTTGCATTACGGCTATAGTCGTCACAGTGTCTGTTCCTTCCGATATGCATGCATGTTCGAAGGACTATTGCGTCGTACTTATTTACAACACAGACACAGCAATATCGTAATCACATCATTTGTTGTATCGCAAAATAGAGGGTCCTGACAACACCAGTCACATATACTTTTAAAATGTTCATTGCCATAACGGGTTACGGGTTATCGTGCCCATCTTGAGATGGCTAAGGTTTCCGGTCACATTAATATTTGCATAAGTAGCATATTATTTTCTCAGATTTAGGTTTTACATTCGCCTCCCAGTATGCCATTTGAGGAAGTACACATTCATCTAAAATTAATTATCAGTGACATCTATCAGTAATTAGTTAAGATATACTGTGCGAAATTTCTCTGCATTCGCTGCAGCATTTTATATTTCTTCAGATATTTTGTGACGATAATCTTGAGTCGAACGAATATCTGCCGAGTTATGGAAAGGAAGGAACATAGTTCAGTACGTTTACAAGTGATGAATATGTCTCCATAGAAAAGTCTATTTAACCTCTTTCTTACTCAGAAATATGCGCTATGTTTGGCCGTGTTAGATCCATGAAAGATTCAGCTGTACTTATTTCCATTCACTTCAAGACAGAGTAAAATACGTGATAATCATTAATCTCTCCAAGTGTTACGGCTATACGTCTGTCAGAAACTGCTCCTTCGTACACACTGAGATGACAGACTTGGAAGAGACTGTCACCACGGGAGGACAAAGTTTCAAGAATTAGTAGTACATTAATACGATCCGATCAGTAGTTAAGGTGAGCAGTCCTGAGTTTTTTGATCAGACCAGGTAAAATAATAATATGTTTTGTGAGATGCAGTTTATTGCCGTCTCCTCAGTGATCAACCGCTTTTGATACTGAAGCAGAATTTATTGTTTTGCGGAGACGACAGTCTTGCTGAAGCAAAAAACTTAAACTTTGTGTCCTGCCTTACGGCAGGTCTTGTCATCAGGGAAGCCACGTCAGAGAGGTCCACCGCATGAGCGTCTAGGGAAGTGATTCCAGTGTTGGTTTCCAGTTGCCTTCCACTGGTGATGATGAAATGATAAAGTGGACAACACAACACCCAGTCCCTAAGCGGAGAAAACCTCCGGCCCAGCCGGAAATCGAACCCGGGCCCCCTTGGCGTGACAGACCGCCGCGCTGACCACTCAGATATCGGGGCCGACTGCTGAAGCAAAGAGAATTCTAGATTATTTGTAATTTTCAGTTCCCTTTCAACAGGTTCTAGTTGACAGTGGTTTATATGCAACATTATGGAAACTCCCTCAGCCCAATGCTATAATTACCTCACAATCGTAATATTTTTGGGTGTTACGCATATTGTTACAATCAGCTACAGTGGGGTATGTACAGTGTGTAAAGTATGTTGCCATGCAAGAATACAAACAGTTGCAATTCATAGGTACACAAAGTTTTTTAACACCTGTATTGAAAAGTTGTCATAGCACCTCTTGGTCACGAGACTAAGAACAAAATGTTACTTTACTAATATGTTATCCCTACTTAAATGAGCACAAACTATGGTGACGATGTCGCGAAGGGATGTGTGTAAGAGAAACTAGGTTGAAGGTAACATCAAGAAACTACCTTGACGGAACATAACGAAAGAAGTGTTTAATTCTGTCACCGTTGTGGGTGTCACTATGTGACATATTGCGTTAAATGAATCACTTAGTATTTTGCCCTGGCTACATAGCTTTTAACTGTATCATCATGTATTCATATAATTAATGCGGTATTCACAGGCGTGTAAAATATGCATTCCATTTGCAATTCTATTAGAGTTGGAATAAAATTTTATGTTCAGCAACAACAATATTTTTACAATGTGCGTTTGACGACTGTGGAGTGATATTCTCATAATGTATTACACGCTGTAGCAAGCCCAGAAACATTTCGTTTGTGATTGTGATACTGTAAGGTAGCTTAGCAAGCATTTGGATAACTATGCAAGTACAGCTGAGCACGTCTTCGGAAAAGTATTTAAAGGAATTCATCCGTGCAACGGCAGTATCGCTGATGTTCCCTTCGCTGAATACAAATACATCCGTTCTTGATTTTTGTTCTGAATAAAAACAGACTCATAAAAAAGGCTAGCTGCATCTCTCTTTGGTCTCTGCCTGTACGCAACTTTCCCTAGGAATGCCTTCTGTCTCCATCTTGGTTCAATGAAATTATGCAAGAAGTCGAGCATGAATAATTTATGAGGGCGCCTCCCTCTTCGCACTGACAAGAAGTGTCTCTTATTCCAAACCTCTACTTCAGCCAACCCGGGCTCTTTGCGCTTTTCCTCTGCACTTTATTTTCTGTTTCATCTTGTTTTCCGCGTCCGCTGCTTCTTATATTTCCCAGGATGCTTTACCTCCAGACCCTACAAATATTACCAATTTTCGGCCTCTGAAGCGCCGCTGTAGTCATCTCTGCTGCGCCAAATTGAGTTTTCCGCTCTTTTCACGGCAGCTACGAGAATCACTGCGCAACGCTCATGCGGCAATTCTGCGAAAGAGCTTCACTCATGATCGCTCACCTGTGAATGAGTCAGACCCGCGTCGGAACTGCCGAAGTAATAAGCGTAATCTACAATACTCGCTCGAAATATGGTTGAAAAAGAAAATATGCCTGACACGAATACCGTAAAATCATAAGGACTGTGTAATGTAACAAGAACACCGCAGTTAGCGGCAGATCTAAATATTTGTCTTTTGTCTTACTAAATCACGACCGAAGGTACAAATCGTATATTTCTGTGTGAGAGCATCTTTCAATATATTCCCTGTCATTAGTATCTTCATTACGTAGAACACTATTGAATATTTCCTGATAAGTTAAATTTTAATGAACTGATAGTGCTACTTTAATACTGAAAGATGATGTGTGAGATGGTGCTGAATTACAAGTAAAGGAAAGCCTTAGAAACTTGACCTATTTCATTCTTTCTCCAGGTCCACCCTTTCATTGTTATGCAAAGCCAGTTCACCTACATTAGCACTTTCAAAAACGACGGTGCTTGGGAGAAAAATACACATTTCATTTCTAGTTTACTTCATAAGATACCAATTCAGGTGAAAATTGTTACATTATGGAGCAAAAAACACAGAAAATGTAAACGCAACTGATAGTTACAGACAGTTATGACTTCGATAGCACCTGACCTCTAAGTATTAAGGATTTATTGAAATGCTTCAGTAGAAATATAAAGTTAATTTGAGTTGAGATTACTATCTTACATTTTCATTTATAATACATTATTGATACTGGACAGTTAGCATGTGATGATTTTGTGGAACATTGCGGGCAAAAATTATTTTTCATCTCTATCTGAAAGGGGACTACAGTCTTTAACGATTACTTACTGATGTAATTTTGTGAACTGAAAGAATATAGTGTTGAGAACTGGTGAAATATTTTGGAACTTGTGGTGTAATCAGAATTACTGTTCTGAAATTTAAATGTACATTAAAAAAATCCTTTCTTTGAAGATTCACTGCAAAAAAAATCTGTGTCTTTTAGAGGTTTCGAATTCACTCAAGATTTATTGTTGTATCAGCGCAGATGGAGTACATGAAATGATTACATTTCAAGAGTAAAAGCCTTTATGAGGTACTAGACATTGACCCATGGTGAAAAGCCCGTGTTAGTAGTTGATTTATGCTCCACGCGGCAGGCACTGACCATGGAATCCAGTCGATCGTACAGACGGCCAATACTTTCCTGGGATACGTTATGCCACAGCTACTAGACCTGTTTATGTAACTCTGTAAGAGTTGCTGGTTAACGAGTCGCAGAGTCACATCTCGTTCCATCATATCCCACACGTTCTCGACTGGAGATAAGTCTGAAGATTATGTTGGCTAGGAGAGCTGCTGCACGTCTTGCACAGCACGTTCAGTTTCACGGTCAGTGTGTGGGCGTGCATTATCCTGTAGGAACAACACATCAACTTCCTGTTGCAAGAACGGTAATAGAAATGGTCTAAGAAACATGATCTAAGGCTTCCAGAAACAACAGAGGTAAACAAGTGTTATAACTTATCGCACCCCAGACCATAAGGAATGAGGTGGGGTCATTACGTTTTGGATGAATGCACTCTACGAAACAGCAATCACCAGGTCTGCGTCGTATGCGCACACGACTGTCACTCACATCCAGACAGAATGTATTTTGTCCGCCGCGATAGCTGAATGGTCAGCGTGACGGACGGCCGGTGTGGCCGAGCTGTTCTAGGCGCTATAGTATGGAACCGTGTGACCGCTACGGTCGCAGGTTCGAATCCTGCCTGGGGCATGGATGTGTGTGATGTCCTTAGGTTAGTTACGTTTAAGTAGTTCTAAGTTACAGGGGACTGATGACCTCAGCAGTTAAGTCCCATAGTGCTCAGAGCCATTTGAACCATTGAATTAAGAGTGACGGACTGCCGTCCTAAGGGGCCCGGGTTCGATTCCCGTCTGGGTCGGGGATTTTATCCGCTCAGGGACTGGGTGTTGTGTTGTCTTCATCATCATTTCATCCCCATCCGGCGCGCAGGTTGCCCAACGTGGCGTCGAATCTAAGAAGACCTGCAGCAATGCGGCTGGGCCTGCCCCGTAAGGGGCCTCCCGGCCAATGACGCCAAACGCTCATTTCCATTTCCATAATCTGCGTTCATCGTTGAATACCACGGTGCGCCATTCAATCCAAGTGATCCTCTGGCAGCCACAGTCGAGTCGTGCACGTTAATGCTGTGGCGTGAGTGGAAGATGGGCTATATTTGTGTGCGTCCGTATTCCCTCTGCTAATAACCGGCTCGCAACAGTTCGTGTTGACACGTCTGAGCTCACAAGCCCTCTTATATGTGCTGTACGATCTGCCGCTGCTGCCCTTACAATACGACGATCCTGACGGGCGTCTGTTCTTCGTGGAGGTCCAGAATCTCCTCTACGGGTATGAGAATGCTCACGTGACCACTAATGACCACTAATACCAGCGTCGTTGTACAACTAACACAGCACGTCCGTATTGTGTGGCACTTGTCCGAAAGGACCGTCCCATCACTCGGAAGGCCACAGCGAGTTTCGTGTTATCGCGCAATAGGTGTGAGAGTGTCACTAATATGACACGCGAGGTGGGGTGGCAGTCATTGAAACAAAGGCAGTTTTCTTTGCGGCGAGATCTATTTACGAAATTTGAATCACCAACTTTCTCTTCCGAATGAGTAAATATTTTGTTGACGCCCCCATACGTAGGGAGAAATGATCATCATAATAAAAAAAGAGAAATCAGAGCTCTAACGGTAAGATTTAGGTGTTCCTTTTTCCCATGCGCCATTCGAGAGTGGAATGGTAGAGAAGTAGTATGAAAATGGCTCGATGAACCCTCCGCCAGGCACTTAAGTGTGAATTGCAGAGTAACCATGCAGATGTAGATTTTACCCCTTTCAGACTCGCTCAGTTGGCTGCAGCATGCTCTAGTGCGTATCCGTGGCGTGGTTGCCTGCTTGCTGTCACATGTTTCCACCACAATGAGCCTTCTGCTTGTTAGCATTCCCTATCAAAGGGTAGACACAGATGGTGCTCTGGGGCACTACTTTTAAACCGTTATCAATACACCTACAGCTCCCCAGATGGCATATAGTGTCATTGGATCAAAATCGACGTCGTATTTTCAGATCTGCTAAGTTTTTCTTACGGCGTTGCACCTGGTTGTAAGTTGCTGATAGAGTGAGAGTTTACTGTGGGACTAATACAGAGTACAAGCCATATAATTTTCTAATTGAACTTTTGAAGTTAATATCGTGAATATTTTTGCATTGTGCTCATATTCTGTGTCTTGAGGTTTGCGTTTGTTTCAGCATTAGCCGTCATTTTAAATAATGCATATTGTTGCCTTGGTCCTGTATTTCAAAATGTGGAGTTCACAACTCGGTGGAATGTAATCGTGGCTCTGCTATTTACTTTATCAGAATTCGTGATTTGCATTGTACTCCGGAAATGAATCTCTACAACGCCAATGGTATCCTCAAGTAACGGATAGTGTTATAGTGTAGCCTATGATACAATCTGCTTAATGATTCAGTTTTTCAAACTTGTTGAGGGTCGTTGTTGAACCATACACTTCCCACCCCTTCCCCACCCACCTCTACATGTGAATTTTTGTGAAGGAATAGTGTTGCAAAGCTGAGTGAGATGGCATTTCCAGGTGATGAAAAGGTCCCTAATACTTAAACTCATGCTGGCCACCGACTGTGAAAACATTACCAAGCAACCTTACCCAGCAAGAGACAAGAATCAAAAGACCCAAAACATGCTCTGCTCACCATTCTCAAATCTCTGTCAGGTGATCAGCAACTACAGATAAGTGAGCATCTTGGAACTAACCACCATTCTAGTGACTACATGTATTAGAATATTCACATTGTTTTCGAGATACATTGTTTATACGTTTATACAATTTACTGACAGATATTATGTTATTACACCCTTATCCTCGCAGAACGGTTAATTTTAATATATATTGTACATGTAATAAAACGGAAAGGCGAACGTTAGTCAAACTCATATCCATCTTCATTTTTCCACTTCTGTACTATACTCCTCAAGCAGCGGTATTACAAACATTAACTCATTACAGTTCATATTACACAAATTGTAGCAATAGGACAAATTATTCATGCTGATGATACTGTATAGTGCATGTGTCAAGAATTCTTCCTTTTACCGCAATTTGCATATATGTTAAACAAATTATTTTTAACACTTAGAGTGTTTGTTCAATAATAAGGTATATATGGTTATATCGTAGCTGATGTCAATATTTATCGAACTGTGTGTCACACACATGTGTAGTGAATCTGTGGCTATTGTTGCTGTTGTTTTTAATAATTTTACAAAGAAATGTTAATAAACGTGTTAATACTTGCCGTTGATTTATGGTAATAATATCAGTGAATTCATCTCCTCGTTGTGACCTCAACAATTTGAAGCCTATATTTGTAGCACAGTAAGGCCCTGTCCTTGTTGCTGGGCATTTGCAGGCATGCAGAGGTACTGTTTACCTAATCATCATGGGAATTACAAGCTGCAGCCACCCAGTGGCCGGCACGAAAGCTGCCCCTATCTCCTCTCATCGGTTGCTGCAACGACGCGGAACACTGCTGTGATGGTCGAAGGAATGGAATGGCGCTGGCTCTTGTCGTCCAACTCGGGGATGATCTCCTACGCATCCTGCTGTGTTGGCAGAAGAGCCAACACCGTGTTGCTAGAGGAGGCCGAAATGCACGCGTTTAATTACACGCAGACTGGCGTGAGGTCTGGAACATTACAAGGAAATGAGAACTTAGAAAAACGGACGCAGTTGCTGTAATACTTAACTTTAATCCATATTTGTAGTACATCGCTCTTGATGATACATGCTTCACAATATAAATATCAATTGAATACGGCGCCTTGCTAGGTCGTAGCAAATGACGTAGCTGAAGGCTATGCTAACTATCGTCTCGGCAAATGAGAGCGTAATTTGTCAGTGAACCATTGCTATGAACGTCGGCTGTACAACTGGGGCGAGTGCTAGGAAGTCTCTCTAGACCTGCCGTGTGGTGGCGCTCGGTCTGCAATCACTGACAGTGGCGACACGCGGGTCCGACGTATACTAACGGACCGCGGCCGATTTAAAGGCTACCACCTAGCAAGTGTGGTGTCTGGCGGTGACGCCACACTTCCTACCGCCAGACAAGTGTGCTTAAACCTCCTAAAGTGCATAAATAAAATACTCTCGATGCCGCTGACCGACGAGTACAAATGTTACCCAGGGTATAATCTAGGAGACTGAAGTCAAATGACGAACTGAATGCGTGTGTTAAGTTCCTTAAAATTTCGCAAGTTTTTATTCATAACTAAATACAGTTCGCTGATGGTATCTAACAAACAGTTACGTGCCGTTATATTTATTGCTCGAGCCCCCAATGTCGATACTGAGCACGCTATAAATTTCAATAAAAGTCTGTGTTTTGAAATACCAACTGGACTTAATTTCGGAAACGGTCAGGTTGGACTCTTATTGTTTTCACCACGTTTAGGTGATTGATTCTGAAACGGTACCACTGGACTTTAACTGTGTTTAGAAAGTCGGGACTTCGAATATTATGTGGCGTCCGACATTTAGGAATTCGCGCTAGTGTCTAGTGAACTTTAGATCATTGGGATTAGGTCCTGTTTAGCGAACCGATCGATTTGATAAACACAGTTCGGAATGCTAAAACACAGTAGCGCTTCAGCTGCTAAGTGTGGCGGCACTCGAATGGAAACAGGGTCCCATAACTACTACCGACTGCCGTCTGAAGCTGACGGGTCCACACCGAGCTATCTGCCGCTGAATACTCGCTCGCCGCCGCCTTCCATCCTCCTCTCGCCCGCTGCTTCTCTGAGCTTGCCTCAATTGTCGCCTTGCGCATCCTTTAAGCACAACCCGCGATCAAGCTTCTTTTTCCAAATGTCTGTCGTGTCACACTACTCATCACTGACCGTCTTACTTCTCGGCAGTTTGCTATCCGCATGACATTCGACCAAACCCACTGTTTTCTAGTATCTTCCACAGCAGACATACCACTCATAATGTTACAAACCCTTCTACTCTAAAATCGTCCTCTCCACACAATATTTTCTTCACCTGTAGAATAACTTCAAATGTCAGGAAAACAATTCATCTTCACAAAGAGAGGTGATATATGATCCAAGTTATATTAATTCCGCTTTCTAACTTCAAGGCAACAATGCCTTCTCTTGAGAACTCTACATATATTCGGAAGCTGAGTAAGGACACCAATTATATATTGTTATTATTGTTACAGTCCTATGACACACTTCTACTTCCGGAAATTATAATAATTAACCAAATTATTATCCCCATTACAAGAAACAGTACCTCATTACACACTATTCACTGATAGAACAATCATATATATATATATATATATATATATATATATATATATATATATATATATATATATATATATAGTGGGTAAGACAAGTTCGTAATCTCAAAGGGGGACATCAAATGATACTACATGTGACCTCTAGCCCCCGCTCCCTTGGGTGGGGCGGGGGCAACTTCTAAATCTTAAATGGAAACACACATTTTTTATTGCAGATTCGGTTTCTCCATAAAAAAGTAATCAAATTTTCTCTGAAACGTTTTTTAAATCACTGACAGAAGGCGCTGAAATCGAGAAAAAAGTAAAACTCGGGAAGAACTCCGATTTATTTAGAAATATCCGAGAAAGACGCATCAAACCGATAAAAAATGTGCACCAATCCTTGCGTTACGGCAAATTAAGCTATTTTTGTACAAAATGTACTGTATCCTGCTTTTAGCGTTACCCAGGAACAGCGACATGGACGTAGTAGAATGATGTTCCCATGGGGTGGGTCATTAGTGTGAGTCCCCTTGCCTCTCACATGTTGGGGTGAATCATTAGGGTGAGTCCCCTTGCTTCTCACAAGTTGGTGTGCTTCATTAGTGTGAGTCTCCATGCCTCTCACAATTTGGGGTGCTTAATTAATGACATTAGGCATAAAGAAATTGTTCAAAATTATCCCCATTTGCTTCAATGCATGAAGTCAATCGTCTAGGAAAGTTGTCCACAGTTTTGAGCAGCATATCCCGTGGTTTGGCTGTACACGCTCTTCGAATGCGTTGCTCCATATCGTTTCGGGTCGTGGGCTGTCTTTCATAAACAATATTTTTTAAATAACCCCACAAGAAAAAATCAGGAGATGTTAGGTCTGGTGAACGTGGAGGCTACTGAATTGGCCCGCCGCGTCCTATCCGCCGACCAGGGTACCGTAAATTTACAACGTTCCGCACATTTTTAACACTATCGGGAGCTGCTCCGTCTTGTTGGAACCACATTCGTTGCCTAGTTTCTAAATCATCTTCCATTAGCTCCAACAAATCATCGCGGAGAAGTCGTAAAGAAGATTCCCCAGTAACATTTCGGTCAAAAAAATACAGTCCTGTCAAGTAACCGTTTAAAATTCCAAACCAGACCCTTAACGACCATTTGTGTTGATTGTCTACGTGTCTGTTCCAGCGGACCAATAATGAAAATCACGACGATTCATTTATCCATTGTTTTTGAATGTGGCTTCATAGGTGAACATAACGTATCTAAAAAAATCATTGCCACCTCTTATCATTTCCAAGACCCATTGGCAAAAATGCACACGTCTTTGCATATCTTTCGGCATTAATGCCTGTGTCAGTGTGATATGATACACATGATATTTATGTTCCTTCAAAATCCTCAGAACAGTTGATTTCGGTATCCCAGTTTGTCTCTGAATTTCACGACTACTCATTTCGGGGTCCAGTTGAACACAGGCGAGGAAGGTAAGGGTATGAGCGTCATTTTCATTGTATTCGCGACGACGAGGTGGACGGTGCATGTATCCATTTCGAGCTCGGTGAGTGCAATTTAGAATAATGTTTTCGCTTGGATGTCGTCTGTTTGGGAATCGATTCGCATACAATTGCGCAGCTGCAGCGTAATTGTTATGGCACTCACCTAATATTAACATCATATAAACAATCTCTGTAGGAGGATAGTGAGCCATGTTTCGCTAAAGAATCATTTACTTTCGTCAGTTGATGTTTACTGTTCACAATCTGAAAGTGAAGTGACGTCTGATCGCCTGGCACCGATCTTTATCTGAGTCATAGTTCGCAGTTTGGCCACGGTAGCGCCACAGTTGAGTGAGAAACGCAAAAAAAATGGTTCAAATGGCTCTGAGCACTATGGGACTCAACTGCTGTGGTCATTAGTCCCCTAGAACTTAGAACTACTTAAACCTAACTAACCTAAGGACATCACACACATCCATGCCCGAGGCAGGATTCGAACCTGCGACCGTAGCAGTCGCACGGTTCCGGACTGCGCGCCTAGAACCGCGAGACCACCGCGGCCGGCTGAGAAACGCAGTTATGAAGAGTTCCGTAATGAGATTTTAATACCATTCCGCCTCCTTCCTTCAAAAACTGTGGCGGGTAGGATACATTTTGTAAAAAAAGAGTTTAATTTGGCGTAATGAAAGAATTGGTGCACCTTTTGTATCGATTTGATGCGTCCTTCTCGGATCACTCTAAATAAATCGGAGTTCTTCCCCAATTTGAACTTTTCTCGATTTCAATGGTTAAAAAAATGTTTCAGACAAAACTTGATTACTTTTTTATGGAGAATCCGATTCTGCAATAAAAAATGTGGGTTTATATTTATGATTTAAAAGTTGTCACCCACACCGCCCAAGGGGGTGTGGGCTGGGGGGGGTCACGTGTAGTATCATTTGATGTTCCCCTTTGAGCTTACGAACTTGTCATCCGAAACTTCATATGGACCATCCTATGTAATGGTTCTGACAATGTTAATATTTCAGAACTAGAACTGGTGGTAAGGATGTCGAATCATGTAGCAGTTCATTAACGCTTTCTTCAAAGAGAAGTATACATATTAGTCCCAAAACTTGTGGCACCAATGGCTATGCTATAAAGTCTACATATCTTACCAAGCTCTTTCATAACACACCCAGATGCTTTAGATGCTTGCTAATATGATGAAATGTAAAGTGTGTTTATTTTATACTATGCAGAATACGCTTCCAAACTACTGATCTGAATTTTCGACCATTTTTCGAGATAACTTTATGAACATGACAAATGTAATGCAGAAAGTAACTCTGAAATCTTTGTGCAACTGTCTTACTAACGTCTGTTCTCAATGGCATGAGTAACAAAAAATCAACTGAGCTGCGACAAAAACAAAAGAGTTACCCTGACCCATTCTTGGAAAAGGGCCATAAAAATCTATTGCAGTAACTTCTCTCAAACTCGATGGAATGATAGGAAATAAATATGCATGGTGGGACGCTACTGCCAGTTTTTCATTAGCTTAGGTTTGCATGAAGTCAAATTTTACAGGTATGTTTCTCCATTTGTAGAAAAATGCATATCTCACTAAGTTTGGCATAGCATTTCTTTGGCACAAAATGTGCACAACTCAAAACCGTATGTCAGTTTAACTTGTTGACTAATTCCTCAAGAATACATACAACTCGGTATGCAATATTTACATCTCTGTTCGTAAACAAGTCTCAACTTATTCGCATAAAACTATCTAATTGTTGCTATTGTCTGATATCTCCACTTCACCATCACCTCCCCTGGATACATTTTCATCTTGCTCCTTTGTAATATTCTCAGGTGAACACTCAATAAAATGGTCAAATGTTGAATTTATTAGTTACATGACTGAAATTATTTTCATTATAATCATCCTCAGTACCATTAATCCAACCTAGAGGAAATCCTTATGAGGAATGGTACACAACTGGGAAACTGATTCTTGTAAACACCATGCCCACCAGGCTAAATGACAGTGAGTCAACCTCCCACTGATCTGAAATTTTAAAGCATAGTGATCCTCATCCCCCTTGGTCATCTGTACAAACACCGAATATCTGAAAGTGACAAAATCCCACATAACAGCGACAACTTAAAGCTCTGTGACCAAATAGTTGCTTGGTGAGCACCTGGTGAACAAAAGCAGTAGTGTGACACTTATGAGACTTCATAATTCCATTCACATCTAATTCCTAGGAAAGTCCAGCACCAAGACCCATATTTTAATTGTCTGAGTCTAGAAAAAAATTTCTGTTCAAACCAAGGTCTGATAAAGAACCTGTTTGAAACCCTGAAATTGCTTTTGTGCTTGGACATCCCAAACCGAAGAAATGTTTTCCCATTAATGTACACCATCATGGCACAGATCCAATGTTCAAATTCGTAAATCTACTATAAAAATTAATTAATCCCTAATATGAACAATCTGTCTCCTCGTTGAGGGAGCAGGAAAATCACCTCAGTCTTATCTAGATCAGGTAGAACCCATGACGCAATTTCAATATGTATGAGAAATTTTCCCGACTCCTACAAAACTATTACATTTCTAAGTTCACAGTGACACTATACTCCTTGAATATACTAAAAAATCTGTCCAAAACCGCTTATGTTTTTCCCAAGTATTCTTATCAATTAGTGAACCAAAAACATGGTAAAATACTATTAAATCCTCTAATAAATCTAACCAAACTTAAGTTCAACCCAATGGGAAAATTTTAGAATTAATAACAACAACTGTGAAAGAAAAATCTTTTGAATTTTGGCCACGAAAAATGCAGCTCACTTCGCCAATAGCTTTCTCTAAAAGCAGTGGAAGACAGGACTCGTAACACTCGTTTAATGTGAGTGGTCTATCAGTTTCTAGTACAATAAGTCTGCTTATGTACTTAGAATCAAGCCTAATACCGTCTCCTTCCTTCAGTAGCATAATAATGGATCATTAAATGATAGATTTCCCGGTCACTCGTTGCTGCATCATTTTCTCAGTCTCAGCCGCCACTCTCTCTTGATAAATTAATATTGCAGGATAAGATTTGCAAAGAAAAACTCTCCATGCACTTTAACCTTAAATTTATACGAAAATACGAAAAATTTATACGAAAATTGTCGTCTAGTGTTAGAATGTTTCTGTACGGACTTAACGCAGTAGCACCTGACCAACCCTTAATTTTCAGAAGAAGCATACACAGATGTAAGGTCCATTGGTTGTTAGGTATCAACAAATTGATAACAACTGACGATTAGTTCCACCCATTGTGAAGTAGCAGACTGTATATACAGTATTTTAGATAATTAGTAGTAGTGCGACATTGTATTTGATATGAAACTGAAGTAGGAACTATTTTTTATTTAAGTTCTATGTGGTTGTAACCAACTATGTGTATGGATATGTGAATGGGTAGTTCACAAACCTGTCTTTGTTGGTGTCGTCAGACGTAAGGAGTGTCTTGCGTAATAGAAATGATGTGCTATCATGAGTATATAAGCAGACCTCTGAAAAAAGAATGTTTATTGCCCAGAAAACAAATCTGAAACGCAGTGTGACCTAACATCTTTAACGAAATAGTCATAGAGACGCATGCTTACTTAATGACAGTGGAATGGAAATGAATATTACATAGCTAGAAAACTGTACATCAGTCAATATATAATCATTCTTCAAGAACCGGTCGAAAAATTGTACAGTGTGTATGCTTTCAGCTTTCAACCAAAAGCCATGCTACGATCCCTTGTATTTGTATTCAATAAATTTTGTTTTGAAAATAATGACTATTCAGACATTTCATTCAACCTTGTAGATCAGAACATGACTTCAGAATCAAATCTCTTCGTACTGTAGTAAATAGAGCGTCCCCCACTTTAATGTATGCAAAAGAATATCTTATTAATATATGAAAACTTTGTATATTGCATCAAGAAATCGTTCATCTTCCTGGACAGCATCTGACAACTTGGCTTTCTCTTCCTGTATTACTATCGTTCGAAACAACAAATGTATACTGCTAATGGTTTGCAGTGGTAGCATAGTATTAAGTCTGTTAACTGTTTGTATCATATCTGAGCACAAATGTGATGAGGTCCGCAGTAACACTTGTGAACACTAAGGTTGCATGGTAGAATGTAGTTATTTTATGTAAAATTAGAAATGAAATGTGTGGAGTTGGTCACTTCTTGATATAATTTTGTGAAGAAACAATATAGTGTGGAGAAATAGTGAAATATTTTGGAACTTTCGGCGTAGTCAGAATTACTTTTGTGGTGGCGTCGATCGACGAGATCGACTTAGACCACCAGCCGCTAATCGAAACAGTGAACAACAGTTTATCTTTATAAGGAATTGTTGTCTTTGTCTTTCTGTTTCATGTGTGGTGTGTTAGCTTATGCTTTGGTGTAATGTGCTGTGTGATTATTCTGTGTGTAATCGCACGAGTAAAGTGTATAATTCGCAGAAACAGTATCTGAATTTCATTCTGTGTACCTGTGGGGCGGCGGGTGGAAAACTTAATTATTTCTATTGTATTGTTGCCATTCTCAACACACGCTCTCTAACTACAATGCTGGGAAACAGAAAGTGGTTAGCAAAAACGTGGCGTCTGTAATTAAAGTTCACTGTGCCCACTCTGATGGAGAAATAAAATTATTGATCATTGACGTTCATTACGCTGAGGATTTATTTTGATGTCTGGGATTCATAGAAAATGCAGTTTACTATAACAATTTTCACTATATTCTGAAAACGATAAAGCGTAAAGTTTCAAATAAAAGTTTAACCAAGCAATGCTGCTATTACCTATTGTACTATCAGAGCTGTTCAGAGTATATTGCGCTGATCCTATTATTCCTAGATAATAAAACTGTTCAATAACCGTTATCGATGTAAATGTTCTAAATGAATGCTCACCAAAATTTGATGTTAATACTGATCAAACGCCACGCTAGTAATGATAGAAGGTCTGTCCTGCGGCGACAAGTGAAAATGCGACATATGCAAACTGAGAATAAATCACTGGAGTCGTTCCACAATTAACACTTTACCCCAATGCGAATTCATTGTTATGTGCATACCGAGTTACGTAATACAGCATCCAAGGCTGTTCCTTGCAACTGCACAAATGCGACGCGGCTTCCGGCAAGGAGTGCACGCTGATACGAATCTAGAAGAGAACTGGGGCCTGACTCTAGCTCGCAGCGCTTTTTTTATATAGCCGCGGTCCGGACCGCCTGTGCTGCAGCCGACTGAATTTGCCTTCCTAACTAGCTGCTCGGGCTAGTAAAGCACCACTTCAGTCACTAAATAATAAATTACTTCATTCGCTGAAGTACAGTGAAGCTCTCAATTTACTTGTACTATCAGCACACAGGTAAGTATCTGTAATAAAATTCTGATGTGGCTAGGTTAGATACTTTTGGCGAGAGAATTATTTTAGTTGCACTGCACGCAATAGACGAGCTCTGAACGTGCCCTTTGGAGAGATGCTACAGCTATAGTTTTATAGCTACCTTTTGGAAACTTCTCACATCTTTGTTATTACAGCGTATCTCCATTCTACCTAAATCTAAACATCCTATCTTTATCTAATCACTTACTTAATCCACCTTGCTTCCATACTCTTAGGACACAAAAACAGAAAACCATGAATTTCAACCAAAATTTTACTTTGTGAGATTCAACATGCTGTTTCCATTAAATTACAACTAAAAAGGAATCCGAATATAAATTTTGAAGTTTCGAGCTCCTCCCTGTTGCGCAGATGATTTTTACATAAAGCGTCCAAATTTCGAAAACTGTTAAAGTTATTAAACTGAAACTTAACACATTATCACTTTAGCATCATTCCTATTAACTTTTCAGATTATTTACTTTACTTTTAATGTATTGCTCAACATTCGTGATGTCATAGCTTGTTACAGCGAACTAGGCTGGCACACAATGGAAAGCATATGAATTCTATATGGCGTGAGTGGGCTACTTCCCTACATACCCTCTGCTAGCGAACAATGGGCATGAATGGCTGCAGGTGATCAGACAGGATGCTTACGATGCTTACGTACATGTCACCTGTCAGAGTCGTATCTAGGCTAATCAGGGGTCCTGTATCACACCAGCTGCACACGCCCCACACCATTACATAGCTTCCAACAGCTTCAATTGTCCGCTGCTGACGTGCAGGATCCATGGATTCACGAGGTTGTCTCCATACCGGTACACGTCCATCCGTTCGATACAGTTTGAAAAGAGACTCGTCCGACGGGTCCACGCGAGGCGTAAGGCTTTACGTCGTGCAGTTCTCAAGGGTATACGAGTGGGTCTTCGGCTCCGAAAGCCCATATCGATGATGTTCCGTTGAATGATCCCCACGCTGACGCTTGTTGATGGTCCATCACTGAAATCTGCAGCAATCTGTGGAAAGGTTGCACTTCTGTCACGTTGAACGATCTCTTCTGTCGTCGTTGCTCTCGTTCTTGCAGGATCTTTTTCCAGCCGCAGCAATGTCGGAGATTTGATGTTTTGCCGGATTCCTGACATTCACGGTAAACTCGTGAAATAGTCGCACGGGATCTCGGAGATACTGTGTCCCATCGCTAGTGCGCCGATTATATCACCACGTTCACACTCACTTAAATCTTGATAACCTGTCATTTTAGCAGAAGTAAGCGATCTAACCACTGCACCAGGCACTTGTCTCATATAGGCGTTTCCGACCGCGACGCCGTATTCTGCCTGTTTACGTATCTCTGTATTTGAATACGCATGTCTATACCAGTTTCTTTGGGGCTTCAGTGTAGAACGGCGGGGTAAGGAAGTGCCATTCCGCTGGGTACAAGGGTACATGAGTATTGTTGGGAATGAAAGGCGGATGTTGCACCTAAGACGTCGTGTCGTGATCCTCAGTTAGTTCAATGTGTCATCTCCTTGCATGCTGTCACGTATAGAGTCAAGTATTGATGGGCAGGCGAGTGGCTGGAAGTGACAGACAATAAGCTCCGACTAGCAAAGCCATGACGTGACCGTGGTGTACTTCCTTCCAGCCCCGCAGATGGGGCAAGGTTGCCCTTATTCGTCTTCGTATAGTCCACAAACCTTTCACGCTTGGCTTCTTGCTCCAGCGAGAGGACCCTCCTTTGTGTGTTGATTGTGGCATACATATCGCTGTGCGCCACATTTTACTGGAATATGTTTCATTTTCGGACCACAGGGCAGCGGCAGACTTGCTGACAGATCTGCCCTCTGTTTTGAGTGATGTAGGTTTTGTGAGCTGCCCAACGTCATGCAGAATATTTTAGGGAGATGTTAATATGTTAACGGGGTGAATGGTTCACCAACGTGTGTTTTGTAAATGGTCAACCAGTCATGTATCCCTGTGACGTTGTTTAGCTCCTCTGTCTTTTTACTTCCGTTTTCGTCACAGGTTTTGTATCTCTCACTATACGTCCATTCTTTTACGGCGTGTGATAGTGACTGATTCTATGGGTCAGCGCGAGTGAGTTTTGTGTGACTTGGGAGATCGTCTGCCAACTTTTTTAACCCTTTTACTCAAATTCGTTTCTTTTAATATTTGTAAGACCGCTGATAACCAATCCCAAAAACAAAATAACAACTATTACAAGTGGTCGCTGATTAGATAGTGCCTGGGCGATTACATAGAGACTATGCTGAGTGGAACTGTGCTCGTATATAAATAACTATCTGGCTGTGGCGGCATAGAGAAACACTTGGGGGTCTGTCTAAACCAATGTATCCGATTCATTGCTGCATCTGGCAGATACTGTCTTTACTTGCGGAGCCTTCGTAAGGTACCAGCTGTACTATGAGAGCTCATTGTCCAGACCTCATCACATTCCTTCTCCCTCGCCCCCTCTCCCCAAACCTCTGCGCCATTATCGTGTAGTGCTGTGTCATGGGGCGACAGGATTGTATCTATGGCCAAGGGCAACTCCCTCTCTGCACCCTAGTATTCATCTTGGGAGTAATTGGGAGCGGCGGCCGAAAAACTGCCAACATGGTGCACGCCCACATCCAGTGACACAGACGCTGTAGTTGGGTTGACAGCAGGTGGACCTCCAAGGCTGTCCAGGGGCAGTGCATCCACGGATATTGGCTCTGGTAGATGGACTGGCAGTGACAATGACGGCAACGGACGCTGCAGCAGCACGACGTCATCTCCATCGGCATCTCACTGGTTGGAGCGGTCTCGATGGGCAGAGAGGCAGACATGACGGCTGTTGCGATCCCCAGTGCATAGTAGGCCTGTGTGCTAAAATACTGCGGCAGAATCACTGATATAAGAGCATTGCAGTTGGTTCTGATGCCTCCAATGTTGCCCAGGAGAACTATGGGCGATGTAAGATGAACGACCTTAGACAAATGTCATTACAATGTGCTTCCAACGCTGTTTCTTGCCAAAAACTTTAAAGAAGACTTCATCACGGAGATGAAATTTCGTCGGTCCCACCAGAAAATGTTTCCGTGGCTGCCGCAGGAGATAAAATAGTGTACAGTGATGACAAATGTGTAATAATTGAGTCTGTTACCTCCTTACATACAGCAATGAGAGGTAAGATGAGTGAAAAATTTGTAATACTTGCTCTCATGTGTAGGAGGAATGCAGTTTCTCCATGTGCCTTTTTAACATTCGAACGAACCGTTCAGCTTCACCGTTATGCTGACAGTGAAAAGATGCAGTAGTCATTTGGTGTGTGCTTTTGATGGCACAAAATAGTTAAAAATCGTACAGTGTGAGCTGTGGTCCAATGTCCACAGTGAGGACCTCACGAAGCCCTTCAAGAGAAAAAAAAGAAGACAAAGTCGAAACAGTATTAGCTGTATGGTATGAGGTCATGGGGACTACACAAAGAAATTTACTAGGTGACTCTACTACCAACAACCATTCCATGTTCAAATATGGACCCAAGTATCAAAATGGCTGTATTGCCGCGGTCCGGACTGAAGTGACCACTCAAACAAGCTTTGCGGCAGAGTGGACTGATTTTCTCCAAAGACATGCAAACAAAATGTCATTTGTTGAATCCGGGTGTCCATGCCATGCTAAATACAATAACATTGGGCAAGCTGTTTTGTGCAGTCTATGCCCACGTGACCTTGATGCAACAATGACAAAAGTTCCCACTAGCAGAACTGAGGAAACAAATTGCACGTTGTTATTCTCTGTATGCAACAGAAGAATAACTGACCACGCGGATAGCACATGATAATGCAAAAAGTAGTGACATGTCACTGACTGGGAAATTTCTTTCAAACTATGCAGCCACCCATTACCTGAAGAGCTGCGTCAGAAGTAACTGCAACTGCAATATACAGAAAATCGAGAGGAAAATTTTGAAGCATTTAAAAAAGAAATGTGTGTGAAATCTTATGGGACTTAACTGCTACGGTCATCAGTCCCTAATCTTACACACTACTTAACCTAAATTATCCTAAGGAGAAACACTCACACCCATACCCGAGGGAGGACTCGAACCTCCGCCGGGATCAGCCGCACAGTCCATGACTGCAGCGCCCTAGACCGCTCGGCTAATCCCGCGCGGCTAAGCATTTAAAAACCCTGAGTGTTGATTTGACAACGTGGTTCCTCAGACGAATCCACCGCTGTGCCGGTACTGTCTGATAACTGAGACAAGCCAGCGTGCGAATATAGTGCAGTGGGCCAGTACAACAACTCACAACAACTTGTATTGATAATTAGACTATAACAGAGCAATGTCGAAATTTTTGTGCTGTCTGCAGAGCAGCAGGCTTGGAAGAATTGAACAAAGCCATTAAAGCTGATGTTCTGTAATCAGAAAGATAATGAGGAGAGCTCCTTTTCCAAAGTGACTATAGTTGAAATGCACTTTGGTGACAGTTTTCAAGGCTAAAGCAATAGGTCGATCCAACGAACCAGTTCTGACTGAGAACACAGCTCCAGTCCCATAAGAACGTGCATCTACAGCTATCTCAACACGCTTAGTTGCATCAAACGTCTTAATACAGCGTCCTTTAATTTCTGAAATTAATCTTGACATTTTTGGGACCACCCAGAGGAAATACCTAAGCGCAGCTGGTTCAGTGGAGCAGCAGTATGTACGGCAATTGCAATGCTCTTAATCTAATCAGGCTTTCCCATGACAGCTTGCAGCACCTTCATATTATGTGGTGTTAGTCGATCGTTAGTGCAGGCAAGTGCAAATTAACGGTATGGAAACCCTGCACATTTGTAATACGTCTTAAATATCCAAGTTATTCGTGAAGAAGGGGTACTTTTCCTTATTACACTTCAAGCCAGTTGGAGAAAGCACATAAAAAGCACTTATTTATGAAGGGACATTAGCTGTTAACTACTCCAAAAACCGCTGACATATAGCAGTAGCTGAAGTACATCCGAATGGTCCTCTTTGAAACTGGAAAACACCCGAGTGAGTGTCGATCACAAAACATTGTTTCGACGCTCAAATGGCTCTGAGCACTATGGGACTTAACATCTGAGGTCATCAGTCCCCTAGAACTTAGAACTACTTAAACATAAAGAACCTAAGGACATCACACACATCCGTGCCCGAGGGAGGATTCGAATCTGCGACCGTAGCGGTCGCGCAGTTCCAGACTGAAGCGCCCAGAACCGCACGGCCACACCGATCGACCACTCGCCCAGCGGTAATAGTAAGTACGCCTCACGTAAATCAGTCTTGGAAAAGAATGTACCCTCTTCCTAGTTGTTCATTAATTCCACCAGTCATGGGAGAGGAAATGAATATGACAGAGTTTGTCGGTTCGCTGTGGCTTTCAGATCAGCACACAAACATAAACCTCCTGATGCCTTTTTTATCATGACCAATGAGGATGCCCATTGACTTGCAGGAACAGATTGTATCATCCTACTGCCCTTCAGTCATTGCAGTCCACGAGGAAAATCCTCGCGTATTGCGTAGAGGACAGACCTAGCACGAAAAAATCGCAGTTGCACAATGTCTTTAAAAGTAATGTGGGCTTAAAACTCCTTATCTTTTCCTAAACCAGGTTCAAATTTTTAACTAAACTTCTTACACAAGTCAAAAACTTTAGTGTACGGCACTGAAACACTGATTTGTAACACGTTCTCCTGTATGAACATGTTGGTCTGTTTAAACAACTCTAAACCAAAAATGTTTTACTGTTTCTATAACGTAGTATATTAAATAAATTAGACAAAGCAGTAGCCTCCTGTAGCCATGGGCTACTGATCATTACATTCGCTTACATATGGATGAGGATAACACATGCACCTCTGTCAAACTGAAACTTTATTGTCTTTTGAGCTGCTCGTAACTGGACAAGAAGGCTATTCTTCTGTGTATTGTCTACACCAGAAGTCTTAGACGAAGGAGAAAAGCTTGTCTGTTTAGGCGCTGGTCATATTTTCCTGGACTCTACAAAACCTATTTGTTGAGAGCTATTATGTAGCATCGTGTTAGATTAATGCAACAAATCGCAGAGCTGCAAACATACCATGTACGTACACAATGTGATCAAAAGTATCTGGACACATGGCTGAAAATAACTTACAAGTTCGTGGCAGCCTCCATCGGTAATGCTGAAATTCAATATGGTGTTGGCCCACCCTTAGCCTTGATGATAGCTTCCACTCTAGCAGGCGTACGTTCATCCAGGTACTGGAAGGTATCTTGGGGAATGGCAGCCCATTCTTCAAGGAGTGCTGCACTGAGGAAAGGTATCGATGTCGGTCGGTGAGGTTCAAATGGTTCAAATGGCTCTGAGCACTATGGGACTCAACTGCTAAGGTCATTAGTCCCCTAGAACTTAGAACTAGTTAAACCTAACTAACCTAAGGACATCACAAACATCCATGCCCGAGGCAGGATTCGAACCTGTGACCGTAGCGGTCTTGCGGTTCCAGACTGCAGCGCCTTTAACCGCACGGCCACTTCGGCCGGCGGTCGGTGAGGCCAGGCACGAAGTCGGTGTTCCAAAACATCCCAAAGATATTCTATAGGATTCAGATCAGGACTCTCTGCAGGCCAGCCGTTACAGGGATGTTATTTTCGTGTAACCGCATCACCACAGGCCGTGCATTATGAACAGGTGCTCGATCGTGTTGAAAGATGCAATCGCCATCCCCGAATTGCTCTTCAACAGTGGGAAGCAAAAAGGTGCTTAAATCACCAATGTAGGCCTGTGCTGTGATAGTGCCACGCAAAACAATAAGGGGTGGAAGCCCCTCCAAAAAAACACGACCAAACCGTAACACCACCGCCTCTGAATTTTACTATTGGCGCTACACGCGCTAGCAGATGACGTTCACCGGGCATTCGCCATACCCACACCCTGCCATTGGATCGCCACGTTGTGCACCGTGAATCGTCACTCCACACAACGTTTTTCCACTGTTCAATCGTTCAAAGTTTACGCTCCAAATACCAAGCGTGGCGTCGTTTGGAGTTTACCGGCGTGCAGTGATGCAGTTTGGAATTCCTGTTTGATGTTCTGAGTAGATGTGTGCCTATTGCACATTACGACCCACTCCAACTGTCGGCGGTCTCTGTCAGTCAACTGACGAGGTCGGCCTGTACGCTTTTGTGCTGTACGTCTACCTCCACGTTTCCACTTCACTATCACATCGGGAACAATAGACCTAGGGATGTTTAGGAGTGCGGAAATCTCGCGTACAGACGTATGAGACAAGTGGCACCCAATCACCTGACAACATTCGAAGTCCGTGAGTTCCGCGGAGCGCCCCATTCTGCTCTCTCATGATATCTAAAGACTACTGAGGTCGCTGATATGGAGTACCTGGCAGAATGTTTGTGGGGCTGTCCGGATACTTTTGATCACATGGGGTATAACCTTGTTCCCCAATTTGGAAACACTTTGAATTACAACAAGACTAAGCTCGTCTATCATGCTTAGAAAAACACTAGGGACAAAATTTCCTCCCTTATTTCTGAAGTACCACACGTGGACTACGAGACTGAAAAGATTAACATTAAGACTGAAAAAAATTACCTTTACTTTTTGTGGTGTCACCGCAAGACACCACACTCGTTATAGCTTCAGAGATCTCAATTGCAGAGATGCTAGTTAGCATAGCCTTCAGCCAAGTCAGTAGCTACGACCTATCCAGTCGCCACATACAGTTTATGCATTGCCAATTGATCCATATGTGTGAAGCAATCAGAATTGTACAGCAGTATTCGCAGTTCAGTCTATAACTGCACTTGTAAATATTATTGTACAAAGTCAAGATCGACGTTCATCGCTGATGCTGAATTAAAACTAAGTATTTAATGGTATTCCTGTCTACTAATTTCTAATCACCTAAGATGTTCCAGATACATCCCGTCACGTATAGTTAATTGATCCTCACGTCAGCTTACGTAATCAACGCGTGCAATTAATGGCCACACCTAGTGATCAGACTAAGACTCAAATTGCGTGACTCAGCCGAGTCACCCTTTTTCCATGAGTCCCATAGTTTCGCTTCATACATAGCACTTTTACAGTTAACGTGAGCCCTGATTTTATTCACTTTTAGATTCACTGTATATTGACTGCCTTGTGCACTTTGAACAAGAGAAATAGACGGAGCGGAAAAATCAGCTTCATTCATGTCCACAACATTTTGAGATTCGACAATAGGTAAAACGTTTTCAGATCCGGATCTGATAGTTTTAGACAATCGTCTGACACATTTTTCTTGATTACATGACGTTGTGTAATACCACTATAGCTCTGTCCACGACAGTATTTGATCCAGCAGCGTCTTTTTAACCTTTAAGTTCAACAATCCACTGTTTCAGAAACTGTTTAGGCTGCTTCTATAGACGAAAGAATTTAAATCGCGCTGCAGCTACATGAATCTGTGCCTAAAAATGTTCGCCCACCTCATGACCGAGACCTTCGTAAGCAATATCTTCAGGACCAGAATCCAAGCATAAGGCCGGCCGTTGTGGCCGAGCGGTTCTAGGCGCTTCAGTCCGGGACCGCGCTGCTGCTACGGTCGCAGGTTCGAATCCTGCCTCGGGCATGGATGTGTGTGATGTCCTCAGGTTAGTTGGGTTTAATTAGTTCTAAGTCTAGGGGACTGATAACCTCAGATGTTAAGCCCCATAGTGCTTAGAGCCATTAATCCAAGCATAACTTAAGATACAGCCTGTACAAGTCGGCTGCGCGGCCATTGACACAAAAGCAGCAATGTGCGTCATAGCTTTCATGTTGTAAGCTGTGATGGGGGCTTCCAGTTGCTCGTGATATTCGGGCAAGTCATCTTTACTGTTAAACTGTCAAAACTCGGGAGCAGCAACCGGTGACGGAGCTACTTGGTACGACATCAGTTTAGTTAGTTGTAAGTCACTGAGTACCCATCCTTCAATCTGCCGCGAGGGATTAGCCGAAAGGTCTAAGGCGTTGCCGTCATGGACTGTGTGGCTGGTCCCGGAGGAGGTTCGAGTCCTCCCTCTGTCATGGGTGTGTGTGTTTGTCCTTGGGATAATTTAGCTTAAGTAGTGTGTAAGCTTAGGGACTGATGACCATAGCAGTTAAGTCCCATAAGATTTCACACACATTTGAACATTTTGTCGTTACTACTGGTTCCCGCTGAGCCACAACGTAAACGTGGGAGTCCTATGCACTGAAGAAATGTGTACAATATACACGCAGATTTTTAGTAACTTATTAAAATTTGAACGTGGTAAATACTTTACTTTGGAAATATTTAGTGTCCAGAAAAATGACATGTATCCGATGCTGTCGATAACACTTGTAACATTAGCACTTTGTTCATTGTAGAATGATAGTTTCACATTAGAGTACAATTGTCTTTAACTCAACGTAAGCTGAGAATGAATGTCCTATTAGCAAGCAGCCATATGAGTGCTAAGACGATACTGACATAGTTAGCGATCATACCAAACGGTTGCTGATTGTACAGGGACTGGGCTATTAAATAGGGACTGAGCTGAGTATCTCTGTGCTCGGACATACATACGTTTCTGGCTGCGGTGGTGTAAGGATGCACTTGGGGGCGTGTCTATACCGACGTCTCCGATTCGTTGCTCCGTCTGGCACCGACTGTCTTTACTTGTCGTGCCGTCGTGAGGTACCAACTTTTAGATTAGGCCTCGTTCTGCGGACAACACAACAAATACCTCGACTAGTTACTGATCCAGATATTGCTGGCTTTGGACTCCGTGTGCACGATCACACACGCCACTGATGAAAGATACTCACGGACACCATTCAGCAACACAACAACCAGCTGGACTGTTTATAGTCGTCATTGTCTACTCCCTACAACTACCTCCCTTCTGCATCTTCGATGCACGTACAGTTTAGTGCCAGAACAAACAGTGACAGTAAATTCCATATACCTGAATTTAGTGTTGGCCAGCCTCTGACCCACCCTGACCTTAAGGGTAACACAGTGCAAGGAACTGAAATAGGAGAGGGATAGTCCGTTTCTCAAAAGGAACTACGACTTTCCCCTAACGAATAACAGATCACGAAAGCCGTGGTGGACTACTTGTTAACCAGAAGCACACTATACCCTCTGCAAAGTGACTGGATATCGCCGATTCATTTTGTTCCAAAATGAGACGACATCTTTCGAATGTGTTGAGACTACAGGGCCCTAAACGCCTAGATGATTCTTAATCAGTATCTGGTGCCTAATATCATAGACTTTTCACGTTATTTGTCTGGTGCATTGGTCTTGAGCGTTAGACACTGCCATAAGGATTACTTGCAGATATCGATGACAACTGAAGATATTCATAAAATTGCTATTATTTCCCTCTTCAGATCTTCTTTAATTTTCAGGCTTGGTGTTCGGATTGAAACACCCGGCCAACCGTGACGGAGATTCATAGATGCTCTACACAAGCGGCCTTTTTCTTTTGCATATCTGGATGACGGGACCATTTTATCTTCTTTTTAGCACCAAGACCACATTTGCAGGCCCACCAGGTTTTTTATACCCTGGAACAAATAGGTGTGATAGATTGTTGTGTACATAGTTCTGCGTAGTCAGCCCGTACGCAACTTTCCAACTCGAGCGCGCCCCGCTAGGCACAACAGCGCAGGCGCAGCGCTCGTCCGTCTCCGCACTACGAGATGGCGCTGCCATAGAGACGGACGTAACTCTGCTTCCGTCGATCCGCGTAGTAATATGTAACGCAGCCAATGAGATTGCTGCTAACGTAGAACCTTTTGTTCTCGCGGATCACACTAGCGCAGTGATACATGAACGCGCGAGGTATTGTAACGAGTGTACAGACCTCCGATTAGTCAGTCTGCATTTGTCTGCACCAGTCTGTACCAGTCTGTACGAGTTCTACATTTGTCTGTACCAGTCTATAGTCAAGTTTCAGTCTGCGCCTAATAAGATTACCATATTCCTGTACATAGCCATGAAGATCAATGTATAGATACTTTTGTCAAGTATCAGAGATATATGTGAGAATAAGATTAACGTACCAATACCAAAGGAACATCAGATTGTCAATTGTAAATATCATCCAGAACCAAGTTAAGTAATTTTATGCTTGTTATTATTTTAATACATGTGTGTGAAAATTAATCAAATTCTGTTTAAAGTTAGTCACCGTCAATCTGCTACTCTAAGCGTGCAAGTGGCATTTCTATCGTCTGACCTAACGGCAGATGATAAACACGCCACGATAAGACCACGAGACATATTGCTGACACTCGCCTACTTCGTTAGAGCGACAAGTCAAATTATCTGATGGTGTGTGTACTGAAGGTCTTACAGTACGCACACCACATAGATAATACCGAGAAGTGTCAGCGATGGCGAAAGAACGTAGCTTTGGGTCATTCTGTATCCTCAGAATGAATTAGGCCGGCCGCGCGGGGTAGCCGCGGGGTCCAGGGCGCCTTGTCACGAACCGCGCGGCTCCCCCCGTCGGAGGTTCGAGTCCTCCCTCGGGCATGGGTGTGTGTGTTGTCCTTAGCGTAACTTAGTTTAAGTTAGATTAAGTAGTTTGTAAGCCTAGGGACCGATGACCTCAGCAATTTGGTCCCATCTAGGGCCACACGTTACACGGACTTAGAAGATTCTTATGTATGATTAAATTCAATTGGCCTCACATTCCACAGGCCACATAAAATCTAAGCTTATCTGCCAAAACCCCCTATCACGAAAGAACAAAAAAGTGAATCGAGGCGTACTGTGGTCGGAGGCAACATTTCGAGTTTCAGAGTTGATGGAACCATCATTCTAGAGGTCTGTCATTTTGGCTCACCTCTCACCTACGGCTCATCTCTCTGTCACTGCTGGGGCTAGCGATCCCGCCATCGGCGCAGTTTTACAACAAACGGTAAATGGTTCCTAGCAACCCGTATGTTTTTTCTTCTGTAAATTTATAGGGGTCCAACGACTGTTGTCGGAATATGACCGCGAGTTACTAGCTCTATAGGAGGCGGTAAAATACTTTAAGGAAGAGGGAAGAGGGCCATCACCTCACACGTTTCACTGGTCACCGACCATTGGTCCAAGCTGCCTGTAATCCTAGTCGGGCCGTGTCCCTCCTCTGCTTCAAAATTCTAGACTTTATTGTACAGGATTCAACCAACATCCGTCATGTGAAGGCGGGGAAATGTAGTGATGGACTACGTGTCCCGAATTCACGCTCTCAGTACGCTAATTGATTTCAATGACTTGGTCGCAGCACAAGAACAAAGCAGACAGTTACTGGACCTATTGCAGGACCATAACATCAACTTTTAGGTGCAACACATTAGGATACGTGAATCTCGTGTCAACCTAGGGTGCGGTACGTCACAGAGCAAACCATATCCTATGATAGCAACATCGTTCAGGAAAATGATGGGTGACAGCACGTGCAATGTCTCACCAAGCGGTTCGCCCCACCAGAAGACTGGTTATGGAGAAGTTTACGTGGCTGGGGGTGAAGGTAGATTGCAAGAAGTGGTCATGTGTCTGCCTTTCCTGCCAGTGGAACAAAACCAGGCATCACGCTTTTTCACAACATGTATCTTCACAGTTGCTAAAGGTCGTTTCCAGCGCTTACATCTGGGCTTAGTCTGACCTTTGCAGAGTCCAGTGGCTTCAGATGTATTCCGTCTGCCAACGACAGTACAAGAAAGGTTGAGACTGTTTCCTTTCTGGATGTAACAGCAGAATACATCGCAGCCATATTTATTAACTTACGAATATCTCGCTTTCAGTACCCATTGTCTATTACAACTAGTCAAGGACGGCAATTAAAATTACTTCCTTTTTCCGTCTTATGAAAATTATGCAGAGTTCAACGTTTCCATACAACGCCACCCTCAAAGCGACAGATTGGCAGAGAGATGGCGCCAGACACTTACGGCCGCTTGGATGTACCACGACATACAGGGTGTTACAAAAAGGTTCGGCCAAACTTTCAGGAAACATTCCTCACACAAATAAAGAAAAGATGTTATGTGGACATGTGTTCGGAAACGCTCGATTTCCATGTTAGAGCTCATTTTAGTTTCTTCCACCTACGCTCAATGGAGCACGTTATCATGATTTCATACGGGATACTCTACCTGCGCTGCTAGAACATGTGCCTTTACAAGTATGACACAAAATGTGGTTAAAGCACGATGGAGCTCCTGCACATTTCAGACGAAGTATTCGTACGCTTCTCACCAACAGATTCGGTGACCGCTGGATTGGTAGAGGCGGACCAATTCCATGGCCTCCACGCTCTCCTGACCTTAACCCTCTTGACTTTCATTTATGGGGGCATTAGAAAGCTCTTGTCTACGCAACCCCGGTACCAAATGTAGAGACTCTTTGTGCTCGTATTGTGGACGGCTGTGATACAATACGCCATTCTCCAGGGCTGCATCAGCGCATCAGGGATTCCAGGCGACGGAGGGTGGATGCATGTATCCTCGCTAACGGAGGACATTTTGAACATTTCCTGTAACAAAGTGTTTGAAGTCACGCTGGTACGTTCTGTTGCTGTGTGTTTCCATTCCATGATTAATGTGATTTGAAGAGAAGTAATAAAATGAGCTCTAACATGGAAAGTAAGCGTTTCCGGACACATGTCCACATAACATATTTTCTTTCTTTGTGTGTAACGAATGTTTCCTGAAAGTTTGGCCGTACCTTTTTGTAACACCCTGTATAATGGACTGACACGTTTCCATCGGTCCTTTTGGGTATGCAGACGGCATACAAGGACGACTTGATGTCTTTACACACCGAAGTACTGTATGATGTATGCCTCACATTGCTAGCTAATTTCCTACTACATTCTTCGCCGATGACTGCTGCAGACGTACACATCGTTGGTACATAATGTCAAACGTCACACAGTTCGTAACCTTACACTGTCACCTGAAGCCCATGGTTTCCGGTAAGTGCTTGTTCACAGGGGGCTATACGGTTGCTCTTACGCCGTGCTAAGGATTGACACAGTTGATGCTGCTTCAACATATCATCAAGCTATTTTGACGAGTGGGTGGGTGGGGGGGGGGGGAGGGGGGGCAGGGAAACAGACACGTCGCATCTTAATTAAGGGCTAAGATCGGTCCAGCACCTTAAGCCAGCTTAGGTGCTGATGGAACAAGAGGACCACAACCTTCCATCACAACATTCGAAGAGTAGTTTTGATTCTAGCCCTACTGACGTGGAGATGCAACCGCCTCCACCGTAGAGTTTGACATTCGTTCCCCCACTCCTATCACTGCTCAATGACGATCAGCAACATTCCCGCTACGGTAATTGTGTGTCAAAGCAAGATTCCACCCCCGCTCCCTACGTCGTGCTCCACACAGGACGGTGCGGGGGAGGGGAGCACTTAAGTGTTACCGATCGACATCGACCCCAATAGATAATAGCACCAATGAACATGTGCTTATTTTTATAGAAACTGCTCTCTTTGTCTTTTTTTATTTCCTGTACAATGTGCTGTCGCATGCTTTGCTTTGACAAGCACTTTGATTATTCTATGTGTAATCTCATCAGTAGATTGTGTATTTCGTGACAAAATCATCTGAATATCATTATATTTACTCACCCCTACCAAATTGTAAAACTTTGTAGAAATTTACGTATACATGAAATGTGGTGTCATCCGAAGAACGAGGTCCCGTGGTAAAGTTGGTGCCTCGCGATGGAACCACAAGTATGCACAGTCGCTACCCGATGCTACAACGAATGACAGACATAGGTATATCTGTGTCATAATTTATATCGACTGGAAATCTCTGTGGTGTTATCTTGGAGGCTACGAGTGCTCTGGCTACTCACGCTATGTCCAGACTAGATATGTCAATTTGTCTTTTTTAAGTGCATGATGAAGGTTGTTGATGCGGGAAAATTATAGTTCTTCACTATTATTATTCATGAATTTGATAGTTAATGTGATTTTATGGTTCAATATCACTAACATGTGACTTGCAGTAGCCAGTTTTTCGAAAGTTAGGTTTTGTACTTTGTGTGTTTATGACGTTTTATACAGGGCTATTACAAATGATTGAAGCGATTTCATAAATTCACTGTAGCTCCGTTCATTGACATATGGTCACGACACACTACAGATACGTAGAAAAACTCATAAAGTTTTGTTCGGCTGAAGCCGCACTTCAGGTTTCTGCCGCCAGAGCGCTCGAGAGCGCAGTGAGACACAATGGCGACAGGTGCCGAGAAAGCGTATGTCGTGCTTGAAATGCACTCACATCAGTCAGTCATAACAGTGCAATGACACTTCAGGACGAAGTTCAACAAAGATCCACCAACTGCTAACTCCATTCGGCGATGGTACGCGCAGTTTAAAGCTTCTGGATGCCTCTGTAAGGGGAAATCAACGGGTCGGCCTGCAGTGAGCGAAGAAACGGTTGAATGCGTGCGGGCAAGTTTCACGCGTAGCCCGCGGAAGTCGACGAATAAAGCAAGCAGGGAGCTAAACGTACCACAGCCGACTGTTTGGAAAATCTGACGGAAAAGGCTAAAGCAGAAGCCTTACCGTTTACAATTGCTACAAGCCCTGACACCCGATGACAAAGTCAAACGCTTTGAATTTTCGGCGCGGTTGCAACAGCTCATGGAAGAGGAAGCGTTCAGTGCGGAACTTGTTTTCAGTGATGGAGCAACAGTTTTTCTTAATGGTGAAGTGAACAGAAACAGTGTACGAATCTGGGCGGTAGAGAATCCTCACGCATTCGTGCAGCAAATTCACAATTCACCAAAAGTTAACGTGTTTTGTGCAATCTCACGGTTTAAAGTTTATGGCCCCTTTTTCTTCTGCGAGAAAAACGTTACAGGACACGTGTATCTGGACATGCTGGAAAATTGTCTCATGCCACAACTGGAGACCGACAGCGCCGACTTCAAGGATGGTGCTCCACCGCACTTCCATCATGATGTTCGGCATTTCTTAAACAGGAGATTGGAAAACCGATGGATCGGTCGTGGTGGAGATCATGATCAGCAATTCATGTCATGGCCTCCACACTCTCCCAACTTAACCCCATGCGATTTCTTTCTGTGGGGTTATGTGAAAGATTCAGTGTTTAAACCTCATATATCAAGAAACGTGCCAGAACTGCGAGCTCGCATCAACGATGCTTTCGAACTCATTGATGGGGACATGCTGCGCCGAGTGTGGGAGGAACTTGATTATCGGCTTGATGTCTGCCGAATCACTAAAGGGGCACATATCGAACATTTGTGAATGCCTAAAACAACTTTTTGAGTTTTTGTATGTGTGTGCAAAGCATTGTGAAAATATCCCAAATAATAAAGTTATTGTAGAGCTGTGAAATCGCTTCAATCATTTGTAATAACCCTGTACATTGTGGTTTTGATATCATCCTTGTTTTTTCACGTTGACACGTTTCCAGATAATGGTCGTTGACCAAAACTAGTAACATTTTAATAAACTGTTCTAATGCAGCCACGTGTCATAAGTTTCCTGAAACATATATTCCCTGCTGACAACTGCCTGAAGAAGACTTTTAAGTTTAAAGCTGGCAGGAACTGGAAGAATCTTTCTTTTCATTCTCAACTAAATTGATCTTAGAGCTATTGAGTATAAAGAAATAAGACGCATGGCTTAATTTTGTGTAAGAAGCGTGAATGAAGGCTTTGCAATGACGTTACTAAAATAATACAACAGAGTCATGAAATCTGTGATTTTAGAAGTCATGGTTTACTACAGGTTAGTAACAAGCCAACAGGCTCTTGTATGATGTTATCTTGACTAAACTTCCTTACAAAACAATTATTTTAAATAATTCTTTAACTTTTAGATAGCTTTTTGTTTAGGAAATTTGGTGGCATGTTCTGTGCCAGTTTTTTTTATGTCCACTAATGGTCGCTTCCAAATCATATTAAAAATCTGTTCCAATGAACAAGGAGGAGGCGATGAAAGTTGTCTGTTCATTTGCACTTTGATTTGTTTCACATGATGATTTTGCATTTCTTAAATTGTCTATCTCTGCAGTGTTTCGCATGTTTGCACTAAGATCAGATTTGAATAGTCAAACCAAAGCCTTTGAGCGTCTCCATTGATGCTCGTATCTTTGTAGGCCCATTTGGGCCATCACCCAGTTGGAAACGTTTGTGGGTGTTGAACCACGAAGCGATGTTGTTTTGAATAGATTTTTGTCATTCGGTGTGTGGACTTTGATCCTGGTTTCTGGTTTTGGGGTCATTCTGGGCTAATCTGCTTCTTGCTTTGTCTGGAGCTGGTATGATCTATTCTGGAGTTTATACAGTGCTGAATATTGTGGATGAGGTCTTTTCAGCTACTCGGTGTAGTGTGTTCCACTCATGAATACTAAATATAGCTGCGTACAGAACTGGGAATGGTATGCTTATCTGTGACGAAAAGAAGGTTCACACTTACCACACTTCTCCTGAAACGGAAGCTGATTATAGGATTGAATAACATCTTTTAAGGCTATCGTCTTGTACAGATTCAAGCTTACTATCCTCTCCTGCATTATAAACGATTTATTGCCTTGCAAGAAGTCGAGTATTGAGAATATGAAATGCGTTACTGTGTTCGAGGTAATTGATTTTTTGTTAGCTACTTTGAGAACACATCTGATATTTATAAATGACCTGCACTCTTTGTAAACAGTAGAACTCAGCTACCTGCTGTCATACGGTATTATTGTTCACACTTGTTGCTGCAGGCCTGCTCACATCTATGCTAAGATACAACATTAACGGTTAACTGAATTAAACTTATACTCGCCGTTGTTTCCATTGGGAATAAACATTTTGTTACATTCATGGATTAAGGTTATCGGTAGAGAAAGATAAACTGTTATATCCTGTTCTCAAAGACTGGTGATTTCTTAAAATAATACACAGTATTCCGTAATATGATTGAGATATTCTGTGGAACACATGGTTGTTGTGGTCTTCAGTCCCGAGATTGGTTTGATGCAGCTCTCCATGCTACTCTATCCTGTGCAAGCTTCTTCATCTCCCAGTACCTACTGCAACCTACATCCTTCTGAATCTGCTTAGTGTATTCATCTCTTGGTCTCCCCCTACACCCTCCACGCTGCCCTCCAATACTAAATTGGCGATCCCTTGATGCCTCAGAACATGTCCTACTAACCGATCCCTTCTTCTGGTCAAGTTGTGCCACAAACTTCTCTTCTCCCCAATCCAATTCAATACTTCCTCATTAGTTACGTGATCTATCCATCTAATCTTCAGCATTCTTCTGTAGCACCACATTTCGAAAGCTTCTTTTCTCTTCTTGTCCAAACTATTAACCGTCCATGTTTCACTTACATACATGGTTACACTCCATACAAATACTTTCAGAAACGACTTCCTGACACTTAAATCTGTACTCGATGTTAACAAATTTCTCTTCTTCAGAAACGCTTTCCTTGCCATTGCCAGTCTACATTTTATATCCTCTCTACGTCGACCATCATCAGTTATTTTGCTCCCCAAATAGCAAAACTCCTTTACTACTTTAAGTGTCTCATTTTCTAATCTAATACCCTCAACATCACCCGACTTAATTCAACTACATTCCATTATCCTCGTTTTGGTTTTGTTGATGGTCATATTATATCCTCCCTTCAAGACACCATCCATTCCGTTCAACTGCTCTTCCAAGTCCTTTGCTGTCTCTGACAGAATTACAATGTCATCGGCGAACCTCAAAGTTTTTATTTCTTCTCCATGGATTTTAATACCTACTTCGAATTTTTCTTTTGTTTCCTTTACTGCTTGCTCAATATACAGATTGAATAACATCTGGTAGACGCTACAACCCTGTCTTACTCCCTTCCCAACCACTGCTTCCATTTCATGTACCTCGACTCTTATAACTGCCATCTGGTTTCTGTACAAATTGTAAATAGCCTTTCGCTCCCTGTATTTTACCCCTGCCACCTTTAGAATTTGGAAGAGAGTATTCCAGTCAACATTGTCAAAAGCTTTCTCTAAGTCTACAAATGCTAGAAACGTAGGTTTGTCTTTCCTTAATCTTTCTTCTAAGATAAGTCGTAAGGTCAGTACTGCCTCACGTGTTCCAGTATTTCTACTGAATCCAAACTAATCTTCCCCGACGTCGGATTCTACTAGTTTTTCCATTCGTCTGTAAAGAATTCGTGTTAGTATTTTGCAGCTGTGGCTTATTAAACTGATTGTTCGGTAATTTTCACATCTGTCAACACCTGCTTTCTTTGGGATTGGAATTATTATATCTTTCTTGAAGTCTGAGGATATTTCTCCTGTTACATACATCTTGCTCACCAGGTGGTAGAGTTTTGTCAGGACTGGCTCTCCCAAGGCCGTCAGTAGTTCCAATGGAATGTTGTCTTCTCCGCGGGCCTTGTTTCGACTCAGGTCTTTCAGTGCTCTGTCAAACTCTTCACGCAGTATCGTATCTCCCATTTCATCTTTATCTACATCCTCTTCCGTTTCCATAATATTGTCCTCAAGTACATCACCCTTGTATAGACCCTCTATATACTCCTTCCACCTTTCTGCTTTCCCTTCTTTACTTAGAACTGGGTTTCCATCTGAGCTCTTGATGTTCATACTAGTGTTTCCCTTATCTCCAAAGGTCTCTTTAATTTTGCTGTAGGCAGTATCTATCTTACCCCTAGTGAGATAAGCCTCTACATCCTTACATTTGTCCTCTAGCCATCCCTGCTTAGCCATTTTGCACTTCCTGTCGATCTCATTTTTGAGACGTTTGTATTCCTTTTTGCCTGCTTCATTTACTGCATTTTTGTCGGCCGAAGTGGCCGTGCGGTTAAAGGCGCTGCAGCCTGGAACCGCAAGACCGCTACGGTCGCAGGTTCGAATCCTGCCTCGGGCATGGATGTTTGTGATGTCCTTAGGTTATTTAGGTTTAACTAGTTCTAAGTTCTAGGGGACTAATGACCTCAGCAGTTGAGTCCCATAGTGTTCAGAGCCATTTGAACCATTTTTTACTGCATTTTTATATTTTCTCCTTTCATCAATTAAATTCAATATTTCTTCTGTTACCCAAGGATTTCTACTAGCCCTCGTCATTTTACCTACTTGATGAACACATGGTATCGAGCGTTAATGTTAATACACATGACACGCCTTGCAGCTGATAACTGCACAAATTTACAATTATATTTGCGAACAGTTTACAAAGAGTTTACTGTTTCGTAGCCCACCCTGACTAATCTGCTTCGATGTGACAAGACAATAATTACATTATCTTTTATTAAACTGTCATTCTTATATTGATTTGTAAGCGTTATAACTCATACAACACGTAGGAAAAGTATCAGGAGCGTGGTAAAGCCGGTCTAGGCTTAATGTCTGTAAGCATTTTTTCATGATTCCTCCTGTTTTCATATTTCCATTGTTTACTATTTATTTTTTTTATTTTATAAATATACACCCGCAAGAAAAAAAATATTTTAAATTTTTCTTTGCAGATAAAAGTGGGGGGGGGGGGGGGAACAACCATGACAGAGTTCCTATATTATGATGGTGTATTCACTAGAATATTCGAAAACGTAGCTACAAAATTAATAATTATTGGGCGAGTACATTATAATGTATCAGAAATTTTAAGACTAGTACAGTGTGAGACCCATATTCAACATATGGTTTAGAAATTGTACACATGGGACTAAAATGCTTTTCGATAACTCGTATAAAAACTGCAGCAAAATAAGTATGTTATCTTCACTAAGCGATATCATTTAATGCTGAAATAATTACGTTTCAGATAGCTGTGAAATATTCACTATCTAAAAAGCGACCTATGAGGTATTCTACACTCTTGACCCTGGAAACGATATTTACACGGCATCTGGAATCATAAATAATGTCCAGGTGGTAGGCAATGCATCCTCTCGAACAGTACTTAGGTCGTATTTTTATTTTATTAAGTTGTTACATAACGTTGTGAAATGGAGATATTTAGATCACACAGACTCATAACGCCAAATAACTCTCTTTCTAAATCAAATTTATCCATAGCTTCATTTGTCTAAATTAGATAGTTAATTGGTAAATCATTCACACAGATAAATTCCCCCATTAAATTGCACATAAATTTCAATTAATTCTTTTTTTCTGCACTCTGTTTGCGATTAAGCATGAACGGTAACCCTCAATATTTTGTTAACAGCGTTACCAGTAGTGAATTATAACTCTGACACTGAACAGACTGTGAAAACTGCCCTGCTAAAATTCTCACACCTAAATGGTCGCTACAAACGAATAATTAAAAGCATTAATGTAAATCGTGGATAATGGAAGATAATGAAGAAGGTGCTATCTTATCACATTGCAGAAGAAGCATTTTAGTGTATCCCATCAGCTGCTGTCCAAGTACAGATGAGATCAGTTTTATACAATATTTATGAACAATACGTATGTTGGATGCAGTCATAGAAGTGATATCCATGTAATCCGTTGTGATCTCACCCTCAACCCCACCTCTCACCCAGAAAAAAGTAAATACCTTACGACCAAGAATACATGCTACTCTAGTGCTCTTTTATGAACAATGTAACGCAGAAAAAATCATTCCTGCTACTCACTGATCAAGCGGTGAGACTGGCAGCCATTCTTGTGATATTTCACGTTTTAGATATATTAATTAACATAATGTTAAAAACGTTTGGTAACTGTCCTTTACATAGAAGCACATAATCAAATTTTAACCAACTAACATATATTGTATCTAAGCATGGAACGAAGTTATCACAGAAATGTCTGCGGCCCTAATAAACGTTCCCGTCACAAAATATGAAATTTCGCAGCAGCCACATAATTTTTATTGACACTCGCTATTGACAGATATATCTCCCTTCAAATTATCTTGCACTTGTTACTGAGCGGACTTTAGTTCCCCTCTTTCCGCTGGGCCATTGCCTCGGGATGAAGGGAAAGAAATTGCTATTGATTATTCCCGAGAGCGTAGGGAAGAACCTGGAACAAATTGGCTACTGACTTAATTAATGACGTTGCTTAAGGAACAACGTCACCCAAAATCCTGCTCAGAATTGCAGATTATCGGGAAAAGATTGAGAGCGGTCGCTACCTTTTATAATAGTGTCGATTAAGCACGCTATCCGAGAATGTCGATTGAGTTCGTAAAAAGTAATTTAACTCGCAGCGCCTGATGCTACCCTCACTAGTTTGATTTTCTTGAAATGCTATATTTCATTAAATCAATGCTCTCATCTAACTGCGGTTCACCGTGAGCAATATACCGCAATAGCACTACCATAAAATTGAATAAAACGTGATTTTGCACGTAAATTGGCCACTACAAGCAGCGTAAATGTAAAAAAAGATAACTCACGCTTTTTATTGCAGAGAGAATTTACCTTGAAAACAACTGACGACTCCCAGAATTTTTAGTATAAGCTCCCAGTTTCAATGACAGTGACGTTCGCAGCTACCAGTTCACGCTTAAGATCCAGACTGTGTTACTCTAGAGAAATAAAGATATTTCGTCTCTGTGAGAATTTTATGTGATGAACTGGGTATATAGTGTTATGCTGTAGTTAAGAGAAATGTTGCTCTATGAAGACAATGACTTCATGTTTCGCAAACTACCCACACACGCATCCCCGCCGTGATCAGGCCGAAGGACACATCTGACTATATTGTCCTGCATGAATTTTTCCATGCCCAGGGTATGAGCACGTGTGAATTTAAAACAAGGAAGAGTAAGAGACTGAAAGGTGAACTCTGTCTTAATTTTTAGTAAACTGTAGACCACACAGTAGAGAGACAACGGAATGTAGTAGAAACTTCCTAAAAACAGCAAGAAGTTAGATGCTTGGAGCAAAGAGGAAATGAACAAAATCGCAAACCACAGTGTCCATTATGTAAGCAGAAGTTCATAATCCAATAACAGTAGTGTATTTCGTTCTAAGAAATGTTGTATCATTTCGTGGAGAAAAAAAAGCTTGTTACAGCACCATGAACAAATTTAAAGAAGGAAAAGTTGCTCAAACGACCATACTAGGGCCATATTGAAAGATGAACTATCTGCTGTGGTTGTTTCGAATTAGAAAAACATAAAAAATAGCACTTATTTGGGAAACTGTAAATGATCAACATTGTAGGAATCTCTTTGGATCATCTCTGCACGGCTGATAACTGTATCTTCTAGATATGGTCATTGGTGCTGTAGATGTGGGAGAGTACAGTGAAAGAAACAAATTCCTCACCACTCCCCTATTTTGATTATCAAGATCAAAAAGTATAATTAACAGAGTGCTCTAGGTGGCACTTTCATTGCAACTGCAATAACGAGTTTTCTAAGGAGTGGGTATGCAGTTATGGGGAAAAGTAAGGGAAGGTTTTCAGGAAAGTCAGTTAGGTGGAATGACATAGAATTATTACTTACTTAAACCAATGAAATGTTGAATCATAAACAGCCTGGAGGCAAATCAGATTGAAACAATAGGTGTGAAATAGTTCACACTTCGGTTTGTTGGTCATAAACTGCCGCAACAACTACCAACTACAGGTTCACATACTGAAGATTTTCTCACGACGGCTTGGGCGTCCATCGATGATGGATATTTGTTGTAAAACACTCGAAAGTATGAGATCACCATCAGAAACTGGCTACGATCCGTCCTACCTGCACCCGCCAGAAGGGTTATACTTCAAATTTCTCTATGATGAGAGTTTCACGTAAGTGATACGTATATCAGGTGAAGTGTGACATGAGTACGCGCGCATATCGTCATATGAGGCAGTGGGCACACTATGTTGTGCAACATCGAAGACCTGGAAGAGAACATAAAAGAGAGGTTCTGTACTAATTGTAACTGCAGGAAACTGAAGGCCTAAATTAGGTAACACTACTGAATGATAGCACTTTAAAAATGTGAAAAGGATTCGAGAGTCATGAAATAATACATTTTAGTTAAAGTGCCATATATTTTCGGTTAACAGTTTATTCCGATAATCGGGGAGAGACAGATCAGTGAAGGAAGCTGATCATGTAAGCATTGCTTTAGAGGAAATCTCTTCCATTCTTACAATTTATAGACCGTTGACATATTTAAAACAAGAACAATGTATTTAAAGGATTGTTTATTGTTTCGAAATTTTTTGTAACTAGAGAAACTGTATGTTATCAGTACACGGTTTATCAGTGAATACTTTATTCACTTCCCTTATATCACCATTTTGTGGACATTTGTGGTCATTGCTGTTCACATGCTTTTCATTACACAATATGAACTGGCGATTTTTCTTGACTGTGTGTTTCCGAAAACTGAAAATGTAGTGATATTTCTCAGCATATTTTCATTCAACCACATTTTCTATATTTTTATTTAACTGTCAAGTGATTTAACGTAACTGTATCAAATCCATTATCTCCTAGTGCTCATGCAGTTACGTTATATGTTTGTTTGATTCATCCATTCTTTTAACAAGTAGCAAGCAGTTTACCGTTTCATTTAATTAATTTACTCTATACACGAAATTTAATATAGGCCATATGACACCAAAAAAATCTCATACTATTACATCACTTTCTTGAAGTTTCGCAGATTTTGGACTGAAGTCCTAGTCTTGACAACAGTATGAAATATGGCATCTTCATCAGACTTTTTAAAGACGAACCATATTTGAAAGAATTCCCACCGCAATGAATCTGGCAGAGACCTTAATTAATAAATAATTCCGTCATACACATCATACTAATTGGGAAAATCTAAACCCGAGACTACCGGAGAAAGATTGGAAAGACGAATCCCGAGAATACTGTTACAAGGAGTTACCGTCCAGCACCTTCATTACTTCGTGGTAATTAAGAAGAAAAATGATTGCTCAGCGACTGCGCAAAAAAGAAGAATTTTCTTACCAGTCTCTAAATTCAGCTTTCGACTAACTTGTAACTATGATAATAACATAAAAAGTGTCTTTTATAGGAGAGTAAGCGGACTGACAATGTACATAACCTATCTTGCATAATTACATTCTGAATATTCTGCTTACAGTGCGTCTCACGCATCCATGAGGGTGAAGGGCGATTAAGTCATGACAATGTGTTATTTTATAATGTAAACATACGCAAGAGATAAGACAACACTGCAGTAATCATTCGACTTCTCTGTACGATCGGTGCATAGGCTACATAGGTTTTACGAATTTCCAGCATGCTGGAATAATTTCAGGTCAGAAACTTCTGTTAATCAGTACAACAGAAAACCAGTGAAACTTGCAAATTTCACTTTTTTTATTTGGTTGATAACTAGTTTTGGGCTGGAACCCATTTTCACATCATCCAGATAGTCAAAATGGGATTTCCAAAAATACAAGAGCCATGTCAAAAGTATATACATATTATGAAGTGCAAATGAGCAGTTACAGATAAATGTATGCGTTTAACTGTTCATTTGCACTTAGTAATGGGTATATATTTTGGCAGCGTTTTTGTGTTTTTCGAAATACCATTTTGAATATATGGATGACTTGAAAATTGAGTTCCGGCCAGAAACTAATTATGAAGAGAATAAAAAAGTGAAATTTGCAGCTTTGGCTGGTTTTCCGTTGTACTGGCGTTTAAAATTTTGAGATCTGAATTTTGTGGAAACAGGTATTACAGCGGTTACTAGTGGTCCACTTGTTTAAGGCTATGTCAAGACAAGAATAATATTCTACTTAGAATTTTACGTCATGAAACTACTCAGCATAAGGTAAACCTTAGTTCACTACTAACTTCCAACAAAGTATATGGTTTAATACTCAAGCTTCCTCTTTGCTGTTCACAAAACAAAAATCCGTGGACCCAGAAGCTCCAACATCCAAGTACCAACGTGAATTACACAAGCTTAGCAACATGTTCATGGTTTTTGTAAAGTCTCATGTAAATTTTCATTCAGTTAACCAAGAAGTTAAATTAAAACGTACAATATGTTTCTGCGTTCGATAATAATGTATTAACTAGATTACTGAAACAAACTGTAGACTTACGGATCGTTTCGTAATTCCTGTTGTAGGCTTCTAGGGTCTATAGAGGAGACGTACTAGATAAAGGTCTGTTAAAGAAGTCATGTCTGGAATTGTACCACGTATATGTAAAGCAGGTTTGAAAATCTTATAACTTTCAAATCCCCCGTTTCTCTGTACGCACACAACGGAGATAATGAGCTCTGACCTCTGTCCTCTACATGAGCTACTCGATGAGGCGACCCTGCTGTTCATTGCACATCGTGTATTAGCGACGCATGTTTTCATACCCATTGTCCACAGACCCAGGTGCACGACCATGGAGCACCACAATCAACGATTCTAGTTACAAACATACCAGTTCCTAGCAGCCGTTGTTGTAGTCGGAAGAAAATAGTATCTGAAAGACACGCGATCCTATTAACGTTCTCGATACATGCGTTGTGCAGCTCTATCGTTACGTATCATACCTTAAAGTAGGAAATTAGAACCTGATGACTTCTCTTCAAACTTATTTTAGATCCAAACAGTATCAATACTTTATCTGCTAAGTCCCCTCTACAGCCCCTCCTGTAATCAGAATAATGAAACATTTTTCAAGCATTTTTCTTCCCATTGGGATAGCCTGAGACAACCTGCTAAAAGTCCTTTCAGCTCCCATAGAAGCAGTGATAAAATGGGAACTCTACAATATCAGCTTCGTTACTGGTAGAACTGTCTGCGAGAAACAATTTCCTAGATTCGAGCTCTTGTCTGACACAATGTCTGAACTTCACAGAAGTAAGCCATGTAGACCATGCGTTCATGAGCAATGGAATAAGGAAACGCTGTTGGTCTGAAGACAGAGCAGACACCTATGTCAAGGTGTGTGGAGTAGTCCTGTCACGTGATCGCATTTTGTCTGACTTCGTACTGGCTGTGAGAGGGAGTACTGGCTGCGACAGCACAATGCTAGATAGTGAAGGCTTGCGATAGCACCACATCGCACAGCGAAGCGTGCACGATACATAGGACACACTATCTCCTCGCATCTCACCGCGTTCTGGGCGTACCGTGCGTAGCTCGTTTCAGGGAATGCCTACGATGCCAGAGTCAAATGTCATGGGCTACAACTTGATCACCAAAGGAGTCTTTGTCAACAAAAGCAGACTCAAACAGTTCACAGAGTAGCATGTTTACGGTGACTTCAACGCTGTTTGACCATCAAACGTCTGCTGCAGGTCATCCTGCTCCCCATCCCCCCACTGACATCGCCAGCTACTCTTCTTCATCTGCGACTTTGTTACCCCTATCAATGATTTCATCATCATCACATACTAAGCCACAGCCAGCACTCTACACCCTGTAGCCTCATCTCTCGTCTCCAGCCCATCATAATGTAATATGTTAGTCGGTATCAGACAGAGGGAGCCAATCGCTTGTATAGCATAAAATGGTGTCTTTTTGAAAAAAAAAATACTTAGCGTTACTTGTATACTGTGAACTTACAGTTTATGCAGCACTTGTGAATGTCCAAAATTTGATCTCTGTACCATGCTTATATAAGGCACAACACAACCTCAGTTTATATACTCTTCACATTCAAAGTTTTCTGTGCTACCTGTCAAGTGTCACAATGCTAATCAGAAGTATGAAATGCCTGCAAAAAGGACTGAGCAAGATAATGTTTATATTATATCCTCATTTGGTCCAGAAAAAAGCACCATTCCCAATATCTACGACAAAATGCTACAATGGTATCTCCACATTTAAAAGATGTAAAGCATGTTGTCCTTTCGACCTGTTGTTGTTGTTGTGGTCTTCAGTCCTGAGACTGGTTTGATGCAGCTCTCCATGCTACTCTATCCTGTGCAAGCTTCTTCATCTCCCAGTACCTACTGCAACCTACATCCTTCTGAATCTGCTTAGTGTATTCATCTCTTGGTCTCCCCCTACACCCTCCACGCTGCCCTCCAATACTAAATTGGCGATCCCTTGATGCCTCAGAACATGTCCTACCAACCGATCCCTTCTTCTGGTCAAGTTGTGCCACAAACTCCTCTTCTCCCCAATCCTATTCAGTACCTCCTCATTAGTTACGTGATCTACCCATCTAATCTTGAGCATTCTTCTGTAGCACCACATTTCGAAAGCTTCTATTCTCTTCTTGTCCAAACTATTTATCGTCCATGTTTCACTCCATACAAATACTTTCAGAAATGACTTCCTGACACTTAAATCTATACTCGATGTTAACAAATTTCTCTTCTTCAGAAACGCTTTCCTTGCCATTGCCAGTCTACATTTTATATCCTCTCTACTTCGACCATCATCAGTTATTTTGCTCCCCAAATAGCAAAACTCCTTTACTACTTTAAGTGTCTCATTTCCTAATCTAATACCCTCAACATCACGACTTAATTCGACTACATTCCATTATCCTCGTTTTGCTTTTGTTGATGTTCATCTTATATCCTCCCTTCAAGACACCATCCATTCCGTTCAACTGCTCTTCCAAGTCCGTTGCTGTCTCTGACAGAATTACAATGTCATTGGCGAACCTCAAAGTTTTTATTTCTTCTCCATGGATTTTAATACCTACTTCGAATTTTACTTTTGTTTCCTTTACTGCTTGCTCAATATACAGATTAAATAACTTCGGGGAGAGGCTACAACCCTGTCTTACTCCCTTCCCAATCACTGCTTCCCTTTCATGTCCCTCGACTCTTATAACTGCCATCTGGTTTCTGAACAAATTGTAAATAGCCTTTCGCTCCCTGTATTTTATCCCTGCCACCTTTAAAATTTGAAACAGAGTATTCCAGTCAACATTGTCAAAAGCTTTCTCTAAGTCTACAAATGCTAGAAACGTAGGTTTGCCTTTCCTTAATCTTTCTTCTAAGATAAGTCGTAAGGTCAGTATTGCCTCACGTGTTCCAGTATTTCTACTGAATCCAAACTGATCTTCCCCGACGTCGGCGTCTACTAGTTTTTCCATTCGTCTGTAAAGAATTCGTGTTAGTATTTTGCAGCTGTGGCTTATTAAACTGATTGTTCGGTAATTTTCACATCTGTCAACACCTGCTTTCTTTGGGATCGGAATTATTATATTCTTCTCTGTGAATATGATATTCATTGAACGAAGCTACATCATATGACATTTGTGTGTCAGTTACGCTTCACCTTAGCAAGCACCGTTTTAGAGGATTAGAAGATAATACATCATGCTCTACACTAGAAACATGTAGTCAATGTTTTATCAGGCTAACATTACATTTGATTTGCATGTGAGCCAAACGTTCTCGAGGTTCGAGCAAAACAAGCTTTCAAGGTAGGCTGCAATAATTACTGACCAGAACTATGGTGCCAAGGCGTTGTATGTTTACAGAATGTATTTCCCATGTTCAGTTACACAATAATACCAAGAATCTAATTTAAATACATGACGTGAAATCGGACAACATAAGCAAAAGACAAAATAGCGATTCAGAAGGAAAGGAAAAAGTGTTTCTGATGAGATCTGTATTGCGAAGTAGCACTTAAACTGTATCTTTTTGTTATACTCGAGGAGAACTCCATAATACGAAATTTTCACATACAATGTGACCAAATAAAATTGTAGAACAAGTCTGAGATGAAATGTAACCAAAGACATTACTGCAACATGACAGAGAGAAGAGGTCGATATCTCGAAAAAACAATATTTGCCACTGAAATATAACTATTCTTAAAAATAACTAAAGTTTTAGAATAAAAAGGAACACACACTTACACTGTCTACTCATCGTAATATGCAAGAACAATTACAGATCTTTGATAGCGAACGAAAATTCACTAATGACACCAAAAGAAAATTTTATGAATTCTCAAAATATGTAAGATATCCAGTGCAAAACACACACATCATTAATAACTCAAATATTTTATAAGATTTCACAAATAAACAGAATACACTTCACTTGTATGTTGGCACTACTGATATCATTTATATGTTAACATTCATAATTCGATTTTTGTACCATACTTGGTAAGCACGAGAACTCTCAGATTAAATATTTCCACATCTAAAATGCCTGTACTACTTATTAAAAATACACACGTTTTGCTTATTGATATAACCGAAATAAATCATTCTTTGTTCTATGACATTACAGAACACATATGGGCACTACTGCTGATCTAAATTATGGCTTAAAATGCACTTTTTGATGAGAATTATCGACGTAAGCAATTTTATTCCCATTATATTAATACTAACAACATCTTACGTTCGCAAAAATCAGTTTGAGCCAGTTTATCACTCATCCGCACATATGATTATGGTTAGGATGCAGTTAGCATTACAGTATGATCAGAGTGCCTACCGCCAGCAAAATCATTTTGTTTATAAGTTAAACAGCCATTATCTATGCCAGTAACAACAACCTCTGGGTAGGTCGAGCTGTTGACACATTTTTCCCAGTATCATCGCTTACATAAGTCCTGGGCCAAACAGTAACTTAACAAGATTTCGACTGAGTGGAGTAAGTTCATTATTGTTTGTCTATCCACTTCACTTCTGTAAGTCAGACCTCAGTGAAATAGTACAATCGGCAGTAGTAATACATATTTGTGTAGGGAAGAGACGAGGGTATGCTTTCAACTACACACTTCCAAAGTCAGTCAAGCACTACAGTGACTCAACGCTAGAGTAATAATTCTATCTTGTGGTACAAATCGTTTGTCACCTGCTTACAACATCAAACTTTATAGTAACTCTCATGTTACAGTATTAACTTTTTAAAATTTTATTTTTGTTGGGGTCTACAGCCTCAATGTCTTTTGAGAATGAAAACGTGGTGCAGGGAGGCTGTATTCTTTTTATTATCTATGCGATTGGCCAGTTTCAACATTTGTTCATTTTCAAGCACGTATATTAAGCTTCTAGCTTCATTTTACATCGTAATACATCGTTGGTGCATGTGGACAGGAACACATATTACTTCTGCGCGTATGTGGCACAACAACAACAACACAATGTTGTACATATTGTACATGTTTCATAGTCAGGCAACCCCCAAGATTCAGTATTAGGTCCTAGAATGTTTTCTCTGCGGGTCAACGATGTGTCATCAGTTTTTTCGTATTGAAAATTCCACATTTACGCTAATGATTTCAGATTGTATGTAAGAGCAAAAGCAACTGACTTGGAGACACTCATCGAGAATCACAATACCTACCTGTGCGCACTATCAAAATGGGCGAAATATATGGGTTTAAACTCGACGTGTCCAAAACCGCAACACTACTGTTTGGTCATTCTAGGCTCATTAGACCGAAGTATCGCGAATTCCTACCACCCTTCACTATAAATGGGACAATTATCAACTACTATCCTTCAGCAAAGAGTCTACGAGCAATAAATGATGAAAACATAAATTGGACAGAGCACTTTACTGCAGTGAGCAAGAAGGCATCAACATCTCTCTGTACCCTACAAAAATATAATCAGCTCTTTCCTCCTGACCTGAAATAGAAACTTGCACAAACACTTATACTCCCAGTTACAGATTACAACGATATTATTCTGCAAAGCCTTTCTCAACAAAGCTCACAGCGCCTTGAACTGATTATGAATGCCTGTGTTCGCTATATGTATGATGTTCCACTCATTGATGACATTTCATAAGCATATGCAAAGCAATCCAGGCGGTGTGCAGACTAGCTCCGAGATTTCCGTACCCTCTGTCTTCTCTAGTGTCTTCCCAACGAACACTGTCCCTCATATCTCCCCTGGACCTTAAGGGGAACCAGAGGTGTCTATGCTGCCCATGTTAAAACCACTAAGTTTGAGGAACATTTATGAATAAACTACCAAATAGAAAAATTTGAATTGTTTTTTACATATAGAGTGGTTTAGTATTGCAGTTATGACAGAGGGATTTTGGAGTATCTTTTCTAGTTTCCTTCCAATTATTTTTTTATTAATGACCCAAATTTTTTTACAAATAATTGCTTTATAATTAAACTGAAATGAAACTACTGTACATATTGCCAAATGGCTGTGTTACAATGTAAGTTTGACCACTAGGAGTGCTGTATAAACATTTCATCTCTCTAGCTTGAGTGGATATTGAGAAAATGTTCCTTATATTCGAAAAATTCTAATTTACGGGAAATGGCTATCAAAGTTTCTCAATACAGTCCTGCACTATAGGATGGATTATCAGGGTCTTCTTCTTCATCCTCCAAAAGCTTCCTCTTCTGTCTTCTTTTCTGGCCTGTTGTTCCATCATACTTCATATGCCTTTCTCTTCTTTCTGCTCCTCTTATCCTTTCTCTGTCAATATTTCTTAGTGCTCGTACAGCGTTCACCCCAGCTGTAAATCCTAATGCCTTCAGAACTTCACACTCCACACTGTTCCCTTGGTTGTAGGTTGCTATTGCATCATAAATGCCAAAGTGCAGTGTTTTTATGCTTACAAACTCCCTTTTAGGAATCACTTTCCAAATCAAATTGTTTACGCTCTCATTAGGATTCTGCGTCTTTCCATGTAGACATTTGTGTAACAATTCTGGCTGTGCTAAGTCATGAAAAATTGGTTTTGTTGCATTTATCACAGCTGCTGGCAAACCATGTTTGTGATCATAGTCCTTTTTTGCATTATATTTGCACGAGGAATCTTTTGGGCACAAGCTGTGTTGAGGGTATTCATTGGAAGAGGCAGTATGAAGGAACAATGCCCACACTGCTTTTCGCATGTCACTAACATTACTAGTATTTTGCCTTATAGCATACCCATAGTATCTCTGTAGATGTTCAATCACCTCATCATTAAGCCTGCCTCTCCCTCCTATTGTCTTTCCATCACTGAGCTTACTTGAACCCACAGTTTGTTTGAGCCTTCGAAGCCGTGCACCTATACGCATTTGCACATGCCCAATGCATTCCAACTTTTCAACTACAAATTCATTTCCATATGGTTTCAGTTCCTCTATAGTCCTGAAACCTTTGGAGTCACCATCCCCAAGGTAGTATTTGTACCTAACGTTGTATCTGGGAACTGAACGTTCAAAAATTTGTTTCACTCCATCCACTTCCATTGCTCCACTTGATCCACTAAAATTTGCCTCACAGGTTCCACTGTGCTCTCCTTTCATTTTATTTTTGCCCCTACAATGTTTTGATAATATTGCAACATCTATCACTTTTGCACTATCACCACAAGTAGCAGTTACAACCGCATTCAGGGATTTTTGACCCCTCTTTTGCTAGGAACCATCTAATGCCACTACCAAATCCCTAGAACCACCGTTCATTTCTACAGATTCCTCCACTGCTTCCTTCATGGTTTTCAAAGCCACATCTTCAACAGAGGATCCTACCAGTTCATAGTAGTACCCAAATTTGCTTGGAGGCGATGGCAAGTACATAATACCACAAAACAGTTTTCAGCAGCAGACCCTTTTCCAATGGATCGAGGACCATATACAAGTCGAACATTCACATCAAACACTCTAGATCGTCCATTTTGACCAAAGAGACTGGCATGTGAATTGTAGAAAGTCACTTGATACTTGCAACATGCACAGATTATCTTCATATCACAAGCTAAACCAAAGTGCTTTGTTATCTCTAGTCCCACTCCTACACTTGAACACATTTTGCACAGAACACTTCCTTTCAGCACAGAAGATAATAATCCAATATTCAGTACTTCGTTAATATCATCACTGTCACTAGCATATTCACGAAATCTGTCACTTCCACCAGTCAGCTTCTTGCTAGAAGATGTCACAGGGCTATGGCCGGCCATGTGTTGCTTAGCAGAAGAACGCACTGTTTCAGTAATTGTAGTATCGCAACTTGGTATTAATGTTAATTTTCTTTTCCCTACATTCTTCCTCTTCTTATATACACGGTTACTAAAACGTGGCATCGTAACCAGAACTACGCTTTACACAAGAAGTATAATACTACCAACAACAGGCGCAACACTGAACTAATTCGAAACGGTAAACAGCAAAGAGACGATGTTCCGCGCTCTTAGCGCTTCATTTGTCACAGAAAACAATGTAGCCAACCCTTGCACACTCGCTGTATGCGTAACATAAGGCGCTGTATGCGTACCAGGCCGAGAAAATCCCAAGCAGTTCGCCAGGAAGTCACGAGAGGGTGTTAGATGCATTCAGCGGCCGCCCATTTCCTCTGCAGGCGTGGGGGAAAATGGTAATAACTCCACTTCTATGGCGAGTAGAACAATAATTCGAAGTTTACATTAAAGAGGAATGTTCCGATTAATTTTCGGTAGCAAAAAAAATCGTATTTTTTTGGATTTGACCACCTCCGGCTCCCCTTAACGCTCTTGTCTGAACACCATAGCAGGAAATCCCGTTCCCATCAGAGCAAAATCCGTTCTGTTCTATTCCATCGTTCAGCCACTTTCTCGAAGTCCTCCTTACTAACAGGATCCTACCTCTGGAATAACGTCCTTCACTACATTACAGAACTGAATAAGATTTCTATCTTAAGGAGACAGTTAATGACTTATCTACTAATGCAACACTCAGGATTATCATGTCCCTGCACGCACTACTTAACCTTGTACATCCTTCTTTCCAACAAGATCTTCATCATTTCTCGGTATTCTTAACTAGTGTAGTCTCCATAAATTTTCTTTCTCCAGAATTCGCTGTATCAGAAAATATACATTTTGTACGCTTATCATTATTTCTATTTTTGTCGTCATTATTATTATTATTATTTATTATTATTAAACGGTTGAGTCACATGAATGTTACCACAGCCTATGATCGACGTCAATGTGCAATAACCACTCACAGTCGGGAGGTGGCAGCAGTGGCAGTGGAGGATATACACTGAAGCGCCAAAGAAACTGGTATAGGCACGCGTAATCAAACACAGAGATATGTAAACAGGCAGAATACGGCGCTGTAGTCGGCAACGACTACGTAAGACAACAAGTGTCCGGTGCACTTGTTAGATCGCTTACTGCTGCTACATCATCATCATCTTGGACAGTTTCCAGCCACTGGCTGGGTCTGTCGGGAACACAAGCCTCTCCATCGTGTTCTGTCTTTCCACCATTCCCCTTCTTCCACCTTCGTCCAGTTCTCTCCTCTTCTCGTCACACATTCCTTCACTCCCTTCACCCATCTATCCCTTGGTCTTCCTCTGGGCCTCATCCCCTCCAGTTGCAGATCAAACATCCTCTTTGGAATTCTTCCCTCATCCATTCTCTTCATGTGTCCATACCACTGTAGTCTTGATTTTTCTATCCTGTCCTGTACTGGTTCCTCCTTTAGTCTTTCCCTCACATACACATTTCGCAATCTGTCTCGTCTTGTTACACTCAACCTGCTCCTCTGGAACTTCATTTCACTAGCCTGTATTCTACTTTTGTCGCTTTTGTGCATTACCCATGTCTCACTTCCGTATGCCAATATGGGGACAAAGTAGGTTCGGTATATAATTCCCTTGGATTTCTGTGGCACCGCCTTGCTCCAAATAAGCCCCCTAATGCATTTGTAGAACTGCCCTGCTTTTCTGCACCTTTCATTTATTTCCATTGCGTTTCCCCCCTTACTTTCAATCATGCTTCCCATAAGTCCAACCCCTCGTCCAAGTCGTGGGAGATGGGCAACGGCACAAAGTAGGGGACTGCCTATAGGGGCGATGTACAGAGGGGACTTCGTGTGCCCCAGGACCGCTACGGTAGCTGGGAAGGCCCTATGGGAACCCTGAAACGTGACGGCTAACGGGGCTCTGGTGAAGCTGCGATAGGCCTAGCAAGCCAGTAGTGGATAAATCAACTGCTTTTAAAAAAGGGAACATGCTGCTACAATGGAAGGTTATCAAAATTTAAGTGAGTTTGAACGTGGTGTTATAGTCGGCGCATGAGCAATGAGACACAGGATCTCCGACGTAGCATTGAAGTGGGGATTTTCCCGTACGACCATTTCACGAGTGTACGGTGAATATCAGGAATCCGGTGAAACATCAAATCTTCGACATCGCTGCGGCCGGAAAATGATCCTGCAAGAACGGGACCAATGACGACTGAAGAGAATCGTTCAGCGTGAAAGATATGCAACCCTTCGGCAAATTGCTGCAGATTTCAATGCTAGGCCATCAACAACTGTCACCGTGCGAATCATTCAACGAAACATCATCGATATGGGCTTTCTGAGCCGAATGCTGAATTATGTACCCTTGATGACTGCTCGACGTACAGCTTTACGCCTCGCCCAGGCCGTCAACACCGACATTGGACTGTTGATGACTGAAAACATGTTGCCTGGTCGGACGAGTCTCGTTTCAAATTGTATCGAGCGGTTGAACATGTACGGGTATGGAGACAGCCTAATGAATCCATGGACCCTGCATGTAAACAGGGGACTGTCCAAGCTGGTGGAGGCTCTGTATTGGTGTGGGGGGTTTGCAGTTGGAGTGATATGGGACCCCTGATACGTCTAGATACGACTCTGACAGGTGACACAGACTTAAGCATCTTGTATGACCATCTGCATCCATTCATGCCCAGTGTGCATACCGATGGACTGAGGCAATTCCAGCAGGACAAAGTGACACCTCCTACGTCCAAAATTGCTACAGAGTGGCTACAGGAACACTCTTCTGAGTTTAAAAACTTCCTCTGGCCACCAAACTCTCCAGACGTGAACATTATTCAGTATTTCTGGGATGCGTTGCGACATACTGTTCAAAAGAGATCTCCAGGCCCTCGTACTCTTATGGATTTTTGGACAGCCCTGCAGAATTCTTGGTGGCAGTTCCCTCCAGCACTACTTCAGACACTAGTCGAGTCCATACCACGTCGTGTTGCGGCACTTCTGCGTGCTCGCGGGGACGCTACCGATATTAGGCAGGTATACCAGTTTCTTTGGATCTTTATTGTATAAGCCTGTCGATGGGATGCGTAAAACAATGCAGTCGTTGTCGTAATGTCGAAACAGATAGATTTATCTGGTGTCCAAAAGGGCGTGATCATTGGCTTTCTGACCAAGGGTGGAAGCGTTTCCGAAGCACTACGACTGTAAACTGGTCGCATGGGACTGTGGTTGAAGTATACAAAACGGCGCAACTTAAAACCGGTGTCGCGGTAACTGTGATGCACCATGGGGCATAGATAACTGTGGTGGACGACAGTTTCGGAGATGTGTGCGGTCGAATAGACGTACAACTGTTGAGGAACTGACCGCTCATGAACCAAAGGGTTACCAACATAGTCTCCTCAAAGACCGTTCGGGGTACGTTACCGCGTATGGGCCTTTGCATTAGGCGCCGGTTTCATTTAGCCATTCTAAGTGCTGTTCAACAGGAACGAAGGCTGGAATTGGCACGCTACTAGCATAACTTGACAGTTTGCCTTTTAAGATGAATCACGTGTTATACTCTATTAGAGAGAGGACATTTAGCGTGTATTACCTTGCAACAGTAGTCCTAAGGGTCCAGGCCGGAGAAGGGAGCGTTATGATCTGGATAATATTTTCGTGGCATTTCCGGGCTGATATAGTCATTCTGGAAGGCACAATGAATCAACGCAAATACTGCAAATATGATTCTATCCGTAGGGAGCAGGTTCACTCCTACATGCGATGGATGGTGTCAATCTACCAGCAGAGCAGTGCAACGTGTCACACAGCTCGAAGTGTATGTGCTTGGATCGACGAGTACCAGGGTGAGTTTACCGTACCCCCGGCCTACCAAACTCCCCGGATTGAAACCCAATCGAGAACCTGTGGGATCACCTCGATCGGGCTGTGTGTGCCATGGATCCTCAGCTGAGAACCAAGGACAGCTGGTCACGTCACAGGAGTCGGCATGACTCCAAATACCCGTCGGTACCTCCGAGAACGTCGTGGACCTCCTTCGTGCACGTTCGGGCTGCAAAATGTGATTCCTCAGGCCGTTGACAGGAGATCACATAAATGTGACTGGTCCGTGTATTATTACTATTCCTGACAGTAGCTGCAGTAGTACAAGTACTGCCAGTATTAACTTTGTTGCTTCATAGCCAGTATTATTCATTCAAACTGCAACTTCAGACACTGAAATCAGCTTAATACTATATGTCATATTAAAATTTTTATTTAGTAGCCGGCCGAAGTGGCCGTGCGGTTAAAGGCGCTGCAGTCTGGAACCGCAAGACCGCTACGGTCGCAGGTTCGAATCCTGCCTCGGGCATGGATGTTTGTGATGTCCTTAGGTTAGTTAGGTTTAACTAGTTCTAAGTTCTAGGGGACTAATGACCTCGGCAGTTGAGTCCCATAGTGCTCAGAGCCATTTGAACCATTTTTTTTATTTAGTAGATAACTATGTTTTAAAAGGTACAGCATATGTGAAAGCCTGGTCTGACGTAAGAAAGAGCCTGATTCCCAGTGTTAGATCAGGTTACATAAATAAAAATATCGCCTACAGTTGATTGGCGTGAATAGACCTGTTATGGTGGTTGACGTCTGACGACGTGGTAGTCAGCGACAACTCACCTCTTTTCTCTGCAGTAGCGTACAACAGGTCCAGGGCTTCCTCAGTCGAAACACACCGGCGTGTTGTCCTCTGTCCTGCAAATGTCTGATCTCCCACAGGGCGTTATACTTGGCGTAGGTATCGGTTGTACATGCGTTAGTGTGGTTCTGGCTTGTCGTTTGATGACTGCGATATAAGTCCAAGTAGGCCGAGTCCATTCTTCCGGGTGCGTTCATTTGGTGGTTAAGATTGGTACTAAAGATTGATACATCTTTTCGTCAGAATTCTCTATTACTCTCAACAGTCATCACTGGAATATCTTGCGTACTAGATCTGACTGATCTGGTGGGAATGCTGTATCTCTTCTCTCTCTTTCTGACCCTCTCTCTCACTCACACATACACTATCTGTCGTAAGATAGAGACGAGGTCGTGGTGGTCTTCCACAACTGCCATAGCCACCACATTCGGGAGTCTGTCATACTGCTTTCATCCGATTCTTTCTGTTGGGTTCCCGCAATGCGCTGGCAGCACTTAATGCGTTCTTTGGCTCCTGTAACATCCTTTACCAGAAGAGGTTGGTAATGCCTCCTGTAACTCCTTTCATCAAGTGGGAGATGTCATATTTGGATGCCTCTGTGTGGCATAGAGCCGAAACATTCTGTATGTACGACTGTGTCTGTTCCGCATGACGTCGGGCCATGTTTTCCTATTCTTCTTCCACTAATCGTACTTCACGCTGATTATCGCCGAAAACTTCTTCAGTGCTGCATAGAGTACCGACGTTAGGCGAGTAATGGTTCTCCTTACGGACATGGCTGCGAAGGAGGGAGAGTAATCCAATGTGCACTCTGTGTGCATAACGGGAGGAGTCATTACGGATGTGGAACGTGCACTTGCGGATGCCATGAAGGGCACAGGCTGCAGCCAACTGCAGGTTCTGGCTCATGTTGGTACTAACGAAATGTGTCGCTTTGGACCGGAACATATTGTCTCTGGTTTCGTATGGCTTATTGAAGTTGTGAAGACTGATAGTCTTGCTTGCGAGATGAAGGTGGGGCTCAACATCTGTAGTATAATCGACAGAACGGACTCTGGAATTTTCGTACAAAGCCGGGTGGAGGGTCAGAATCAGCATCGGAGGTTCAGACAGTTCTGTAACAGTGTAGGTTGCAGATTCCTCGACTTAGGCCATAGGGGTGTTTCCAGTTTCCGCTAAGTAAGTCAGGAGTCCATTACATGCAAGAAGCGGCTACAAGGGAAGGGGGGTCTGCGTGGAGAAGACTGGCGATATTTTTAGGTTAGACGGTCTCGGGAACGTGCAGAAGGGGCTTCAGTTTCAAAGAGTGCAAGATGAACACAGGAAGTGTTGGAAAAAGAGCTAGAGCTCCAAGCGCTAATGGAAAGTACAGAATCTCAAATCGTTATACGTACGGAAAGCTGGCTAATGTCGGAAGTAAGTTCAACTGAAATTCTTACGAAGGACCTAACCGTGTTCAGAAAGGATAGATTAAATACAGATGCTGGTGGGTGTTTATTGCTGCCAGAAGTAGTTTACCTTGTACCGAAATTGAAGTAGCTACCTCCTGTGAGTTAGTATGGGTAGAGGTTATACTTGACAACCGGAATAAATTAATAATAGGTTTCTTTTTTCACAGTACAATCTAACCACTCTCACGAATGGTGATGATGATGATGGAAAGATGAGGACAACATAAACACCCAGTCTCCAGACAGAGAAAATCTCCAACCGGACCGGAAATCGAACCCGGGACCCCGTGATCCACAGGCAGCAACGCTAGCCACTAGACCACGAGCTGCGGACATCCCAGTCGAATTTTAAATGGTCGTGAAGACATACTTGACCTCTTAGCAACAAACAATCCAGACCAAATAAGGAGCATCGTAACAAACACAGGTATTAATGACCACAAGTTTCTTGTAGCTGATCTGGATACCGTAACGTTCAAACCCACCAAAACTAAACCCAAAATATATCTGTTTAAAAATGTGAATAAAAAATAGCTTTACACCTACTTAAGAGATAGTCTCCACTCCTTTCAATCTGAATATGTAAGCGTAGATCAGATGTAGTTTCAATTCAAAGAAATACACTCCTGGAAATGGAAAAAAGAACACATTGACACCGGTGTGTCAGACCCACCATACTTGCTCCGGACACTGCGAGAGGGCTGTACAAGCAATGATCACACGCACGGCACAGCGGACACACCAGGAACCGCGGTGTTGGCCGTCGAATGGCGCTAGCTGCGCTGCATTTGTGCACCGCCGCCGTCAGTGTCAGCCAGTTTGCCGTGGCATACGGAGCTCCATCGCAGTCTTTAACACTGGTAGCATGCCGCGACAGCGTGGACGTGAACCGTATGTGCAGTTGACGGACTTTGAGCGAGGGCGTATAGTGGGCATGCGGGAGGCCGGGTGGACGTACCGCCGAATTGCTCAACACGTGGGGCGTGAGGTCTCCACAGTACATCGATGTTGTCGCCAGTGGTCGGCGGAAGGTGCACGTGCCCGTCGACCTGGGACCGGACCGCAGCGACGCACGGATGCACGCCAAGACCGTAGGATCCTACGCAGTGCCGTAGGGGACCGCACCGCCACTTCCCAGCAAATTAGGGACACTGTTGCTCCTGGGGTATCGGCGAGGACCATTCGCAACCGTCTCCATGAAGCTGGGCTACGGTCCCGCACACCGTTAGGCCGTCTTCCGCTCACGCCCCAACATCGTGCAGCCCTCCTCCAGTGGTGTCGCGACAGGCGTGAATGGAGGGACGAATGGAGACGTGTCGTCTTCAGCGATGAGAGTCGCTTCTGCCTTGGTGCCAATGATGGTCGTATGCGTGTTGGGCGCCGTGCAGGTGAGCGCCACAATCAGGACTGCATACGACCGAGGCACACAGGGCCAACACCCGGCATCATGGTGTGTCTATGTGCCTGTGGTTCTGTCAGTGTGATCATGTGATGTATCTGACCCCAGGAATGTGTCAATAAAGTTTCCCCTTCCTGGGACAATGAATTCACGGTGTTCTTATTTCAATTTCCAGGAGTGTATAAAACTCTTTATGTTAGGTGCGAAATTGACCTTCGTTTATTCTGCCACCTTACAAGGCCTCTGAAACTTTGATGACTTAGAAGTGTGTCTCCCTTGTGGTGATCTGGTCTTTGTGCCATTGTGAGGATATTAGGTTCTGATTAGCGGTATGGAATCTGCTTGTTAGTAATCCATCTGAAAGGCACACAAAAATGGCTCTGAGCACTATGGGACTTAACATCTGAGGTCATCAGTCCCCTAGACCTTAGAACTACTTAAACCTAACCTAAGGACATCACACACATCCATGCCCCAGGCAGGATTCGAACCTGCGACCGTAGCAGTCGCGCGTTTCCAGACTGAAGCGCCTAGAACCGCTCGGCCACAACGGCCGGCTGAAAGGCACAACATTTAATTTCGTTCACAATCACTATCAATGAGCCTGTGACAGCATTTAGCGACTTCAAATACTTTGGTTTGTTTGATCTTCTCCCAAACTTTAACTGTGTGTGCTACGTGTTTTTGAGAAAAAAAATCAACTAACATAAAAACCACAGTCAGTCACTGTGAACATTATACATCACGCTTCTATGAATTTTTTTTTTTCCACGAAAATTAGATGCTGCAGCTAAAGCAGTTGGAGGAGTCGCAGTCTTTCATTCTATAGAACGTGCGTTTATATGGTGTCCTCTGTGTGCTGTCATAACAGACTGGGTCCACAAAAAAATGGTTCAAATGGCTCTGAGCACTATGGGACTCAACTGCTGAGGTCATTAGTCCCCTAGAACTTAGAACTAGTTAAACCTAACTAACCTAAGGACATCACAAACATCCATGCCCGAGGCAGGATTCGAACCTGCGACCGTAGCGGTCTTGCGGTTCCAGACCGCAGCGCCTTTAACCGCACGGCCACTTCGGCCGGCTAACTGGGTCCACATGTGGAGCACACGGCATGGGGCTATAAAACACTTTCCTCTAGACTCCTTCATGAATGGTGAGTTGTTTGTTATAGGTACGAAGGTTGACGTAAATTCAATCGCCTTTTGCTACGCACAGTATAAATCGTTGTCTAAAGTACATTGTCGTGCTCATTAAATACTGGTACTCTTCGAGAAACATGTATCGTAGTGCAGTGGCTAGCGTTGGTAGCTTGTGTACAGCGGGTCGCTAGTTCAAAAGCGAATGTGAACAGATTTTTGTTATTTATTATATACCGTTTCTGGAAGTTCCCTGAATTATATTAAGTTTGTAATTTTTGTATATTCCGGAATAATCGATATTTGTATAAACATCAGTGCTAGGCGCTGAATTTCTGTGCCTACCAGCTTTCGGTTTTGAACTTGTATGCATCTACATCACCGTGGCTCCAATTAGGCAACGTAAGAGAAGTTACCTGCACGAAAAGAACCGGAACGCAAGCAGTGCATCGTTCTAAGACCCGTATAGTCAGGAGACTGAATGGATTCCGAAACAGCAACAAATCAGCTACAGAATGGGCATGCAGTGCTCTCTGGAGACACTGTTCATAACCCGACTAAATGGATGAAAGGACGCAACCGAGCCGCCACATACATCAGGGGGAAAGATAGGATATTTTTGGTAAATGTGTACTTTTACTTGTGCAGCACAGCCCTGAAGTAGTTCGAGATCAACGAACAGAAGCTAGGATAAATTCCACTCACATCTATCTACATGATTATTCCGCAATTCACAATTAAGTGCCTAGTAGAGAGTTCACTCAACCACCTTTAAGCCACATCTCTAATGTTCCACTCTCGAACAGCATGCGGGAAAATTGAGTTCTGATTTCTATTATTTTACTACGATGATCGTTCCTCACTACGTAGGTGGTCACAACAAAATATTTTCACACTATAAGGAGACAGTTGTTGATAGAAATTTCACGAGAAGGCCGGCCTGAGTGGCCGAGCGGTTCTAGGCGCTTCAGTCTCGAACCGCGTGACCGCTACGGTCGCAGGTTCCAATCCTGCCTTGGGCATGGATGTGTGTGATGTCCTTAGGTTAGTTACGTTTAAGTAGTTCTATGTTCTAGGGGACTGATGACCTCAGAAGTTAAGTCCTATAGTACTCAGAGCCATTTGAACCGTTTTTTTCATGAGAAGGCCCTGCCTCAGCGGAGAACGCCTTCGTTTCAATGACTGCCAATCCAGTTCGTGTACCGTATCGATGATACTCGCTCCCCTGTTTCGCTATAATTCAAAACGAGCTGCCCTGCTTCTAAGTTTTTCGATGTCCTCCGTCAATCCTATGTGATGCGGATCCGAAACTGCACAGCAGTACTTAAGAAGAGGTTGGTTGGTTGGTTTGGGGAAGGAGACCAGACAGCGTGGTCATCGGTCTCATCGGATTAGGGAAGGATGGGGAAGGACGTCGGCCGTGCCCTTTCAGAGGAACCATCCCGGCATTTGCCTGGAGTGATTTAGGGAAATCACGGAAAACCTAAATCAGGATGGCCGGACGCGGGATTGAACCGTCGTCCTCCCAAATGCGAGTCCAGTGCCTAACCACTGCGCCACCTCGCTCGGTACTTAAGAAGAGGGCGGACAAGCGTAGTGTAAGCAGTCTCTTTAAAATACCTGTTACATTTTCTATGTGTTCTACCAATAAATCGCAGTTTTTAGTTTGCTTTCCCGTCAAAAACGTCTGTGTGATCGTTACAAATTAAATTAGTCCCAATTTTAATCTCCCAATATTTAGCCGAGTTTAAAACTTTTAGATTTGTGTGATTTATCGTGGAACTGAAATTTAGCGGAATCTTTCTAGTGCTCATGACTTTAATCTTTTAATGATTTAGAATTAATTGCCATCTTTTGCACCATGCACGTATCTTGTCTCAATCATTTTTCAAATCGTTTTCATCATCTGATGACATTGTACGACGGTACACGACACCATGATCTGCTAACAATCTGAAAGGACTGCTCATACTGTGTCCTAAATCGTTTATATACGTCAGGAACCACAGAGGGCCTATAACACTTCCTTGGGGACTGCCAGATATTACTTCCGTTGACTCGATGATTTTCCCACAAATTTTGCGAACTTTGACCTGGAAATCACGAATCCAGTCATACAAGTGAGACGATACTACATACGTAGTGAGAAATAGTATCAAAAGCCTCCTGGAAATCTAAAAATATGGAGTCAAATTGACGAACCATGCCAATAGCACTCACTATTGCTTGAGAATAAAGTACTAGTTGTGGTTCACAAGAAGGATATTTTCTGAATCAGTGTTGACTGCCTGTCAATAAATAGTTTTCTTTCAGGTGATTCATGATGTTGGAGCTCAGTACATGTTCCCAAATCCTACTGCAAATCGACGTTAGCGGTATGGGTCTATATTACTTCTGTTTCCTTTCTTGGCTATTGGTGTGACTTGTGTAGCTTTCCGGTCTCTGGGTACGGATCTTTCTACGAGAGAGCGGTTGTAAATGATTGATAAGTATGGAACTGTTTTATCCGTATACTCTGAAAGGGACCTGGCTGGTATACAATCTGCACGGAAAGCCTTGCCCCTCTGATGTGTTTTAAGCTGCTGCGCTACACCATGGGTATCGATTTCTAAGTTACGCATGTTGGCAGTTGTTCGTGATTAGAATTATGAAATATGTGCTTCGTCTTCTTTTGTGAAGGCATTTCGGAAAACCGTGTTTATTGACTTTGGTGCTGTCATCAATAACATCACCATTGTTATCGTGAAGGTATTGACTGTCTTGTCGCTCCTGTACTTTACATGCGACCAGAATCTCTTTTCTGCCAAATTTCGAGACAGTTTCATTGCAGAAACTAACATAAGCAACTAGTATTGAAGTTCGCGCTAAAATTCAAGCTTCTGCAAAACTTGGCCAGTCCTGTGGATTTTGCCTCCTTTTAAATTTGGCATGCTTTTTTCGTTTCTTCTTAATAATGTTGTGACCTGTTTTTTATGCTTTGGAGGATCAGTACCGTCTCTTATTAATTTATTTGGTATGTGTCTCTCAACTGCCGTCGATAATACACTCCTGGAAATTGAAATAAGAACACCGTGAATTCATTGTCCCAGGAAGGGGAAACTTTATTGACACATTCCTGGGGTCAGATACATCACATGATCACACTGACAGAACCACAGGCACATAGACACAGGCAACAGAGCATGCACAATGTCGGCACTAGTACAGTGTATATCCACCTTTCGCAGCAATGCAGGCTGCTATTCTCCCATGGAGACGATCGTAGAGATGCTGGATGTAGTCCTGTGGAACGGCTTGCCATGCCATTTCCACTTGGCGCCTCAGTTGGACCAGCGTTCGTGCTGGACGTGCAGACCGCGTGAGACGACGCTTCATCCAGTCCCAAACATGCTCAATGGGGGACAGATCCGGAGATCTTGCTGGCCAGTGTAGTTGACTTACACCTTCTAGAGCACGTTGGGTGGCACGGGATACATGCGGACGTGCATTGTCCTGTTGGAACAGCAAGTTCCCTTGCCGGTCTAGGAATGGTAGAACGATGGGTTCGATGACGGTTTGGATGTACCGTGCACTATTCAGTGTCCCCTCGACGATCACCAGTGGTGTACGGCCAGTGTAGGAGATCGCTCCCCACACCATGATGCCGGGTGTTGGCCCTGTGTGCCTCGGTCGTATGCAGTCCTGAGTGTGGCGCTCACCTGCACGGCGCCCAACACGCATACGACCATCATTGGCACCAAGGCAGAAGCGACTCTCATCGCTGAAGACGACACGTCTCCATTCGTCCCTCCATTCACGCCTGTCGCGACACCACTGGAGGAGGGCTGCACGATGTTGGGGCGTGAGCGGAAGACGGCCTAACGGTGTGCGGGACCGTAGCCCAGCTTCATGGAGACGGTTGCGAATGGTCCTCGCCGATACCCCAGGAGCAACAGTGTCCCTAATTTGCTGGGAAGTGGCGGTGCGGTCCCCTACGGCACTGCGTAGGATCCTACGGTCTTGGCGTGCATCCGTGCGTCGCTGCGGTCCGGTCCCAGGTCGACGGGCACGTGCACCTTCCGCCGACCACTGGCGACAACATCGATGTACTGTGGAGACCTCACGCCCCACGTGTTGAGCAATTCGGCGGTACGTCCACCCGGCCTCCCGCATGCCCACTATACGCCCTCGCTCAAAGTCCGTCAACTGCACATACGGTTCACGTCCACGCTGTCGCGGCATGCTACCAGTGTTAAAGACTGCGATGGAGCTCCGTATGCCACGGCAAACTGGCTGACACTGACGGCGGCGGTGCACAAATGCTGCGCAGCTAGCGCCATTCGACGGCCAACAACGCGGTTCCTGGTGTGTCCGCTGTGCCGTGCGTGTGATCATTGCTTGTACAGCCCTCTCGCAGTGTCCGGAGCAAGTATGGTGGGTCTGACACACCGGTGTCAATGTGTTCTTTTTTCCATTTCCATAGTGTACATCGTAACAAGAAGGTGAATGTGACACCTAACTTACTTTGACGTTAATGATCAGATTTGCCTATAAGTACGTAATGCAAAAGGGATGGCACTCAATCGACGGTATTAACACACCTCTCCTATATAATGCATGTCAATGAGCAGAAGGTGAAGCAAGAGGAAACGTTTCGTGAGGAAACGGGCGTGGTCAGAACCAGAGGCTACACCACGGGAGGCACCACGGAAAGCTCTTAGGGGGCATCCCACGGCGGGAGTCAGCGACCGCGCCACCAGATGTAGTACAGAAAGAAGCGTTAGAAAACTGCGTTTAGGATTTCCAAATGGATATGAACAAAACCAATGATGCAGTTGATCACGTGACTAGCGAATGATACACATGTGGTGTGTGCATGTAACTTTTATTCGTCTGGAGCGAGCACAAAACGTCCGATTAGCGGAAATGAAATAGGAAGGAGTAAAGTGCCGAGATTTCACCACAGTTCAATGGTAGTTCCCTTGCGATTGGTAGAGAGAGTGTCCACAAAATAAGAGGAACACTTCCATTGGTCGAAAAAAGCTGTGACGTGGAGAACGAAAGAACCCAGGTGGGGAGACAGTTTGGCTACGAGAAAGAGAAGATCGAAATTTTCGGGGACGCTTCTCTGATCTGGCGTCAAGAGCTGAATGGGGCGCATAATGCTCTGTATGACGCAGAGGAGAAATTTGAGTGAACACTACGTTCACTGCGGCTGACATTCAGCTAGATGTTAGCTGAAGTGTCGTTGAGCTCCAGCTGGGGAGAAACGAACCAGCCAGTTAGTTAATTGTCCTTGTGAGGACTGAAAGAGCATTTTAATATGCACGCTGCTCCAGCCATGCGTGTGCATATCGCCATATTCCGAGACTAGCGATGAGTACATGTTCTCTCACGTAACGAAAAACATACGGGCAGTTTCCGCTGAAAAATCAGGAAAAGCTTAATTAGTTTTTATAGGAATTTCAGTGGGCGAGAGCAGATATACAGACGACAGCTGATCACAAAAAAATGTTCAAATGTGTGTGAAATCTTATGGGACTTAACTGCTAAGGTCATCAGTCCCTAAGCTTACACACTACTTAACCTAAATTATCCTAAGGGCAAACACACACACCCATGCCCCCAAGGAGGACTCGAACCTCGACCGGGACCAGCCGCACAGTCCTTGACTGCAGCTGATCACAGTTAAGGTAAATCCGCAACTCATTGGTTCATCAGCTTGCGTCCATTGTAAATTCGAGCGACATTGGGTAAACTTTTTCTCAACTTGTCACAAAACTAATCTTCTTCTGTAGACTTGATTGTCTTTCTAAATAGTACCGAACTTTGAACCGGAATCGGATGAGTCATCGTAGTTGTGGCTAACATCATGATGTAGTTGTAAGAATAATTTCGTTATGAAACTTCTAGTTAAAATTTACCATTGCTGTGTTCAGGATTATTTCACTTTTTGAGGATGAGATGCATTCGTTTGACAGTTGTCGTAACATTGTCACATTGTAAACTTTTTAAATGCGTATATTTCTGTGGTAAAATTGCAACATTGAACAAAAATAGTTTACAACTTACACAGTTGTTGTTCTGACCTCAAAACCTTACAGAGTGGCGACCGTGTCAGAATGGCAATTGGTCTGTCTGGATGGCAATTAGTCAAATTAGAAAGGGAATGACGAGGTTACCCAATGTATACGTACGTATAGTGATCAGAATACAGTAAATGTGTGATCCAAAGTGTAGAAAAGTTGTATTAGTAAATAAAATAATGTTTATGTTTGTGTAAAAGTAGCTTTTGCATGACCTTGCTGGCGCGCACGAAGTTATTCACGGCGTTGTTGAGTTGGTTTGAAATTCTCCAAACAGTGAACGGCGTTGCTAATGATGTGCACATAGTCTAAGAAACTTTCCATAATATTGTGGAAACGTGTAAGATAATATAACTTGATGTTGACGAGAGCTAAGGCTTGCGCAATTCGAGAGAGACAGAGGTTAGTTAGACGACCGGAGATGGCGGAAGAACGGAGATTATCGCAGATAGGGCAAACTGAAAATCTTGACAGGATAGAGATTGATGTGCAACAAAAAGTATCAAGTGCGAGCCACAGAACGGAACGTCGTGATAACGCAGAGGGAATGGTGGTAGCTTCGCGATTGGTATCACAGCCTGAAAATGCACCAAAACAAACAAATTACGGAGCTCGTGGGTCAGAAGTGGGATCAGAGGACGAGCAGCTTCAGTACGTTGAACCAAATATAGTCATTGTAAACCATACGGGACAGTTTCCAACAAAAAGAATGTGTGTAAGTGCGTCTGCACTATGTACGGATGTCGGTAAAACGCCACGTGAAAGACGCGAGCGGCAAAATTTACAGGCAATAGTAACAGGTGACGATGGCGAAGAATCTGATAGTGTGCTCGCAATATTGAAGCAACTCACTATTGTCGTAAAGCAAACGACTGAAACGACAATTGCAAGGTTAGCAGATTTAAAAACATCCACAGATGCACCGTTATCGGCAACCAATGCTGCCTTAAATGGTCTCAAATTTGAAACTTACGCCGGATTCGAAAAAGTCCGCGAAGATCAGCAAAAACTACGAACGGAAATTAATGACCAGTTTACTAAAATCTGGAGAGAGGTGGGAGACTCAAACGAGCTTATGCAGTCGTTAATGGCTGACTAGAAAAAGATGCGTTCTGACGTTGACCAGGTGCAGGATGCAGTGTCTAATGTTAATCAAAGAGTTGATAATTTAGCACGTAAGACGTCTGGTAGGGCGCGACAAATTGTGGAAGAGCTCAATGTCGGAAAAGGTGTTACGCGAGCCGCATTAAAAAGATTCGATACATGCATTGAAAAAATGGCCTCGAAAAATCAGAAACAGTATGAACAGCTTCGTACAGAACTGAAAGAGTGTATCGAGATCCGTACAGAAAATAGTAGTGAGGCAACGGAATCGGTAGTATCATCCGACATAATGATGGAGAGAAATCCAGAAGTAAACAAGTCAGTAGTTCAATCTTCCGTAGCAGTAGTAGAAACACAAAAAAGTCATAAGATTCCAGAGATATATACACAAGAGGTTACGTCTATAGTTACCGAAACAAAACAGAAGCAAATGGGAAGAGAGAGAACTGTTAACTCTGCTGAGCGAAGAAGGTAATGTGCGGCCACAACAGACATTGGAGCGCGGAACAGTAAACGCGCGCATTCCAACAGAGCGGCAGCCGACCCTCCGAACGTACGCGAGTGACGCGAGAACAGAGCAAGTTGCGACGACACATGTACCAATTTCTCAATATCCTAATTATAGTACAACAGGTTATATACATCAAGTAAATATGAATCAAATAGGAAGACAAAACACTGATCCAGTAACGCGAAATTTAAACGAATCTTTCAGTCCGAAACACTATGAACGGTACGGGTTAGATAACTGCATACCACTGCATAGATACGACGCTAGATGGGACGTAAATCTGTCATCTCAGGATCCAAATACGGTATAACGAATACAAGAAAACATGACGCAGTGAAAGGAACGGATAATATTGTGAAAACACAAACGCCGTATGGTGGGACTGAAAAATTTGACAATGATCACTTTTTGACAGACAGAAAATTCCAACATTACAAAGAAAGCGGGAACGGCTTACATCCACGCACGTTTATAAATCAATTCCAGATCGACTTACCAGAACATTGGCTACTTAGACGTAAACTTGACTTCATTTGTGGGCATATGGACTGCGCATTAGCGGAAACCATGCAAAAAGTAGCTGCAAACGGTCAGCCGTATGAGCAATTTAAATCAGCATTATTTGAGCGATAATGGTACACGGAAACCCAAAATAGAATAAAGTATGAATTGCAGAAACAGTTACTCTAAAATTCAGGAGAAAGGAAACCAGTAGGATTTTTCGAAGAAATGATAAAAAAGAATTAGTGTTTAGATAATCCAAACAGTGATGGGGAAATGATACGTATGTGCACAATGACGTTACCTTTACGTTATCAGCAGTCATTGGTTGGTAGGGCAGGAGACAATATACCGGCATTTAAAGGGATGTTAAGAGAATTTGAATTCATCTTCAGTGAAGATGCCGCGAAGATACAACATGCAGTGAGAGAAAACAATGGTAGAGGGAATAATAACAACCGAATAGGCTTCAATAATAATTCCAAGGCAACAATAACGTACGAAGAGCTAATCGTTTTGCAAAGAATGGTAATCGCCCATGGGATAATAATAATAACTATGGTTTTGGAAACTCATAGAGGCGAATAATAATTATGATTTTGATGGGCCGCGGAATTACAATAGTAGGTTTGGTCCTAGAAACTACTGTGGTAACTATGATCCGAGATAGAATCACCGTGCAAACGAGGCAGGAAGGTTTAGAGGTTTTCGACGTCAAAATCGAAGTTACTCAGGTGGAAATGGAATGGACAGAACGCAGAAAAGTTGGGAAAATCAGACTTCAGCACGACAAAAAAATGGTTCAAATGGCTCTGAGCACTATGGGACTCAACTGCTGAGGTCATAAGTCCCGTAGAACTTAGAACTACTTAAACCTAACTAACCTAAGGACAACACACACATCCATGCCCGAGGCAGGATTCGAACCTGCGACCGTAGCGGTCGCGCGGTTCCAGACTGTAGCGCCAGAACCGCTCGGCCACCAGCGGCCGGCTCAGCACGACAAAACGCGTGAAATAAACCTGTACAGGAAGTCGAGTTGAGGCCACAAAACTCAGGTAAAAGACAGAATTGACTAGATGAAGGGTACGAAGACCAGTCACAAGTGATTCAACCGCCACATGAAGTCAATTTTAGAATTAAACATGTAAATAGGCTTAGTTTTGATCAGCAAGATTATGAAGTAGGTTTAGTGAGTAATCTGACACAAACACCAGCATGCTAGGATTCAGCTGACTGCGAATCGACCGATGAAAAGGAATAGGAGTTATTAACGGTGAATATAGACAATAGCACAAAAACTGATGATGACCAAATAGAAGAAGATGTAGCTCACTTATACGAAACGGAGAGAGAAATATAATGCCAAGAGAATAAAGCACCATTGATAACACCAATAGTGATACCTAAGTCAGATGACATATATAGGACAGGCACATATGAAGAAGTAATAGAGGCGTTTAATAAAGATTATGGGCAAATAACGTCACCCCACAGCATTCAGATGACAGGTGTTAAAAGTAATGAGGAGAATAAAGTAACGATAACAAACCAATGGGAGAACCAGGCTAGACATATTGACAGGTTAACCTATGACTCAATCGAGGAGGCATTAATACACGAAAATGAAACTAAAGCTCGTCATGAGGTGCAACTGATCGTTCGGATTGAGGTATGTGGCATGCTTGTAGACGCCATTCTTGATACGGGAAGCGAAATGACGGCGATTTCGGAAGAACTTTTTGAGAAATGTAACGCTGAACAAGCACTACCAGTATTACGGACAAAACGCATTAAAGTCAAAGGACCGATCATGGGTGCGTCAGCGGTGATTAGTGGACAAACGCGTGTAACTTTTTCATGTCAGGGGCATGAAATAGAAGTGAACATGGTAATTGTGCCAAAACTTTCTGTACCCATAAACACAGGAGCCGATTTCATGTGTCATAATTTGCGTCTTAAATTGGAAGAGAGAGAAACCCAGACATGAAGAGATGCCCGGGGCTTGACTATGCAACTGTATCTGTATCAATCGGAGGAGGGACATCCACGGTATATGGAGGCGAAAGAAATAATACCTGTGGATGACGAGGTAATGGTGGAAATTCATCGATAATAAGTTGCGACAAGTAAGGGATATTTAAGATACAGACAAAGCCGAATTAGAAGGAGTATTACGACAAAATGCCCAGGCGTTTCTACCAAAACCCGATGCCATTAAGAACTTTCAATATGAATTCCAGGTTAAAGAACACAAACTATTTAGAGTACCGCCTTACACTATTCCACTGTGTTACCAAAAACAAGTATTTTTAGAATTACATAAGATGCTAGAAGATGACATTATTGAAACTTCAACCTCAGCATACAACAGTTCCTTGCAAATTGTAGATAAGAAGAATGGGAGTATTAGGTTTGTCATTGATGCAAGGCAGATGAATCCCATTATCGTTCCTGAGAACGACCGCCTAGAAAAACTGGAAGACTTGTTTCAAAAGTTCTTTGGAATTAAGATTTTCTCTTCCCTTGATTTGAAAGCTAGTTTTTGGCAAAGAGAACTAACACGTGAATGTAGAAAGTATACGGCTTTTATTGCAATGGGACGAAGTTATCAATTCAAAAGACTCCCTTTCGGACTAAATACACTCCTGGAAATGGAAAAAAGAACACATTGACACCGGTGTGTCAGACCCACCATACTTGCTCCGGACACTGCGAGAGGGCTGTACAAGCAATGATCACACGCACGGCACAGCGGACACACCAGGAACCGCGGTGTTGGCCGTCGAATGGCGCTAGCTGCGCAGCATTTGTGCACCGCCGCCGTCAGTGTCAGCCAGTTTGCCGTGGCATACGGAGCTCCATCGCAGTCTTTAACACTGGTAGCATGCCGCGACAGCGTGGACGTGAACCGTATGTGCAGTTGACGGACTTTGAGCGAGGGCGTATAGTGGGCATGCGGGAGGCCGGGTGGACGTACCGCCGAATTGCTCAACACGTGGGGCGTGAGGTCTCCACAGTACATCGATGTTGTCGCCAGTGGTCGGCGGAAGGTGCACGTACCCGTCGACCTGGGACCGGACCGCAGCGACGCACGGATGCACGCCAAGACCGTAGGATCCTACGCAGTGCCGTAGGGGACCGCACCGCCACTTCCCAGCAAATTAGGGACACTGTTGCTCCTGGGGTATCGGCGAGGACCATTCGCAACCGTCTCCATGAAGCTGGGCTACGGTCCCGCGCACCGTTAGGCCGTCTTCCGCTCACGCCCCAACATCGTGCAGCCCGCCTCCAGTGGTGTCGCGACAGGCGTGAATGGAGGGACGAATGGAGACGTGTCGTCTTCAGCGATGAGAGTCGCTTCTGCCTTGGTGCCAATGATGGTCGTATGCGTGTTTGGCGCAGTGCAGGTGAGCGCCACAATCAGGACTGCATACGACCGAGGCACACAGGGCCAACACCCGGCATCATGGTGTGGGGAGCGATCTCCTACACTGGCCGTACACCACTGGTGATCGTCGAGGGGACACTGAATAGTGCACGGTACATCCAAACCGTCATCGAACCCATCGTTCTACCATTCCTAGACCGGGAAGGGAACTTGCTGTTCCAACAGGACAATGCACGTCCGCATGTATCCCGTGCCACCCAACGTGCTCTAGAAGGTGTAAGTCAACTACCCTGGCCAGTAAGATCTCCGGATCTGTCCCCCATTGAGCATGTTTGGGACTGGATGAAGCGTCGTGTCACGCGGTCTGCACGTCCGGCACGAACGCTGGTCCAACTGAGGCGCCAGGTGGAAATGGCATGGCAAGCCGTTCCACAGGACTACATCCAGCATCTCTACGATCGTCTCCATGGGAGAATAGCAGCCTGCATTGCTGCGAAAGGTGGATATACACTGTACTAGTGCCGAAATTGTGCGTGCTCTGTTGCCTGTGTCTATGTGCCTGTGGTTCTGTCAGTGTGATCATGTGATGTATCTGACCCCAGGAATGTGTCAATAAAGTTTCCCCTTCCTGGGACAATGAATTCACGGTGTTCTTATTTCAATTTCTAGGAGTGTATATCCACTGCTGCTTTTATAAGAGATTTAGGAACTGTGTTCTAAACAGAATTCCAACAGCTTCTCACCTGTTATGTTGATGACATTTTAGTAGCTGAGCCATCGTGGAAACTTCATAATGAGGTGTTTGATAAATTGCTAAGGACATTAAAGGAATATGTGGTAACCATAAACATAATGAAATCCAGTTTTGGGAATAAAAAGGCTGAGTTTTTAGGTAATATTATCACTGAACAGGAAATTGAACCTTACCTTAACAAACTGCAAGCCATACATAACATAGGCACTCCATATAATAGAAAGACGTTGCGTGGGTTCTTGGGACTCATTAACTTCTACAAAAGATTCATTTGGATAGTATCCATTGCTACCCCACGTTTATGTGCGTTAACTAGCAAAAAGATGCCCTGGGTGTGGGATGCCCAAGTAGAACAGGAGTTCCAACAACTAAAAAGGTCACTGTTAAAGGCACCACTTTTAGCACATACCGATTTAACGAAGGAATTCTGCATGGCAATCGACAGTGCCAAAACGGGCTGGGGTATGTTAATATTTCAACAATGTAAGGAGACGGACAGCAGATAAGAAAGACCATAGGTGCTACCTGAGTCCTTACTAAATGTGAAAAAATTATTCAATCATGGAGTTGGAAGCCTTGGCAGTAGTATGGGGGTTTCGTAGATTGAGATACTTTTTGTTTGGGCGAAAAACCAATGTGTTTACGGGCCACAAGGCACTAGGATTTATGTTAAGTGCGAAACTGTTGCCAGGAAGATTAGGTCGGTGGATGTTCATGCTGCAAGAATATAATTTTAAAATCACTTACGTGCCTGGACCATCAAATGTCATAGCTGATATCTTCTCCCTATTGCCGGAAGGAGTTAAAAAATGCAGAGTGAGCAATAATATGGAAGAAGAGAAATTAGTCATGTATTACCTGAAAAACGTGCCATTTGAAAATTTCGTCACCAATACCTTAAAATATTTAGGCAGGCAACAAGATGAAGACCCAGACCTAGCCAAGATTAAAATTAAGTGGAAAAACAGGGAATAACGGGACATTAGACAATTTTATCTCATAAGTACATTTGGTACACTCATTTGAGTATCAGCCATTTTGGTCTGAAGAAATGTTTTTGAAAATTAAAAATGTCTTGTCACTTCGCAAATATGGAGCGAAGAATCAGACAGATTGTAGCTAAATGTAAAAAGAGGCCACAGAGCTAAACATGTAACCTTTCAAACGAGACCACCAATGTTCCCTATCATTCCGGAAAAATTAGGATACATAGCAGCAACAGATCTAATGGGTCCATTGCCCTGTACACAGAGACGTCATGTATTCATTTTGGTTGTTCTAGAATTAACGTCAAAATAAATGACTTTTACACCCTTGAAGAAAGCAATGGGGAGGAGCATAAGCAAAGCACTGACACGAGATTTCCTTCGACAAGTTGGTCGGGTCGATAAAATGCTATCAGACAATGGACCACAATATCGTTCATCAAAATGGCAAAACACACTGTGGCAACATAAAATCAAACCTATTTATATTTCCAGATACAAGCGAAGCACCAACCTAGCTGACGAACGATGAAAGATTTGGGAACCCTCTGTATTCTTGTATTCTAGCAAGCAGCATAATACGTGGGACAGACATTTGTCTGATTTCCAAGATGTTATAAACGTAATGCCACATAGAAGTATCTTATTACCTCCAATCAGCATTCTGAAAAATGAACCAGCACCAGATAAAATCCGAGAAATAATTAAATTCCCACCAGTACCCAGAGTACAACGTCAGCATCTAGTAAAATTATCACTGAGCAATTTTAAGAATGCGGCGTTAAAGAGAAAGAACCGAGTGGACAGAATGGCAAACTCACGAGTATTTTCACTAGGAAAAAAGGTACTAATAAAGACCCTCCCTTTCTCTAACAGGAAAAATACCAAAGCCACAAGTTCTTTTCTATCTATAAAGGTCCCATGGAAGTGAGTAAAGTAGCCCATGACAATGCAGTCGAATTGATTAATCCAAAACCAGGAAAATCGTTGGGTTTGCACCATGTGAGTCATTTGAAATTGTAGAAAAGGTAAACAAAAGAAGAAAGTGTAACTCCACACAAGAATTTAGTTACATTGAATGTCCAGAATTCAAAGAGTATCAAAGATAACAAATACACACAGATAAAACTATTAACTTGTACTTATCTCAGACAAAGAAAACAAATTTCGTAGGAAGGTAAAAGAATATTACGAAGAGAAGACAGGAAAGTAACAACTAAAGTAACTCTTCTGCAAACGAAATGTGTTCTGGGTAAAGGGTAGAAAGCAAGGAGGAAGACAGAAATCAGCATATGGATAGCTGAACGAAATAGTAGATTCTCTCTTAAGGACGTAGTGTAAAGGAGGACAAGGATTATTTTTGTGGACGAAAGGAAGTAAAGGAGTAATAAGGAAATAAAGAATTAGGTAAGAAGCAGATAGTGATTTCAAATTCGTTCCGTCGAGGACGGTGAAAAAATAATTGAGGAGATATCTTGGGGGAAACGTTTTGTGTGGAAAAGGGCGTGGGCAGAACCTGAGGCCCCAGCACAGGAGGCACCACGAAAAGCTCTTAGAGGGGCATCCTGCAACGGGATCAGCGATCGGACAGGTAATGCATAATGTAGGGCAAGTAACAGACCACCAGAAGTAGGACAGAAAGAAGCTTTAGAAAACTGAGTTTCGGAATTCCAAATGGATATGAACAAAACCAGTGAAGCAGTTGATCACGTTCATAGCGAATGATACACATGTGATGTACACATGTAACTTTTAGGCGTCCGGAGCAGGCACAAAACGTCCGATTGGCGGAAACGAGCTAGGGAGGAGTGAAGTACCGAGATTTCGACACGTTTCAATGGTAGGGCCCTTGCGATTGGTAGAGAGAGTTTCCACAAAATAAGAGGAACACTCCCATTGGTCGAAAAAAGCCGTGACGTGGAGAACGAAAGAATCCAGGTGGGGAGCAGTTTGGCTACGAGAAAGACTAGAGCGACATTTTCGGGTACTCTTCTCTGAACTGACGTCAAGTGCAGAACGGGGCACATAACACTCTGTACGATGCAGAGGAGAAATATGAATGAAGACTGCGTTCACTGCGGCTCACATTCAGCTAGATATTAGCTGAAGCGTTGTAGAGCTCCAACTGTGGAGAAACGAACCAGCCAGTTAGTTAATTGTCCTTGAAAGGACTGAGAGGGCATTTTAATATGCACGCTGCTCTAGCCGTGCATGCGCATATCGCCATATTCAATGACTAGGGATGAGTACATGTTCTGGTTCAAATGGTTCAAATGGCTCTGAGCACTATGGGACTTAACTTCTGAGGACATCAGTCTCCTAGAACTTAGAACTACTTTAACCTAACTAACCTAAGGACATCACACACATTCATTCCCGAGGCAGGATTCCAACCCGTGACTGTAGCGGTCGCGCAGTTCCAGACTAGAGCGCCTAGAAATGCTCGGCCACTCTGGCCGGCGAGTACATGTTTTCGCGCCTAATGAGGAACATAGGAAGAGTTTCAGCTGAAAAATCAGCAAAGGTGTATTGGTTTTTATAAGAATTTCAGTGGGCGAAAGCAGCCATGCAGATGACAGCTGATCACAGCTAAGGTAAATACCGCGAGCGGAGGCGTAAACTTGTTGGTTCACGAACATGCGTCCACTGTAAACTTGCGTGACCTTGGGTAACCTTCTGCTCAGCTTGTCACAAAACTAACCATCCTACGTAGACTTGATTGTCATCCTAAATAGCACTGAACGCTGAACCGGAATCGGATGATTTATCGTAGTAATGGCCAACATCACGATATAGTCGTAAGAATATTTTGTACAGAAACTTCTAGTTAAAATTTACCATTGTTGTGTTTACCATTATTTCTCTTTCCGAGGACGAGATACATTCGTTTCACAACTGTCGTGACATTGTCACATAGTAAAATGTGTAAATGCGTATATTTCTGTGATAAGATTGCAACACTAAACAAAAATTGTTTACAACCTACACAGTTGTTGCTCTGCCCTCAAAAGCTTACAGCCGATCGAAGAAAATGGTTACTTTTGAACAACGTCCTCGCTGTGAACGATGTAACAAAATCGTACTGCAAGTGTGCACCTCCTCGCCGATCCCAAAATGCATCTTACCACTATATCGTGCAGCAAACAGCAAACCGCGTTGGCAGACATCTAACAAGATCTGTCGCTAAGCTCGTCGAAACAGAGGTATCTCTTCAATCACACTACCCAGAATTCGCCGTGGGGTGGCGCATTACCTGACTGGTCAGCTCAGCCAAAACGCAATGAATACAACCCGAACACCTCATAGATGGAAACAAAGATCGAATCTGCAGCCGGAACATAACGTCATCTTGACACAATATTTCGGCAGTATACCTTGCCGCCATCTGCAAGTAAAGCGAGTAAGTAGTCGCACTGACTGGACCTTTTTTTTATTTATTATTATTATTATTTTTTTTATTTATTTTTTTTTTGCCGTTGTATGCAAAGAGTGAACGCCTTTGGCGCTTTTTTCTTCTCGGGTGGCAAGGTGTGAGAAATGGTTTCACTTTATTGTGTATTCGCTTGCGATGGGGCTTGAGCTCTCTGTGGGTCCTTCAGTCCTTTGGGTTGTTGATTAGGTAGTCGTACGAATGATGGACAGTTACTACACCGAATAACTGAAGATTACATCATCTTTGATGGTCCTGTGGCGGTACAATAACGGCTCGAGGCACCTTGTATTTGTATCAATGTTTTGGTAGGGCCTCGCCTACATTCGCAAGTTGGGAGACATTTCCCCGCTACTCGTCTAATTTGTGAAAAAGACGAGTAGCCTGGTCTTTTATCTTCTCAGCGACGAATATTTCTCCAGTCAGCTCGTGTATTTCTCTTGTCCTGGCCCACCGCGGGGCACCTAGACTCCACTTCATACACCTGTTCTGTAACGGTTGCATACTACGTATATTAGAGTCACATGTTGTTCCCCAAGACGTCGAGCCGTACAGCAGGGAGGGCTATACCGTTGCTCTACAAAGTTTTGATTTCGTTGACGGGTTTATATTCCTGTTCGCGAAAAATGGCGTGAGTGCCCGGATCATCTTCATAGTATTCAGTTTTCTATGTTGTATGTGTGGGGTAAAAGTCATCCCTTTATCTAGTATCACTCTTAGGTATTTCGTCATCAGCCGTCTACCTTCTGGATTCCTATATCGTTGTCATAGTTTTCAGTGAGTATTCCGGCGATGCTTGATGTCGGTGAGATGTTGCAAATTAATACTCATGAGGAAGGATGTTAGTCGCTGCACGTCGTGTGGCCCATTTGATTTTAGCTGTCAAAGTTGCCACAGCGATGTCAGTTTCCCGGTTGTCCACTGATGCAAGTCGCGTCCTCATTTCCGGCCGTTTCTACGTAAACAGTATTGCTGCAGTTTTCGTGGGGTCTAGGGTGAATTTATTGTTCTTCGCCCATTGTTCGGTGACGACAAGCTGTCGCTGCATCCTCTTGACACGTTGTTCGATTTTCCTTCCAGAGGTTGGGAAAGCCGTGTCATCGATGTACAGACTGACGGTGTCGTGCTGAATAGTGGGAATGTCGTTAACACAAATTAAACAGGCATGGCGATATCACCACTCCCTGTGGGATACCAGCTGAGATAGTTTTCAGTGATGATTTCTTCCCATCTATTTGTACAAACAGACGCCTGTCCTGCAGAAATCTATCAATCATCTTTATGTAACAGTCGGGGATACGGGTTTGACCGACTAGTTTGACTATAAGCTTGTCACGGAACACCCAATCATATGCCTTTTCGATATCTAGGAAAACTCCAACTTTGGAGTTCCCTCTATTCAGGTTCAGTTGTAATGACTCCGTGATCCGAAGCAGCTAAAGCTCCGCCGATAACCGTAGCTGGAAGCCAAACTGTTCGTGGTGGATGATGTTATTTTCTTCCAGATAGTCTTTAAGTCGCTGTAGTAGCACCAGTACCAGTATTTTGCCCAATTTGGGCAACAGACTAATCGTGTGGTAACTGTCTGATAACGTTGGATTTTTTCCTCTTTTGGGAATAGGAATCGTCTTCACTGTCTTCCAGTCTGCAGGGAAGTAACCGTTGAGTAGGCAGCTGTTGATAATTCGAGTTAAGAGAACGATGGCCTTTTTGGGAACATACTTAAGATCGACGTTGGTCACAGAGTCGTTGCAAGGCGTCAAGTTGTTCGTCTTCCTGACGAGTTTTCTAACTTCAGCGGGAGTACTAAGAACAGGCCTCTGTTGTGTTGGGAGTTGGCGGAAGTCAGTGATTCGCGGTCGGATACGGTCCTCTTCCGTTGCGTCCTCTGCATCCTCCGAGCTATGGGGGCGGAGCTGTTAGGTGGTGTTCAGCTTGGCCAAGAGAGTTGTATAAGAGGCCATCGGGGCCTAGTATTGCTCTCTTTGTTGGTCTCGTTTATCGTGGTGCCCTGACAAGTTGCCACGCTTCTCTAGTCTGGAGAAACATTTCGTCCATATTTGTTTCCCAGAGGTCTTGCCGCCATTATTCAGCTCGGCAGCGTAGCTCCCCGGACAATCGCTACATCAGCCGTCTACCTTCTGGATTCCTATATCGTTGTCATAGTTTTCAGTGAGTATTCCGGCGATGCTTGATGTCGGTGAGATGTTGCAAATTGATACTCATGAGGAAGGATGTTAGTCGCTGCACGTCGTGTGGCCCATTTGATTTTAGCTGTCAAAGTTGCCACAGCGATGTCAGTTTCCCGAATTGTAGAGACTGCTTGGGTCGATCGGACGTTATTGTTGAGGTACGTCGCAAAGAGATACCAGTTAACAGCTCTGGAACTAGGAGGAGGTATTGGGAGGCCGCCACCCTCGAGAAGCCCGAGAACTGGTAGAGGTCCTGGGTGGTCTTGAGCTGTACATTTGCAGCGACATTTTTAACAATCGCTATATCGAGAACGTGAGCCTCCTGGACGGAGAACTCAGGGATGCGAGTCGGCTCCCGTGGCCTATAGATTGTGACTTGGAGATCGTTCTCTAGATCGTAGAGTTGCTGTCCCTTTCGGTTGGCCCTCCTTGAATGCCAAGCCCCACGTCTGGAGTTAAGGTCTCCTCCCAGCAAGACCTTACTGAATCGACTGTTTCTTGGGGCTAATATACGCCGCCACGTGAGTTATGTTTCCTACTGCTGTGAAGATTATAACCGGTGTGGCTTCCAGTGAGTCCAGGAGCGGTAGAACCTCCTGATCATGTCGTATGGTGTTTTTGACGAACACTGTAGTTTCGCCAGCTCGTTGTCCAACCTGGTCCTGCCTGTAATCATGGATGTCGCGTAATTTAAAACTAGCCATCTCTGTCAGGTGCGTTTCCACTATCAGAACTATATCCAACCTGTGCCGACTAACAAATTCGTTCAGTTCAGTTTGTTCACGTCTTGCGCCATTGGCATTCCAACTGTAGAGTCGGAGGTGTCTTGTTCTGCGCCCGTTTTCCAACCCTTAAGGAGAGATAAAGCCTTTATTATTACCTCCACCAGCATGAGGATTCCTGTCAGTTTTTGTTGAAGTTGTACAAGTAGGGCTGCGATGTCCGATCTGGCTGACGTCAAGTTGCCTAGGGAGGCTATAGTGGACGCAGATGTTGCAGGTTGGTCTCTCCTAGGCGACAGTGTGCCTGCATAGGATCATGAAATCTGTCGTCTTGGGGTCTTCTGTATGGTAACTGATAACTGGGGCGGTCCGGATGACTGTTGTTCTGGTACCTCAAAGTCCATTTTACTGGTCGTCACTGGCGTTGTCGGTTTCTCCGCAACAGCAGGCCAAGAAACCGACTGATGACCATAGATGTTAAGTCCCGTAGTGTTCAGAGCCATTTGAGCTATCAAAAGAACCTACAGCATCAAAACAGATACCGACTCCGTACATACTCAAAGCACAGATGCGAAGTATTTTCGGAAGGATGGAATCCATCCACAAAAAAGATGTTCGGCACTCAGATTACAACTTCTGTTACATTGTTAACGTATGAAAGTATTCAATATGATAATCCTCTTTTCTTGCATCAAAATTTTCGATCACTGTTATAGCTTTAATGAGGAAATTGACTTAAAAGTGTAGTAACTAAGTTAAACAGTGACACTAAAATTGTCATCGACAATATCAGATCATAATTAATCTTATGTATGTGTCCTTCACAGACAATCAGAGTTGATAATCGTCATGCCTATATTGTAAGTAATAATTCTACATGCTCCTTGGACCTCTCTTTTAATTTTATCGCTGAATTTTCGTGTGTACTTTACATATACTCCCCATATTGTTCAAAAACGTGAGAGGACGGCTACTAAACTAAACATGTGTTACAGCCTGTACATCAGAATATTTAATTAGTTTAAAATGTATGGCAACAATTCTGTTTATAAAAGCAATGCATATTAATTGTGAGAGCTTTTGCAGTTTGCAGCTGCACTCACGGGATAGCATTTCCGAGCCGGCCTATGATAACATTTCATTTGGTTAATGACTTCGTTTAAGAGGATGAAACTTAATCCTAGTTTACCTGAATATTGCTACAGGCAAAGTGAAATTGTTGCTAAATTAATTATAATGCTCACATAAAATTTTTTGTAGTAGTTCGGAAGCATTTTTCCTCAGCATCACCATCCGCCTTCATTCGTATTCTTCATACGTGTTGTTAAAGTATGTATCTTTAAAAAGGATCAGCAAGTGCAAGAAAACACAGGACTTATTTGCCTCATACTACTTTTATACTGGAAAACTATCATCAAAGAACTTGAAGATATAACAATGCGGACCTTAATCGGCGATTCGTACTCAAAAATGGTTCAAATGGCTCTGAGCACTATGGGACTCAACATCTTAGGTCATAAGTCCCCTAGAACTTAGAACTACTTAAACCTAACTAACCTAAGGACATCACACACACCCATGCCCGAGGCAGGATTCGAACCTGCGACCGTAGCAGTCCCGCGGTTCCGGACTGCAGCGCCAGAACCGCTAGACCACCGCGGCCGGCTACCATTCGTACTAAGTTAAATAATTGCAATAATGATACGCATGCACGACAAATCTATTCCTATTGTGATGAACATTTATGGTCAAACTTATATGATAACCCCTGAGCTCCCAATGTCACACAGGCAATGGCAGTTTTAAACTTTTAGAAGATCCTTCTTCGTATGGTCGGAATAAATCTCATGTAATGAGGTGAAGATTGTTTGAAGCATATAAAAAGTAACACGAAGATGGAACGAGTGATTCTTTTATTTCACCTATTGGCAAAAAGCTTAAAGCGGTTTGTTTATGTTACTGTCAAGTATATCATCACAACAACCATATTCAACACACCAGCATTTTTTAAGGTTGGTCCATTAAGGAGACTGTAATCCTAGTGGAAGTTATATGCTTGACGAAATCACTGTTTCGAAGCTCCTTCACACATCGAATTCAATCTGTGCAAGATGTTCAACATAACGTCGGTGATTCGTGCGTCTGTGAAAAGATCTATCCGCGAAGCACCTGTTACCACCGTCAGACCTTAGCAAAAGATCTGGCAGACAACCCGAAAAAATTCTGGTCGTATGTAACATTGCTAAGCGGATCTAAGGCTCCCATTCAGTCCCTTGTTGACCAGTCTGGTGTGGTAGTTGAAAGCAGCAAAACGAAAGATGAAGCTTTAAAGTTCACGTTCAAGAAATCGTTCACACAGGAGAATCGTACAAACATATCGTCATTTGACCGTCGGGCAGACTCCCGTAAGAACGACACAATAATAAGCGTATCTGGCGTAGAGAAACAACTGAAACGTTTTAAAGCAAATAAATCACCAGGTCCGGATGGAGTCCCAGCTCGATTTTCCAAAGAGTATGTAACACTATAGCTCTAATACTCTACGATTTATTTTGCCTTTTGTTTTATTTAATGTTACATCGCTGAGCTTCTGTAAATGTGTTTGATTGAATAGATAACACAAAATTATATACTCCTTTCTTTGTAAAAACTTTGGTGTCATGATCTGATTTTATGCAATGTAGTGTATCTGTCATTTAAATTCTTTGTCCAAACTGGAGGGAGACAAAACTTACTGTATATATTTGGATTTTGTTTAAACAATTTTTTTTAGAAATGTCAATATGTGCAAAGGTTCTGTTTTATTTAAAATGTTTGTTTGCTGTTATGTAAACTGCTGACCTTCACTTAGGGTTCTTAGTATGTATGTTAAAGGTACAGTGGTTCCCCTCGGGAACGGAACTGTGTAGCGCGCGCAAATTGTGGTTGGTCTAGGTAGAAAAGGTGGAACAAGAGTCAGTCGGGGACGAGCTACCAAACTGTGCACTGCCCATGTAAAAGTTGTATATTGTGCTGGAAAAACTGAATCAATCACAATTGAAGCAGAAACAAAACAGAAGAAATAGGCACCGTGCAGTTGAGCACGTTCATGCGTTCTTCACCTTCAGATCTACCATACGTAATCGATATTAACAGTTTTTTCATTGCTTCTGTGATTTATCCCGTATCATTTGATACCGAGATGATGAACAAAATACAGATTCTTGTCACTGACAGTTCCTTCAATTCTCTTCAGGGACTTCCTCTTGTTTAGTTGGTAATGTAAGTTGGTAGTCACCAAGCAGACGACTCTAGCTGGATTCGTTACTTACATTTGACATTTAGCAGCTCAATTAAAGTAGATGCGAAAGGAAGTGATAAGGTACAGCCTTAGCAGCAATGTTGTAACTGGTTCTGAAAGCAGCTATCGTTTTAGAAAGTGATCACTTTACAAACATGCGGATGTGGCACTGCTGCAGTAAACATTCTCTCATTGCCATACCCATAGCTGAGGTACATCGAAACGTGAAAGGGGTTGCTCATACATGAAATGGCCTTTTTGGAATCAAGAAAGTTTACTTTACTAACCAAATATTGTAACTTAGGCGGGAATTATTCAGAATATTCAATCGCACTTAAAAGAAAACGTCAAGTGAATGTAGCACTATCAATCAGTCTCACACCAGCAAATTACTCTTATGACAACAGAGTTGCCAAAACAATGCTTACGATGTTGCAAAGTCTTGACTACACTAGCGGCATTGTGAGTTAACGAGCATTTCACTCTCATTTAAATATATGGCCGAAAGTGTCAGCCTACAGGAATTGTGAAACGGACCCTATCGTCAAGGGTCCACGAGATGGGGAAACTCACAGGCTCTATTGTCTATTGACACATAAGCGCTGTAGTGTGCGAGTGAGATAGACGAGAACCTACCGAAGTCATAGGGAAACCCAGTAGAAGACTTCTGTGGCCGCGGAGACGTAGCAGTGTTAAATATGCCGGACGTAAGATCGACCATAAAGGGAAACATTTATGAAAAATATTTAATTCTATAGTTGCGCAGGGAATGAAGCCACAGTAATTTCAATCTGCCATCTCCATAACTTTTCATGGTGATCCCAATAAAACTTGAATATTGATCGTATCTATAATAATTTAGGATTTACTGTTAAAGTGAAATTCACAAGTTTTGTAACGAAGAACTGAATGCTAAAATCTGAACACTTTAATCGATCTTAACGGTCGACATTTCATATAGAAGCGCATCATTAAAGTAACAAGTGTTGTAAATATCAATTCTGTAACTTCTAACTTCATTTGCTTAAAAGATATAGTAAATTTAAATTATCAGTATTCTCAGTTACGCATCAGATCATCATTTCCTTCACGCAATACACAGTGAACGATGACATCATGACACCTTATTGAATCATTAGGTAACAGATTATTTGTTGTAAGGTTTGGTACATAATACTTGCTTTAGTTCCTTATTTATTTATCAGAAAGCACATTGTTGCAAGGCTACTGGCCGTGACATTCAAAGCTAAGAAGGAAATTGTACCTGTTTCATTTTTAAAAAAATAATGTTTATTATGTAATGGATATTATTGTTACTTTATTTAGAACGTGAATATGGTCAGGCTTTGATTATTTAAATATGTTAAAATGTAAAATAATGTAGAATGAGCTGTATCCAATCAGATAGACGGCTTCAGGAAAGGGAGCTGCCCTAGTTCAGTAGAGCGAGGACGTTCGGCGCGCGGGAAACGCGGTCGGAGACAGGCAGAGGGCAGTTCTGGTCGAGACACCAAAGGGGACAATGCTGGTGCAGAGGTGAAAGCGGACAGCTCGGCTGGAGACACCGAAGGGTACAATTTGGATTGAGACGCGAAAGCGGACGGTCGGTCTGTAGGTAGCTAGGAAGCGAAACGAATTTTGCGTTGTGTGTTATCGCGGGACTTAGTCTCTGAGCGGTGGGCAGCCGCGCGCCTGGAGTGAAATCTTAACTTTTCGCCGGCCGATGTGACCGAGCGGTTCTAGGCGCTTCAGTTTGGAACAGCACGACCGCTACGGTCGCAGCTTCGAATCCTTTCTCGGGCATGGATGTGTGTGATGTCCTTAGGTTAGTTAGGTTTAAGTAGTTCTAAGTTCTAGGGGACTGATGACCTCAGATGTTAAGTCCCATAGTGCTCAGAGCCATTTCTAACTTTTCGTGTAAATATCAAGGTGAAGTATTGTGTTTCACGATGAAATTGTGAGTGATTGACCAGTGTCAAATGGATATTCGCTCCAGTGTAACAGTAATTCTAAATACGATCATTTTCGCTATTAGTTTTCTTACTGAAGAAACATTATTCTAAACAAATCGCAAATGTATGGCCTGCATCATTTATGGGTCTTCAATTTAGTTCCCGATATTATTATTACCGTTATTATATGTTATATTAACCTTGTATTTCGCAAACTTGCCGTATGGTAAGAACAACAAACACACCCCTGCCCGAGGGAGGACTCGAACCCCCGGCGGGATGGCACAAGTGTCTAATTTAGGGCGTGCAATGCGGCACGTGCGGTTCAGCCCCTAGACGAGTTTGAGTCAAGACATTTCGACGAAGAGAAACCGCATGTGAGCCCGAACATCTTTGGGATGTTAGCTCGCAGCATGAAGAATGCGTTTCCGTAGCTGGAATCGTGTGTGATCGGATACGAAGAGGATGATCGGGCTTTTGTGAATGTTATATACAGTGCTACACAGTATGCTCGTTTCTATTGCTTAAGAAGTCATGGAACCAATCCTATATCTGGGAACTTATTCCGTATGCCAGTACCATCGTTAACAGTCCAGGGTGGGGCAGCGTATCAAACGCTTTTCGGAAATCTAGGAATATAGAACCTGCCTGTTGCCCTTCGTCCATGGTTTCCGGATATCATGTGAGGAAAGGGCAAGCTGAGTTTCGCATCAACGATGTTTTTCAAATCCGCCCTGATTTGAGTACGGAGGCTTTCCCGTCTCAAAGAAATTTATTGTATTCTCACGGAGAACATGTACAAGAATTCTGCAGCAAACTGATGTTAACGATATTGGTCTGTAATTTTGCAGTCCATTCATTCATCGTTCTTATATACAGGAGTTACTTGATGTTTTGTCCACTCGCATGCACTGAGGGTGACACTCGCGATAAATGCAAGATAAGTAAAGTGTCAGTGCCCTAGAGTCTGCTTTGTAAGACCAAACTGGGATTCCATCTAAACTTGGTGCCTTATTTCTTTTCAACTTTTTCAGGTTGTAGCCTAAACCAGGTTTGCCTATTTCTATGTCCTCGATACGGAAGGTGGTGCGATGATCACCTGAATATCGTACGTTTGTAAAGTCCTTATGCGTGAACGACTTCTTAAACGGCAGACTTAAAACTTCAGCTTTCTTTTAGTGTCTTCTACTGCCACACGAGACTGGTCAAGGAGTGACTGGATAGACTTTGATCCCCTTAGCGATTATATGTAGGACCACGATCTTCTCGCGTTCACAGCAAGATCTTTTGGTAAGGTATGCCGTTGGTAGGTGGTGTATGCTTCGCACCTTGATCTTTTTACAGACGCATGAATCTCAACTAACTTTTGCATTGGGCCGAGAATGCTACTTCGATCCTTCTTCAGCATTTCCCGAATTTAGTTATCAAACCACTACGAGTCTTCTCCGTTCTTAACTCATTTACTCGACACACACTTCACCAGATCCATGTTTGTACTACGTCCATCACATCAACTAAATGATATCCATTCAGTAATTTGCCACAGCAGACTTATTGGACTATAAGAGCCGGATTAACCCTTAGTATATCACGTGTCTCTTATAGACTGCAACTGTCTTTAAGGCTAGGCGCAAACTGAGACGCGTATAGCGCGTGCGGCGCAGCGCAGCGCGTGTTTTTGTAACATCACTGGTTCAAGTGGGACCGCGCAAATTGCGACGCGACGCGACTGGGACGCGACACGCTCCTGCGCCAGGTCGCGCGGCGTTGTGGTTGAGGCAGTTTCTCGCGCCGCGCGTCGCGCGTGCCTCGCTAGAACCGTGGGAAATTTGAGGCGGGGAGCGGAAAAGTAGCCCGGCCATATGCTCACATAGGAACGACGCATATGAGCAGTGGTAGTATTGCCCATACGAAAAATTTTGCCTTAATGTATACTAAATTTTATTGCCTTTGTGTAGTGTTTCGTTTTTCGCCATTTAAACGCTTCAGTTTTCTTCGTTGGTACATTATACTTTTCTGTTGTTTATATCTGTATAGTTTTGTTTTAGTTTTTCTTCTGTCAAGAAAATTGCATACTTCAGTAACTGATGAGCCATTGGCCGCTGGAATTGTATCATCTGCCTCCGCGATGTTTTCAGATCGCAAGAAAGGATAGTGGGTAGTGAATAAGGAAGCAAGGAATATTATAAAATCATGTGATTAAGAATGAAGGCAGGAAAGTAAAACATGGTTATCTTCTCACTGCCTAGTATGCTGGCGTATCTGTACGATCTGTTACAAAAATTTAGAAAAGCATAATCTCCACAGTTGTGATCCGTTTGTGCTCCTGGTAAAAAGCGTCCAAGATCTGAAGTACAGAAGTCTCACTGTGGTTACTTGGATATGCATGTAATAATGTAATACGACACACTGTACTACATGCATATGGGCATCACATTTCCACTGCAAGCTATAAACAGTCGAAAAGCAGTCACAAATAACAATGTTTTAATTGGTTTGCCGTGATGAGAAAAAGCATTTCAATTGTTGCATGCACATTATCAGCATTAATAAACTAATTATACAACAGGCTATACAAACGAAGAAAATGGTCGGTGCCGGCCGCGGTGGTCTAGCGGTTCTGGCGCTGCAGTCCGGAACCGCGGGACTGCTACGGTCGCAGGTTCGAATCCTGCCTCGGGCATGGGTGTGTGTGATGTCCTTAGGTTAGTTAGGTTTAAGTAGTTCTAAGTTCTAGGGGACTTATGACCTAAGATGTTGAGTCCCATAGTGCTTAGAGCCATTTGAACCAAAATGGTCGGCCGGCCGATGTGGCCGTGCGGTTAAAGGCGCTGCAGTCTGGAGCCGCAAGACCGCAACGGTCGCAGGTTCGAATCCTGCCTCGGGCATGGATGTTTGTGATGTCCTTAGGTTAGTTAGGTTTAAGTAGTTCTAAGTTCTAGGGGACTAATGACCTCAGCAGTTGAGTCCCATAGTGCTCAGAGCCATTTGAGCCAACCAAAATGGTCGGTATTATTACGAAAGTAGGAATATCCTAAAAGAGTGTTATGATTAGATATATTTAGTTTGTTGAAATGTACTGCTGAAAAAGGCAGATCTACTTTCATGACAATGTTTTTCGAACTCCAACTTAACAAGGCACACATGGCTAGCTTGTGCATTCCTGTCTCGCGCATTATCCTCCGCTGCTGGCAATACACTGACATTGTGTTGTGCGACAGATCAATTGTTAATTTTTCTCAATAACAACTATTTTACTCGCGATCACACATTGTCAGTTTGGCATGCCATAGGTGAGTAACCAGTATCTGGCATGTGCCTATCATTCCGCCTGAAGGACCACTCGTCATTATTTTAATACTGCTCAGATCAAGAGAAGGAATAAAATCCTCTGGTAAGTTTCCATTCCAGTCGCTCAGTGTTAAAAATATGGTGGGTTACGGTGATGCCACCAAAATTCCAAGAGAATTGGCAGTCTATTTTTGTGTGAATTGTTACCTTTTCTCATTTAAAGAAGCATCACCGTTTGTGAGTAACGACCACATTTCTCTTGGTGACTGGTTTAATTGTACTTCCTTTGTCACAGTGTAATTTGTCAAACTCATCTCACAGCAGCTGCTGAGACAGAATTCCGAAACGGAGTGTCTCATTAAACAAGTAACTGGCAATCACAGAGCTCAATAGCTTACGAAAAACCTAATAGTGTCGGTTTGCAGTAACATAAAAGAAGAAATTTCATGTTTATTTTCATACAAGGAAGCTCTTGTTTCGCTAGCTGTCAATAACTCTTAAAAAATTAGTCTCTGGAGTGAAATAAATAAAAAGGGAAATATAAGCACTAATATATCGCCATAGATAAGAAAGTTCCGTGTGTTTAAGAATTAGCAAAACTCTCTCCTCCTTGTGTGCTATCATTCACCAAACTTTCGTTTCGATGTCTCGAGCGGTTTAGGAGATATGTGAAATGTTGCGAGTATTTCTTTCTCGCGGGCGTGAGATCTAAAGTAACTGCGCTGCATAGGATCCATTTTCTCGAGATCGGAGACAGATAGAGACCTCCTCCCAAGTCTAAACAAAAATTCAACATGTTAGCTAAACTTCATACGCAGCAACATATGGTGTAATACGCACCAAACGCAAAATCATAGCGACCCCTAATTTTCGTTGTAAACTTTTTGAGTTTTGCGTAGTGTCTTACTAAAATGTGTACGTCACAATAAGAATGGTCATTAGCGAGGTGATGGGCACTTCGCCACGAGGCTGACGTATAACACTACAAGTCAGGCAATAATCAAATATTTTCAGTGAATTGTTTCTGTAAAATCGTTTGAGGAAGATAAAAGGTTGCACGCGCTTCGGTCATGTCTGCGCAGTGTGTCGCCAGTCGGCGCGTGCGAAGTATGGTGTACGCGTCGCAATATGCGCTGGACCCGCGCGACTCGTGGGGCACGTGCGTGTCCCGCTGTAGTGTCGTGTCACGTCATACGTGCTATAGGCGTCTCAAATTTGCGCCTAGCCTAAAACAAAAGGTGCGAGTGATGCAGCTTCAGTCTCTGACGTCACTCGGAAGTAACAGTAAGGTGTAGGTCCGAAACTTCAGATGAAGGAATGGAGATTCTGCTGCACGCCAGAGATATAATCGGTCAGTCCATACGCTTTGAAAACATGAAGTTGCATAGTTTATATTCGTTTGTGAAAGGTTAAGTAATAGAGTTAAATATCATGCAGATTTATGTGCAGAATGAGTCGTGGCATTAATGTACGTGCGACTAGAGAGAGAGAGAGAGAAGAGAAAGAGGAACGGTGTACGGCCCTGACAATGAAGAGAGGTTTCGAACTGCGAAACGAAAAGAAAAAGCATCGAAATTCGGAGAAGTAGGTATTTGATCCGCGTCCGACACAGAAACTATCATAAATGTTAACTGTTGAGTGAAACTTACAAGTTACATAAGGACAACGTTGAATAGTTTTTTTTCCTCAGTGCAATAGCATATTCAATTGTGTACCAAGTGCAGGGTGGCGTGTTCCAGTGTTCCAGAGGCTGACAGCAGCAGTGGGGAGGAGCTTGCGAATGTTTCATTTACAAGGATGTACACATTAGACCCGTCTAGGATACTAGATTAATAAAGTATGCTGTTTCAATTATAGTGAGATGACAGGAATTTGATTTATAGTGTGAGGTACTGAGGTACGATCATACTAAAGGATCGATGACGTATATATAATGCATCATAGTCACGAAACATTTCTGGTCGCAACCACTGTAATGGACGAACGAAGCAATGACGTCATCATATTTACGGGAGCTGTAGACGTACAGTACATAAGTACTCGTATTTAGGTCAATATTGATATTTAAGTCAAACCCTCTATCCTAACACAGGAGACACATCATTCATTTTTCACTAAAATGAAACTCAGACACTGGAGCTACGGTCGCAGGTTCGAATCCTGCCTCGGGCATGAATGTGTGTGATGTCCCTAGGTTAGTTAGGTTTAAGTAGTTATAAGTTCTAGGGGACTGATGACCACAGATGTTAAGTCCCATAGTGCTCAGAGCCATTTTTTTCAGACACTGGAATAGCAATAAGTGTAAGCTACTTCACACTTTCAACTAAAACTATTGTTAATGCCAGTCCTACAGTCACTGTGATCTAAGGAGTATATCACAAGCTAGAAAAACTTCTATTACTCTTCCAGTAAACATAAACGGGAGGCCCATATCTCCAGAACGAACAAATACTGCACACGTTTACATAGGAGCGCTGTATCGTAGTGTTAAGATCCTAATATAAGAAATGTATTCACAATTGCGAATACGATTAGATTTCAGCTGCAAAATTTACTGGCGAAACATGACAATTTGTGCCAAACTAGAACCCGGATTTCTCACCTTTGCGGAAGCAGTCACTTTAACCACTTTTTCCCCCAGGAAGTAGAGTGGTTAGCTTCTAGCCGTTTGTTTTACAGGTTAAGTAAACAAAACGTCTTTATTTGTACAAGCATAAATACAACATAAAGGCCGTCCTTTCGCCGGAACGAACGTGAGACATTACACTCGAACAAGGCGTGCAAAAGTCTTTATTAACAAGGTGTGGGAAAAATTAACAATAATGCTGAAGGTAAGCTAAGAGGTGTGACGCCCTAGGAAAAGGGGGAAGAAGGGGCGGGGCTATGGTAAGACTTTCAGGCATCGGCCTGCTCGGCAGATGGAGCGTGGAGGCAGAGTGTGCAGGTATCAACATGCGAGCCCTGTCCACGGTGTCTCGGCACCACTACCGTCAAGAACCTCGCGAAAGGAGCGCAGAAGCCAAGGAGGAGGTGACAGAGTTGGAGGATTGACCAGCGTGCTCTGGTATAGTGCATAAAGGAAAAGGGCGCGTGTCCATGCGCCTATCCCGCTGTGATGTGCGATATAGAAATGTGGCGCGGGTGTCTCAGATATCAACAGGGGGGGGGGGGGAGGAGGAGGAGAGGCGTGAAGGGAGTGTCGTCCACGTGTGGCACCACCCTGGTGTGTGGGGTTGGCTTAAATATCGCACGACGGTAATTGGCGAAGAATGTGCGGTAGCGCTGTCGGTGCTCCACTCATTGTGGGCTGTTTATAAGTACTGCCAGAAGTCAAGGCGTGATTTATCACCATCAGTATACAAGTAGGTGATTCCTTGACCCATACAATCGCATGATTCTTGTTGGCTGGAAAATGACCATCCTCAGGATGGATAAAAGTCCATCGCTCAATACAGTCTAGTGGAACGCGGAGGTAGCAGACAACAAACAATCTGAGGCGAGGCGGGTTAAAAGTCGCGTTGCTTTGTGTAATTGTTTCACTACTGTCTTTCGTCGTACTGTGCACTACAGAAAGCTCCATCTATCTCAGTACGGCCTCTGGTCACCAGCCCGATTCTCTGCATACATAGATACAGTTCAGACCATGTCAAAAGCAGCGTTGAAGAAAAACATCGTCAGTCCTTACGTTTACAAAGTCCTCCTAAACACTTGTAGCAAGCTTTCCTGTAATATAGCGATTTTCGGGTAGAGGTAGATTCCTTCATTCTTTTAGAATAAATGTCAAAATTCCGCAACAAGTTCTTTATTTCTTTAGGTTCGAAATTAAAGAATTAGCCATCAGTCCGTATTTATTTAAACGACTAATATCAATGTCCTCAGCTCACAGTTCATACAACGCAGTATACACGCGAGACAGCCAGAAACGTACTTAAGTACGATCCGCATTATAACGTGATCTACAGTCGATGCTCTGCTACAATATATGAGTTCACATTCGGTCTTTTTTTTTTAGTGGATTTCTAATAAAGAAACTGCTCGCTAACTATTCCTAAGATGAATATGAAACGTGCCACGCGGAATTCTACAAAGGCCGAAAGTCCAACTTTCCAACTTCACAACTAAACACTTCACAAAGCTCAAATTTCCACAATCTGTCCGTAACTTGCAACTGCTTTCACGGCAGTACCATCCGGACGCTACACACCAGTAACTTTTTCATTTTGCTCATAATGTAGACGGACATGTCCAACATGACCTGTACGTGTGCTAGCTAGCCAACGACTGACCCCCTGCCATTCCTTCCACGGCCTATAACTACTTGATAGAGGGCGGGGATTGCGAAACTTTGATTCGTTGTTAAAAATGACCAGCCAAACAAAAAAAAAATCCTTTGAGTTCTTTCTCGCGCCAAAACTGTCCTACGCCAATCAATATTCACAGATGCATTTAAATCACCTCATCATGCAAATCTTAATAAAATGTTTAACAAAACCAAACGAAAAGAAAACTAATCTAGAAATTACTTTAGAATATCATTACTCCGCAAATGGCTATTCTGGCTGCCTTCTTACAAAAGCAAGTACTTTGGACATATGTCATCAGCAAGGTAGGGAAATAACAGCTTTCATTGCAACTGCTTGCTTCACACTTTCCCATGACATATTTACGTAATGTTTAACATAAGATAATATTGAATCCTTACATATGTCCCACATACACACTCTCACTCACTCTCATTTATTCACACAACGAATCAAATAGTTGTTAAATAAATATTAGTCCTTTCTGAATTCTATGTTACGAAAATGGAAAATAGTGAACGTTTTTAATTTCACTACAGACCATTAAATTGCTACACCACGAAGATGACGTGCTACAGAGGCGAAATTTAACCCACAGGAAGAAGATGCTGTGATATGCAAATGATTAGCTTTTCAGAGCCTTCACACAAGGTTGGCGCCGGTGGCGACACCTACAACGAGCTGACATGAGGAAAGTTTCCAACCGATTTCTCATACACAAACAGCAGTTGACCGGCGTTGCCTGGTGAAACGTTGTGTTGCCTCGTGTAAGGAGGAGAAATACGTACCATCACGTTTCCGACTTTGATAAAGGTCGGATGGTAGCATATCGCGATTGCTGTTTGTCGTATCGCGTCATTGCTGCTCGCGTTAGTCGAGATCCAATGACTGTTAGCAGAATATGGAACTGGTGGGTTCAGGAGGTTAATACGGAACGCCATGCTGGATTCCAACGGCCTCGTATCACTACCAGTCGAGATGACAGGCATCTTATCCGCATGGCAGTGACGGATCGTGCAGCCACGTCTAAATCCCTGAGTCAACAGCTGGGGACGTCTGCAAGACAACAACCATCTGCACGAACAGTTCGATGACGTTTGTAGAAGCATAGACTATCAGCTCGGAAACCATGGCTGCGGTTACCCTAGACGCTGCATCACAGACAGGAGCGCCTGCTATGGTGTATTCAACTACGAACGTGGGTGCACGAATGGCAAAACGTCATTTTTTCGGATGAATCCAGGTTCTGTTTATAGCATCAGGATGGTCGCATCCGTGTTTGGTGACATCGCGGTGAACGCACATTTGAAGCGTGTATTCGTCATCGCCATACTGGCGTATCACCCGGCGTGATGGTATGGGGTGCCACTGATTACACGTCTCGTTCACCACTTGTTCGTATTGACGGAACTTTGAACAGTGGACGTTACATTTCAGATGTGTTACGACCCGTGGAACTCCCCTTCATTCGATCCCTGCGAAACCCTACATTTCAGCAGGATAATGCACGACCACATGTTACAGGTCCTGTACGGGCCCTTCTGCGTACAGAAAATGTTCGACTGCTGCCCTGGCCAGCACATTCTCCAGATCTCTCTCCAATTGAAAACGTCTGGTCAATGGTGGCCGAGCAACTGGCTCGTCACAATACGCCAATCACCACTCTTGATCAACTATGGTATCGTGTTGAAGTTGCATGGGCAGCTGTATCTGTACACACCATCCAAGCTCTGTTTGACTCAATTCCCAGGCGCATCAAGGCCGTTATTACGGCCATAGGTGGTTGTTCTGGGTAGTGATTTCTGAGGATCTATGCACCCAAATTGCGTGAAAATATAATCACATGTCACTTCTAGTGTAATATATTTGTCCAATGAATACCCGTTTATCATCTGCATTTCTTCTTGGTGTAGCAAATTTAATGGCCAGTAGTGTATAAAAAATCTAAATAAATTGTTCTGCCATTTAGTGAACTTCAGTAATAATTCCAAATGATACTAAAAGACAAGCTGCGATGAATTCTAATTGACTTTAATCTAATAAGTGTCGGTTTTTGGTGTTTTAGGTAATTGTCTCTAAATCTGAGAGCATCGCAGCTAGGTTGCTGAGATTTTAACACAACCTTCCTTTTGATAACAAAGGGCTGTATATTGTCTTTTAACAAAATTTAATAATATTTAATACTGTTTCTTTAGATTCTTATGGGCTTGAATATTCTGTCGCTCGAATTAACACAGGTTACGCTTCCCACGGCTAGGCTAGCGACAGGTGCGAGTGAGTCACACTAAAGATACCAGCGACTGTATATTGCCACCGCCAACGGCTCCAAAGCTACGAGCCCGTACTTCAAAGTAGCTTACTGCAATAAAATGCTATTGCGTATTGCCTCGTGACGTTACACATCGACCCAGTTTCCAGACGTCAATGGTGGCAGCGCAAGTCAGGTTGTGGGCGTCGTCATCCACGAGGTGGAAAACTAAACAAAGCGGAGTGTCCGACAATCCGACTGCGTGAAGACATTGATTTGTAGCAAATCTACCACATGCGACATGGTACAATGTTGCCCGTGCATTGGAGGCAAGGAAACGCTTGTAGACATGACGCAACACCGAGGGCCACCGCGTCGATGTATGTTTAAGTTCAGCATTGTTGCTGGATGTGTAACGAAATAGCGTTGTGTAGAGATCTTTGGTTCAAGGAAGGCGCATGCTCGGTAAGTGAGTGTGAGCATAACTAAAGTGGACGATCAAATCAGAAGTGAACGTGAGATGGTACGTAATGTGGCCTACTGGCACCGACAGGGATTTGGTGGCGCGCTTAAGAATGTCCAGCAAGCTGCGCTTAAGGGATGCGCCACCGTTCCACTGCTTGTGCTTGATTGACGTGTTCAAAGACGCCGCTCGGAGTCACACATTGACAAGCCCGAGGCGCCCCACTCGCGGGGGGAGGGTGTGTGCTTCGTAATGGACCCTAAGAGTGTACCGGCCGGAAGAAAGTATCCGAAAACGGCATGGAGGCTGCGTCCAATAGCTGATGGCAGTGAGAGTACCTTTGCGATGTTGAACATCCTGGCACCACATGTTGAATGATGTATTCGACACGTTGTAAAGAATCGAGTCGGCGGAGGAGATTTTCTCGTAATGTCGTGCGGATAATTTGGAGAGTACGCCGAAAACTGATAGCAACAGAGCAGCGTACGGTAGAGGCGAAAATGATACTAAGGTATCGTAGTTTCTATATGCATGGGGGGGTGGGGGGTGATGAGTTATCGTGTGAGAGGCCACGTCCAATGAGCATCTCCGAGGATTTAACCACGGTCATTTTACTGCCCGCTATAGTTCCAAACCTTGATATCAAATCCAATACCATCTGTGTTTCGATCCGTGAGCGGACTAAGAGGAGGAGGTCTTCCATATACTCGCGATAACGACAAGTGTGCTGCCTTAAAATGATGTTATGATGACAACGAACGAGTCGTCGCCAATGTTGACTGGTGGCCAATGTTAAACAGTAACATATAAACCATACCAGGTTTGTCAGTAACGTCGGTAAGGTGCTGGGTGCATGGTCTGTATCTGCAACGACTAAAATAATTAGAAGTCGTTGGTAAAAAATAATAAACATGGTGTAAATGTTAAGTTGACAAACCAGAGTAACTCGAAAAATAAGCCTCACACGCAGAAATGTGTAGAATGCAAAGCTGACTATTTTCCGAGGGGGCGAGGGGGACATCTGCTGCTGCTAAAATTAGACCGCTATCCGCCTGGGGGGAGGGGGACGAAACTTTAAAATTTGAAATGGGAACCCTCATTTTTTATTGCAGAATCAGATTCTACATAAAAAACTACGTACATTTTGTCTTAGACATTTGTTTTGATTGCTGGTAGTTGGCGCTGTAATTCAAGAAATTCCATGTACTCATTTTTGCGTAGAAAATGGTTACGGATAAATAAAAAATACTTATTTACTTCGTAAATTTTCATTCGCTAAAACTGAAACTCTCCCTCTCTCCCCATAGGGTGTGGTTTCGGAGCGAGATATTAGAGTTTTACAAATGTTGACTCAAATATAACTTTTTTCCGCAGATTCGCATAAGTTTTGTTTTTTTCGTGGTCATGAGGCCACACAACTTTTAGCTATCAAACAAATCATCTGACTAGAGTTTCAGTTTTAGCGAGTCAAAATTTACGAAGTAAATAAGTATTTTTTATCCATCCGTAACCATTTTCCACACAAAAATGAGAGCATGGATTTTTTTGAATTACAGCGCCAACTACCAAGAATCAAAACAAATGTTTAAGACTAAATGTACGCAGTTTTTATGTAGAATCCGATTCTGCAATAAACAGGGGGCTTCCTATTTGAAATTTTAAAGTGGCCCGCAGGGGGGGGGGGGAGTGGAGGGGTAATTTTAGTACCAGCAGATGTCCCCCTCGAAAATAATCGGCTTTGAATTCTATAAATCTCTTCGTGTGAAGCTTAATTTTCGAGTTATTCTGGTTTGTCAACTTAAAATTTACACCATGTATATTGTACTTAACTGGTTGTACAGGATTCTTCTTGGCTGCATACGTACAAACAGATAGCCATTGAGGCCTAACTTAGGCCATACGTTACTAAGCGCCTTGTTAGAGATTGCTTCCTATCAGCTGAAGGCTATGCTACTTTACTACTTGACGTCCCGAGCAAGAGTGGGCGAGAGCTTGCCAGAAACTTGATACAAGCCGCGGAGCGGTGCTAGCGGCGCTGGTCGCGACTCGCGGGTCCAATGATACTAATACGGACCGCGGTCGATAACTGCAACCCCTAACAAGTGTGGTATCGAACGTTGATACCACAAATGAGACCAGAAAGGTGGATCATCAGGCTCCCGATGAGTAGCTAGAAGATTATGGCATAGAGTAGTGTCAAATGTGGGCGACACTGCCTTACGTAGTGGCGGATGGCTACTGGTCCCGACACACTGCAATTGACCTGAATCAGGAGTTCCGCGCTGCCGTACAGGCGTCGGATGATATCGATAAAGGCTGGTGGAAAACCCAATCGGTTCATTACGGAGAACAGAAAACGATGCCGGACCTTGTCGAATGCACTGTCAAATGCAATGACAGCCACTATGGCGCGGAGTATGCATGTCGCTGCCAGTGCGATTAAGTCGCGGCCTTCCCCTGCGGTCATTTGTGTATTAACTGAGCCACCCGGAGTTGTCTGTTCTGGAGAAAGAATTATAGACAGTATCTTGCGGAAATGTGTCGCCAGGGGAAGTGCAAAAGTTTTATAATCTTAGTTAAGCAGAGTTAGGGGGCCGTAATGTGCTGTCGTCCCTCCCGATGTCGGTTTGTTGATGGGTATAATAATTCCCGTGATAAAAGCTGGCGGTAGGGCGTTGTCCATCGTCAACAGTTCATGAAACTTTATCGTCCACCGTGACGCCATTAGCGCAAGGAAGGCGCGATAAAATTCTATCGGCAGTCCGTCAACGTCAGGTGACTTATTCAGAGCACCTTTGTTGATTGCATCGTGGACTTCGTAGCACGTAACCAGCTGCGTCAGCTCGTCCGCTTCATCGCCGAAGACGGCGGGAGTGACATGTGGTAACACAAACTCCTCAGCACACATGCTGTTAGGCTTCACCTGGTAAAATGTGCAGTAGTGGGCTACAAAGGCACTGACGATTTCGGCCTGACAAGCGACGTACTGGGCGCCACAGGTGTAGATCTCGGAGATGAATCGTTGTTGTCAGTGTTTCCTATCGTAGGTGATATGATGCATGGCGGAGCGTTCCTTTTCCTCCGAATCTTGACGTCTGGCCCTCACAACCACACCCTGCAGTCTACGGGGTGTCAACGTTGCTACTTGTGCCTTAATCCTGCTGTATTCCCTGGGGCTTTCAGGGATGGGTGACTGGGCATCCAGGTCGCAGAGAACGGCGCAGAAATAGTTGGTTGAGTGCCGGCGCAAAACAGCTACTTCCTTATCGTACTGAACCAAGGTACGTCGAATGGTAGGTTTGGCACATTCCAGCCACCAAGTCAAGGTTGCGCAGTAGTTAGGTAAGCGACGTTCACAGGTGGCCCATCTCCCGGTAACGCATTGAAGACAGTCGTGATCGTGGAGATGGGAGGCGTTTAGCTTCCATGGTGCATGACTGCGACAGACCACTTCTTGCAGGAGGAGAATATTGCAGATGCTGGCACAGTGCCCCGAAAAGGCCAAGAGCCAAAGTTCTGCACCTTGGAGCGCAGGTCTGAATTCCTGAGAGAAGTAAATCCTATCAAGGCGGCTCGTAGAGTGACCGGTCAGGTAAGTATGTCCACGTGCGTCGCCAGACCAAATTTCCCGAGTGTCGTGGAGCAAAGCATCACGAACTACAATGCGCCGTTCTTGACAACTGCTGTAGTGGGGCATTTAATCCTTAGGGTACAGGACACAATTAAAATCACCCTCAAGGAAGTAATGGTCATAACGCCCACGAAATAAAAGCCGACTTCTTCCGAATAGAAGTGTGCTCTTTCGTGTCTGGGGATGGAGCCTGGCGGAGAGTAAATGTTTACAACACGTGTTCCCATGACGGTGATTGCCATGTCTCTGGGGGACGAAAGGTCTGTGACATCAGCAACCAACCCTGGTGGTCAGCAAGAGAAATGTTATAGCCCACGACGTCCGGTAGAATAGTCAAATTTACTTCATGCAGTAGTGCTGCGTCGACGTACGATGCCCATTTCATTTCGCGGAGTAGTTGAATTTTCACTCGGGAGCTAATGCTGTTAGTGGTGATCGTTGCTATTTGGTACGTATGGAGTCGAGCCCTGTCGTGGAGGGGAGCTCCATCAGTGGGTATTGGTGAGGAGGGGGGAGGGAGGGTGAAGAGGGGCGAGTCAGAGGCGAGCCATGCCTTACGTCACCTGACGGGATTATCGTCGGCGTAAGTAGGTCTCCGTCAGGAATAACTCCGTTTCCAGAGTGTGGTTTGAGCCATAGTCGACGTCGTCACTCCACGCCATTGAGGGCGCTGTCATTGTAGCGTTCATATGTTCCACCTCATTCATTGGATCGGTGAACCACTCGGTGAGAAACGTAACGGTGGAGTCGATTGGTTCAAGTGCAACTTCGGCGAGCCAGCACAGCCAGAACCGATGTCGCGTTGTCGTTATTCTCGTTGTCGTGCAGGGTCTCTGTGGTATCGTCGGGCCGGACTGTCTCTGGAGCCTCGTGGGGATGTGAGCTGTCACGTTCCGAGACCGTACGGCTCCTCCTCTTGAGCCGTTTAGGTGAACGTTGAGTGTCCGTCACTCTGTGTCGGATGACGGGAGGGAGTAGCGGCAGTCTGAGAGGAAGGCTGTCGTGGGGACGATAAGTGATGGGACGTTCATATCACAAATTTTGGGAATTGCGCCCAGCGTGCTGCAGTGTGGCCATGTACAGTGCCATAGTGACGGAAAGCTGCGATAACGTCTTGCCCTGTGAGCTCGAATGGCAGTTCGAAAACTCGTATGGTGCTCATGACCAAGCCTGCGTGGTCGACAGTGACAGCACCGACATTTCTGTTTCCGTGGCAAAAGCATGTTTGGTGTCCCGAAGTATTCTTTCACACACCGTACTGCTTAAGATGGACAAATGGATGCCCAAAATGTCTGTAGCTGCGATCTCAGTTAAGCGGCGTAGGATGCGTTCTACTCCAAGGCCTTTGGTCGGGTGTAATAGTTGCAGAAGGTGAATCTTAGTTCGGATTTTAGAAAATGGTTGGCCACGGTTCTAATATACATAAGCGACATGTTAGTGACAGCCGCTGAAAGTAAACAACAGCGAGTGTGCGCGCTCTGCGGGGGGATATACACAGTACGTCCGCAATGCAGGGCTGCGAAAGTCGGACTGGTACTTCGGCTATCCGAGCACGAAACACGGTTCCTGGACTATCCCAATCCCCTATATGTCACCGTGCGTCCTCATCCCGCACTCGCACAACTGCGACAAACGCTTAGTGGCAGCCTTATTTATTGTTAGCACACCATTTCTAGGCAACTACAAATACGACTATACTTCAGTTCCACAATTTATTGGTGACACATAAAAATTGGTGCTGTGCGAGGACCCGAACCCGGGTTTCTCACTTTACGCAAGCTGTCGCCTTGACGACCCAAACCCCTGTCTGTCACCTTGGACCCAGCACCCACACACTTGCTGTGATTCCTGCACAGGGGGAGAACTATGTATTATTATCACGGCCTATCGAGACATGTAATACTATTTTGCAGTGTCTGTCTTTTGTGATATACTATGCAGTGTCTTTCAGACAAACACATGTGTCTGAAGGAGCAGACACTGCTACGATCCACAGCTGTATGATATAGAAGAAATGTGTACACAATTCTGAATTAGATTACACTTCAGCTGCACAATTTGTTGATGATACACGAAAACTTCTTCGGAACGAGGACTCGGATTCCGATTTGCCGCTTCATAGCTTCATGTGCCACCAATAAAGTGTGCAGCTGAAGACTAATCGCATTTACTGTTGCGAATACATTTCTTCTATTTCACACATCTGTAGGTCGCCGCCGTGTCTATTCCTTCAGACACACATCAATTTCTGGGTCAGTCCAAGAGGTGGGCTCAGATAGCCAGAGTGACAGTTCGCCTTTCGCAGTGGAGTGGCACAAAAGTTTTGTGTGTGCCCTCGACACGATACCACATGCATAGTGTTGTTGTGTACTTCAGCAGTCTTCGTGCACTGAACTTACATAGAAGGTCGAACTATCCATATCGAGAAGCGACACTGAAGTTCGGTTTCTCGAACGGGTAGACACAACCAAAGGCACTGGAAATTGAGAAGTTCTTATGAGATGGAATACAGATTGATTATAGTCATCTTGACGTTTATTTTTCACTCATGAGCAGTAAGCCGTACGTGAAGATGATAAACAACGTGGCTTGCTAGAGGATACTCAATGCGACGTGACATAGTCTTACACCCCGACATTCAGACGGTCATATAAGTAGTGTGCAGTTGGAACATGTGGGACTCGGACAGAGTGCAATGTGGGCATTCGAACTACTCTTTGAGGTTTCTGCCAAGATGGAAAAGTGATTACAATACAGCTGAAAAATGGACGCACTTCATCACTTACTCATTTCGTAAAGAGCGCAACAGGTCCACATCGAACTTTCCAACCACGTCCCATCTTATCTGAGTATCGGCGGCAGTCGGGGCATCATCATCTATGACCGTACGCTGCAGACATGCCTGGGATGCGGAGAACAATGCCATATACAGGATGACAGTTGTTGAACTATATTAAATAAAATCATCCTAACTTCTGAAGTGTTTGCGTTAGAATGTTCAAATTGCACTGTTGGCTGCAGGGCATAATGGGAATTAATATAAACATCCAAATGGTTTTGTTTACTGACGAAGGCCACTGTCATATGGAAGGGTTCATCACTAAGCAAAATTGGCGCATTTGGGGGACTGAGAATCCGTATTTCACGATCGAGAAGCTCTCCATCCTCAATGAATGAATGTGTGGTGTGTATTGTCCAGTCACAGAGCATTTGGTGCGATATTCTTTGATGGCATGGTGACTACCGGATGGTAGGTGAAGGTTTTGGAAGACGATTTCATCCCCATTATCCAAAGTGATGACCCTGATTTTGATAAGATGTTGTTCATGCAAGACTGAGCTCGACCCCATCGAGCAAGAGAGTGTTTGATGTCCGGGAGGAGCACCTTGGCATTCTGGCTCTGGGATACCGAGAGGCCACTGGCGTGGGCCTCAGTTGACCGCCATATTCTCCGGAACTGAACATATGCGTCTGCTTTTTGTGGGGCTAAATTAAAGACAAGGTATAGAGTAATAACCCCAAAACCATTGCTGAGCTGAAAACAGCAAGATCATCGACAGCATCGACGTTCCGACACTTCACTGAGTCTTGCAGAATTTCGCTATTCGTCTGCGCCACATCATCGCCAATGATGGCACGCATATCGGACATTCCATAACTGAAATCCGAATATCTATAGTGACGGTTACATGTTGAATAAAGTGTGTGCACGCCGTACATTGTAACTAATTTATGTTTCTATTATTTCATATAGTTCAGTAATTGTCACCCAGCACTTTCCAGCTATCTGCAGTGTAGGATTACCCAATTACTGCCAGGAGCGGAGTGGCGATGATCGCACTGACAACGCTGCCATCAACACACGTCCAGACTCTTCAAGACGACCATCTACCGACCACAATGTCGTCTGTAACAGGACTATCTTCGCCTCTGGAACAGTAGCGGGACGACTCAGAAGGAACGACGACGTCGACTGCATCCCCTCCCATTATGCTTTCATCGCAGGGCACTGTGGTGATACAGGTGATGCGGATGGAAGTCCCCTCCATGGTTGTGCCAACCTAAGCCTTCACCCCTGACGGCAGGATTCTCAGACGTCTTCGGAGACTGATGCCCATGTGTGCAAAGAAAGGTGTCCGAAGAGGCGGGAAAAACGCCAGCTGGTTTCGTCAAGCTCTTGCCAGATATTATCTCAAGAAGAAAATGAGTCTGACGGCAGTGATTCTTATCCGCAGGACAAACCATTCGTCGAACCTCCAGTCCGACCGGTGGTGGGGATGGCATTGGGGATTTATAAGCACAGCGAAATGCATATGGACGCACGACATAAGGTGGACACAATCCACATGCTCCAAGGCGGATGAAACACTGACCACTACACATATATTGCCTCAGCGGGACTACCAACAATCCAGCTCTCTGCTGTGCTCCAACAATTTCGACTGCAGCATCTTAGGGATGCTGTACTGCTCATGGCGAAGTCGTTTCACACCACTGCGACGCATCCTGCCCTCACTACCCCATCCCATATCACCATTCAGCGGCAAGCTTATCGGATAAGCGCTATATATCTCAGTACCATCAGTACAGGGGCTAAGATCCAGATTCTCCACGACATGTTGAGTGTGGTGGACCTCCATGTCGCCGTCCTGAGCCTCGATCTGCTACCTATTTATAGGTACGAAGTCTACAAACACTGTGCATGGATAAGGGCTGCAGTATGGCAATAATCCTGAAGGAAGTTATCAAGGCGGCTACATGATCTAGCTCCCATCGCCTCGGGGCGTCGCCGTCACTTTTTGGATCGTTAGGATTATCAACATATGCACCCTCCAGTACTGATAAATGAAAAAGCGGACGTGGTTTTATATGTAAAAGATAGCACTATTGTTTTGGGGCTGTTACGACCACTTCGTATACGGAAATGACCAACTGCGTCTTATTTCCCAACCATCACTAGCCACTCAGCGGACTGCCTTGTTCGTGTCTACATGTCCCCGGATCTTAACTGTGGCGCCACTTCATGCGGAGCTATGGCCGATGGTATTCTCTGACCACGTCGCAATTGTCTCAACGTTATCCTTACGACGGCAGAAGAAAGGGCTAATGGAAACTGAATGGTGCGCTTCTCAAGGAAAGAAAGTGTCTGCGACTGATAATGGAGAAATGGAGGGAATGTGAAAGGCGCCTGCTGGGTGTCCACGCTTCAGTGGTGGCTCGAATGCTTCAAGCTTCAAGCTGATCCAATACAGCTGCGAAACAATGCGTTGGCATCGCCAAGTAATGGAGTACTGTTGTATGCTGCTGTAGAAGATCTCTGCCGAAACGCCATCTGCTGCATGTCAGGTGGATACTACAGCATTTAAAGGTCAAGATCATTATGCTCCCACGACACTGTCTATAAGGCACACTAGTATGTGCTCATATAATCCACAAAAACAGAGAAGCTGGAGAACGATAGTACTTGCTCTGAACATGGTGGGTGGCCGACGCCTAACAGCCCAAAAGGAGATCTCAAATGCTTTTGCTTAACATTAACAGCTATTGTATGCAGCAGAGGATCATGACCTCTCTGTGACGGAAGACATTCTCCATTTGCTTACTGATGTTCTCGATGCAGGTGCTATAGCGACTGTAACAGACCCGATCACGACTGACGACACTAAAGATGCTCCTCTCAAATGGGTTGCCAAAAAATCACCAGGCCCAGATAGTTCGCCCATTGAGTTGTACTGTGCATTCAAAGACCTCACGGCTTTTCACTGGGTAACGATGTACCAGGAACTGACGAACACTGGTGTCCCCCTACCACCTGAATTAGTTGAAGGTCTACCTCTCCCGCTTTCTGCGGCATCGGGGGCGTTGATTATTATCGGCGATGATCATTATCTGCCTCTAACTATGTTTAACAGCGAATTCAAAATTTTTAGCGGGATTCTAGCCGCTCGCATTTGGTGTGTCCCGCCCGAATTGTTTCCTTGGACCAAAAGGGCCTGGGTAGTAACAGTAATATACAGACGTCGCTCAGAGATTATAGGGACTTCATCACCCTGGCAGAGGCCTGTCGTTTGAGTGGGGAACTTTGGTGTCTGTAGACTTCGACCACCCCTTTTGTAAGGTAAATCTCGACTGCCTAAAGGTGGTGTTGTGGCTGATGGATTTCGTTCCCTACACCCTCTCCCCCCGATCCTTACATTCACTGTTATGCGTCTACTCGGAGGTAATGTGCCGAGAATGATGATCAACGGACACGCTGCTGGCCCGATTACCATCTCCGATCTGTATTGCAAAAATGCCCACTTTTCTGTATGGCATCGCCCTCGAGCCACTATTACGTGGACAGTTAAGCTGGCCGACGGGAAGTACATTGAGAGGTCATGCTTTCATCGGTCGAGCGTACGTAGACGCTTTCGTATTATCGTCGCGATAGGGTGAAGACGCGCAAGGCACACAGGAATAAACTGCCAGATACTGAACGGCTGCAGACGTCCATGTGAACTTTGGGAAGTTTGGCGCAGTGGTAAAAGGAAACGGTTTCCCTAAAGGAACTGTGGCCCCATTCCGACTGCAATATACACATAAACGTTTGCGATTTGTCTTCACAGTTGACGCAATGCGGACATTAACTATACCTGACTTTTTCAACGGATATGCAGGAGCATCTGAGGCTACCTACTCCGGACATGCAACATGATTCAAAGGGTTGCTCATGTTAACATTTAACTGACGTCCAGCATACCTAACCTGGCTACCATTTTACAGATGCTAAAGACGATGACGTACCGTTTGATGGCTGTCTTTGGCTGCTTCGTGAGAGCTGGTATGATACTGAAAATTCGTTATGATTCGCTCACCCTACCCACCAACAACGGAGGCCAAGATCTCGTCAACTTCCAAGTACGAGCTTCTGCTTTGTATGTCAATACTATGATAAAGTTGTGGAGCCGACGTCGGCACAGACTAACGTCCACCCCAATCGAAGAGCTAGCTAACCGTTCCCGACTACCTCCCATTGCAGTGGTGCATATATCCTCATCGCTTCTCACATCAACACTTTTTTCGTTGTCTACAATTACATCCACGCTCATCTCCAGTCCACCAGTGCCCCTATGGCTCGTCATATTTACCGTCTGATGTTGAGAGGAGATAACTCGACTGTAATGGAACGATGTCAACCTATGGCAGCTTGGCCCGTGGTCTGGCTTACAGTGCACTATTCTCTTCACCAAGCCGTGAAGAGCTGGTATCCGGTGGTGAACCAAAAATGGCGCGGAAACGGCTCCATGCTATTACAATAGCTGACTCCTCACTCTACCGACATTGTCGTCTGCCTGACACGGATGTACATTGCCTGAGATGCGGATCTTCTGCGGAGAGCGGCAGTTGATAAGGAAAATTGTTGCCCTTCTTCGCACAGTCCCACATGCAGTGGTTCCTCGATGAGACGTTCTTTCCTCGCATTAAGACTAATGCCGTGACATGGGTCACAGGAATGTCGATGTCTTACCTGTTCCACAACGGCGACAAAAATATTCTTGATTTTACGACTTTTCTACAGGAACGTTTTACTCGTCTTCAGCACCACCTGTGCTGGTAGAAGTACTATGCCAATTTTAGGATAGTGTTTTCTTGCACCCTCCCCGCAGCTGGGATGTGTCTGACATGAAATTGTAATTTCAGAGTGAGTGTCTAAATCTGAGCAAAAGACCAGTGACAGGGACATACGGCATTTTCTTCGAGATGGCGTGTCCGGACATCAACTGTTGGACAAGGGCTCATCTTATAACAACTCGCAGACAGCCGAGAGTGTGCGGTCTCTTTGTTAGTTACGCTGAGACGGCGATTTTTCTTTTTCTATTTTTCATTATTTCCCAACTTGGTGTTATTGTTTTCTTACCGCAAGGAACCAATTGTGCAAAATAACATTGATGTGTATCCCTTTTTATCCGAAAAAGAAAAACAAAAAGTGGTTAAGGCGACTGGTCGCATAAAGCAGAATTCCGATTTCGAGTCCCAGTCCAGCAAAAATTTTCAGATGCGCAGCTTAAGTATAATCTTACTCGCAGTTGCATATACATGCCGGCCAGTGTGGCCGTGCGGTTCTAAGCGCTTCAGTTTGGAACCGCGTGACCGCTACGGTCGCAGGTTCGAATCCTGCCTTGGGCATGGATGTGTGTGATGTCCTTAGGTTAGTTAGGTTTAAGTAGTTCTAAGTTCTAGGGGACTGATGACCTCAGTAGTTAAGTCCCATAGTGCTCAGAGCCATTTTTTTGCATATACATTTCTTTTATTCTAACTAGCTGTAAATCGTAGCAGTGGCTGTTCCTTCAGACATGCATACGTGTCTGAAGGACACTGCATAGTACACTGCAAAACATACAAATAGCAAAATAGTTTAACGTCCTATTAATGTGGCTTCCTTTTCATTTTTAGTTCGTTTTACAGATGATTAAGAAGCCTTTCAGATGATAGCTGTGAACCTGAACCAGCGGAGCAGCACGTAGCAATTAGTTATTCTTATCGAATTGCGTTTCTGGTGAGAGAGGCGCCCTGCGTGGCGTGACGGAGACAATGACAGTACCTGGTACGGGCGTGGCGCGGCTGCCCGCCTCGGTGCGGCACGCAGAACTGCGTCGGCACGCACCGGGCATCAATCACCGGCACAAAGTAGCAACATACCAGACTAACAGCTCCGGCTGCGGCATGATTCTGCAGCTATCTCGTGGGGTGTTTGGTGCATGAGAAAGATTTTTTTCGCTTCACAGATTTTTCAGTATAATGTCTTCACAAGCTGAACATTTTTGGCCTGTTTAGGGATCCTATTTATTTACGTGTCTACTTTTTTTTCTGATAAAACTACAGCAGCCTGGGTAGGACTTAGTAAGTAATATTTTTATTTTATGGTAACAAAAACGCGTACTTTGACTAGGAACTCCATAAACCTAGCAGTGTCTTCACTTCTAGCTCTTTCTTCAGTTAAATTATTCTGATAGGTTTGTAAAACTGAAAGTGATGTATTCCAGGAACGTGTTCCCATTCATGCTCGGTTACGTTTCTTCTTCTTTTCATTAGCGTTTACTCCCTCTTAGTTACGCGCTCCACTGAGCTCAAGCTTTGTGAGACGAAGCTGTTCGTTTCCTGCTCGTTGTCCGGCACAATATTCACTGAGGTGACAAAATTCATGGGATACCTCTTAATATCTGCTGGACCTCCTTTTTCCGGGCGCAGTGCAACAACTTGACGTGGCATGGACTCAACTAGTTGTTGGAAGCCCCTGCAGAAAAAATGAGCCATGCTGCCTCCATAGCAGTCCATAATTGCGGAAGTGTTGACGGCGCAGGATTTTATTCACGAACTGACCTCTCAATTATATCCCATAAATGTTCGATGGGATTCATGTTGGGCGATGTTGCTGGCCAAATCATCTCATTAGAATCGTACGGAAGGTTCTTCGAACCATACGCGGACATTTGCTGCCCGTTGACATGGCGAATTATCATCCTAAAATGTTCCATCGTTGTTGGTGAATGTGAAGTCCATGAATGGCTGAAAATGGTCTCCAAGCAGCTGAACATAAACATTTCCTGTTAATGATCACCATCTATCACAGTTCCTCGTTGACAATTTGGGTCCATGACTTCGTACTCTACCCAGCTCTTAACAATTGTAATTGGGACTCATCTGACCAGGCCACCGTTTTCAGTCGCCTGCTCTTGCATAATTAAATTTTTAAATAATTTAGGATGTGTAGGGTCCGAAATTTAATACACAGAGCACTCACCTCTGACAAAAAGAATGAGTCTAGCCTGGCTGGTCGTCGACTCTAACAAATACGGGTCGTCATTCCATACTGCAGCAACTCTATGCCACAGTTCCTCATTCGTAATGCCTCGCTAGTGGTAGCGTGCCAGTCTGTCGACAACACTTGACCATATGTTTCCAGTGGAAAATGTGATGACCAGACCAGAGTATAACACGCTCTGTTTCGAGGTTGGTTAGGGCAGTATGGGTCCAACTGCCTTGCCACAGTGGTGACACGGGTTATCGTTAAATCACCGAAGTTAAGCGCTGTCGAGCTTCCCTAGCACCTGATGGGTGGCTGCCCATATCTTCCTAGCGCTATTGGCAAGCAGGTTTGCAGTCATCCGTTGTGAGGCCAATTGAGGAACTACTTGAATGAAAAGTAGCGGTTCCGGTCGCGAAAACTGAGAACGGCAGGGAGAACAGTGTGCTGACCACATGCCCCTCCACATCCGCATCTAGTGACGTCTATCGGGTGAGGATGGCTCAAATGGCTCTGAGCACTATGGGACTCAACTGCTGTGGTCATAAGTCCCCTAGAACTTAGAACTACTTAAACCTAACTAACCTAAGGACAGCACACAACACCCAGCCATCACGAGGCAGAGAAAATCCCTGACCCCGCCGGGAATCTAACCCGGGAACCCGGGCGTGGGAAGCGAGAACGCTACCGCACGACCACGAGATGCGGGCGGGTGAGGATGACAGGGTGGTCAGTCGGTACCGTTTTTCCTTCCGAAGACCGGTTTAGTTAATTTAGTTAGGACATCATCGGCAACAGATGATCTTGCCTTGAAAATAACGTCACGGAGAGGGCACAGCCACCGGCTGTAACTCGTCAGAAATATGATGCCTGATGCCCAGACTACTAGTGATGGGAACAAGAGGTGACCGGGTTGTGCACCAAATGGCACCCTACACCATTACGTCAGATTTTGGGTTAATATGAGGGAGATGAATGCGATCTGGCTTCGGTCTCATCTGAGCCTTCACACGCCGATACGTCCATTATGATACTGTGAGCAGCACCGGGACGCGTATGAAACGAGATGGTTGCATGCCTGCTTCCAGTGTTGTCTTTTGTCTCGCAATTCGTAATACTGTATTTTACTAGGAAATTAATGTATAGTGCAAAATAAAAGCACATGCCTCCCGATTATATGTGTGGTCCCGAGGCGACACTGAGACAGCGGTAATTTTCAGGCAATGTCTCTCAAATTGTAATTAGTGGAAGTCACCGAAGTGGCTGTGACTGTAAGAGAAGCTCCACTGTTTGAATAAGGACGCCAGGGCTATAGTGACGAATTCCTGGGAGGTAGTCGGGGTTTGGGACCAGCCAGGCAGCGGCAAGCTAATGGATGTGGTGAGTTCTTTCACAACTTGCTGGTAAGGTAAACAGATTTTTGTAGGAACGGCCGTTTAGCGTGGCAAGAGAAAATAGTGCCTATACTGAAAGTCTGCTGCTTTCTTGCTGAGACTGAAGTTTAAAATGGGATCCAGTAGGGTCACGCAGCCTCAGTTTTGTCAATGCACCGGAACAATTAACACGTAGCATCCGTGTTGATGACAGAGGACCTCACGGACAGCTACGAGCTGCCGTCTGCACAACACGGTGAGATGTACACTCCTGGAAATTGAAATAAGAACACCGTGAATTCATTGTCCCAGGAAGGGGAAACTTTATTGACACATTCCTGGGGTCAGATACATCACATGATCACACTGACAGAACCACAGGCACATAGACACAGGCAACAGAGCATGCACAATGTCGGCACTACTACAGTGTATATCCACCTTTCGCAGCAATGCAGGCTGCTATTCTCCCATGGAGACGATCGTAGAGATGCTGGATGTAGTCCTGTGGAACGGCTTGCCATGCCATTTCCACCTGGCGCCTCAGTTGGACCAGCGTTCGTGCTGGACGTGCAGACCGCGTGAGACGACGCTTCATCCAGTCCCAAACATGCTCAATGGGGGACAGATCCGGAGATCTTGCTGGCCAGGGTAGTTGACTTACACCTTCTAGAGCACGTTGGGTGGCACGGGATACATGCGGACGTGCATTGTCCTGTTGGAACAGCAAGTTCCCTTGCCGGTCTAGGAATGGTAGAACGATGGGTTCGATGACGGTTTGGATGTACCGTGCACTATTCAGTGTCCCCTCGACGATCACCAGTGGTGTACGGCCAGTGTAGGAGATCGCTCCCCACACCATGATGCCGGGTGTTGGTCCTGTGTGCCTCGGTCGTATGCAGTCCTGATTGTGGCGCTCACCTGCACGGCGCCAAACACGCATACGACCATCATTGGCACCAAGGCAGAAGCGACTCTCATCGCTGAAGACGACACGTCTCCATTCGTCCCTCCATTCACGCCTGTCGCGACACCACTGGAGGCGGGCTGCACGATGTTGGGGCGTGAGAGGAAGACGGCCTAACGGTGTGCGGGACCGTAGCCCAGCTTCATGGAGACGGTTGCGAATGGTCCTCGCAGATACCCCAGGAGCAACAGTGTCCCTAATTTGCTGGGAAGTGGCGGTGCGGTCCCCTACGGCACTGCGTAGGATCCTACGGTCTTGGCGTGCATCCGTGCGTCGCTGCGGTCCGGTCCCAGGTCGACGGGCACGTGCACCTTCCGCCGACCACTGGCGACAACATCGATGTACTGTGGAGACCTCACGCCCCACGTGTTGAGCAATTCGGCGGTACGTCCACCCGGCCTCCCGCATGCCCACTATACGCCCTCGCTCAAAGTCCGTCAACTGCACATACGGTTCACGTCCACGCTGTCGCGACATGCTACCAGTGTTAAAGACTGCGATGGAGCTCCGTATGCCACGGCAAACTGGCTGACACTGACGGCGGCGGTGCACAAATGCTGCGCAGCTAGCGCCATTCGACGGCCAACACCGCGGTTCCTGGTGTGTCCGCTGTGCCGTGCGTGTGATCATTGCTTGTACAGCCCTCTCGCAGTGTCCGGAGCAAGTATGGTGGGTCTGACACACCGGTGTCAATGTGTTCTTTTTTCCATTTCCAGGAGTGTATATGGGCTAGGTAACGTGAAATCATGCGCCACTGTTGCCCGTCATTGCTAGCATTTCTCTCTCACGCTCGTGTCAAGCTTATGGGGGCCTCATTGATTACATTTTTCTAACGTGTATATTTATTGATGCCATATAATATGTGCATTTGATATCGAACACTAGTGAACTCTTTCGTCCCGATTTCAATTTTTAACATTTGATTTCTGTTGCTTTCTAAAAGTTGAATGCAGAGAATATCCCAATTAAGGAGTCCAATTTGGGCACCTACAGTTGTTATGATTATGGTACCGGCCTTCTTGTTTGCCTGGATCCCAAAGATTAGCATTCTGCGATGTGTGTGTGTGTGTGTGTGTGTGTGTGTGTGTGTGTGTGTGTGCGTGCATTCGGCTCTGGGCATTATTCCTCCGTGCACTGTGGGACTTAACATCTGTTCATCAGTCCCCTATAACTTAGAACTACTTAAACCTAACTAACCTAAGGACATCACACACATCCATGCTCGAGGCAGAATTCCAATCTGCGACCGTAGCAGTCACGCGGCTCCAGACTGAAGCACCTAGAACCGCACGGCCACACCGGCCGGCTAGCATTCTGCTTTTCTGCCTCGTTTCCACTACGATACAGAGTGGACAGGTATCGCCGACGTTTTTCCTTGGACAAGCCACTGCTAGTAGATGGGTAGATAATGTCTTCTGTATGTAGTCAACAATAGCAAGGCAGTATCACTTTCCATCTATGACACTATAATGATGTTTCTGGACTGCTTCAGGCATCCCTATGCACAACCATTTAGGAGTGATGAAGAAAGGGTATTGGTTCTCGCACAGGAGAGGAATGTGTCGATAAGTGGCAGAATAATGAAAGATCAACAAAAATGCTCTATGCCCCGTTTAGGACCCACATTCCTCAAACAAAAACAAATACGAGAATAAGAAGATCATGCAGTTAGGCAGTTATTACTGTATTCTTTGTTTATTTTTAATATTACAATGTAGCTCTCCGCACTACGGAATTTATCATCGTTCTTTAATTACACGATGATATTATGTAGCTGAGATTAGATGCTTGGGTATTTCAAGTTGTCGAGAAATAAATAGTGGTTTCTTCGCAGAACACTTAATTTTTTATTTTATTTTATTTTATTTTTTAATGTTTAAGGAACAGGTCGTTTTCATCATTCTTACTTCTGGGTGATGGTAGTGACATTGCAATATTTCATTCTGTTGGCTGGCATAACTGTCGTTTGGTGCCCCATAAGGTAGAGTCATTGCACATCTTCAGGCTTTCCGGGGAATATGTTACAAGTGAATTTTTTTGTTTGAACATTAAGAAATAATAATTTGGTGCTTCATCAGATTTTAACTCCGGCCGATACTTGTGTGCGAAAAGTGCCTGAAGTTGTATCTTGGTTTGTATTTCTCATTGGACATAGGAACTCAGTTATATTCCGAATTTCCTGACCCGTAGAAAGGGGAAAATACATTGACAGGAAAAAATCGCAGCATCAAGAACTATTTGGGCGACATAAATGAAAGTTATTAGGCTTGTTTCAGCATCTTTCGAGCCAGTCGCTTAAGAGTGGCGCTAGTAGCTCCACTATGAGGACGTCAATTTGGCTTGCTTTAAATACACGCCCCAGCGGTCGTGAGTGTTAGTTACCTTTGAGACTGGACGTGGTGAGTCGATGTTAGTCCTGGGTACTTGTAAGGCGACAAAGACAATATTATCAACACGTCGCTGATTTTGAATGACGTCTGGAAATAGGGCTGCGAGAAGTTGGATGTTAATTCTGCGATACTGGAGAAACATTTGCCAGGAATGTAGCCAATGTAATGATTGCTGGCAACGGTGGTCACAAGATTGTATGGTTGCAAGAAGGGAGGGCTCCGGACGGACACGTGGCTCTACTGAGAGGGACGACCATCGTGTTCAGCGTATGGCTATGGCGCATCGTACAGCACCTGCAGCAGCGATCTGAGCAGCAACTGCCACCAGAGTGACACAAGGAACTGTTTAAAATCGTTTACTTCAAGGAGAGCTCAGAGTTAGACGCCCTGTAGAGTGTATTACGCTGAACCGAAACCACCATCATCTGCGGCTTCAGTGGTGTCAGACGAGACCTGAATTTAGGACAGGGTGAAGCTCTGTTGCGGTTTACAATGAAAACTGGTTCTGCATCGCTGCCATTGATGGCCGTGTGTTAGTTGGAAGGAGGTCGGTTGAGGACCAGCAACCAATCTGTCCAATCTGTCTGGACACTATGGACCTACACTTGGAGTTATCCTCTGAGGTGTAATTTGGTATGACAGCATGAGCACTATCGTGGTTATCCCACGCACTGTGAATAAATTTGTACGTCAGTCTGGTGATTCGATTTGTTGTGCTGCAATACATAAACAGCATTCCAGGAGGTGTATTCGTGCAGGATAACGCCCGTCCATATACCGCTGTTGTAACCCAACGTGCTCTACATAGTGTCGACATGTAGCCTTGACCTTCTCGACCATCAGATCTGTCTCCAATCCAGCGCAAATGGGGCATCATCGGACGACAAATCCAGCGTCATCCACAAACAGCATTAACCTTCCCTGTATTTACCGACCAACTGCAACGGACATGGAACTCCATCCCACAGACTGACATCCGGCTCCTGTATGACACAATGTATGCCTGTTTGCATGCTTGCATGCGCCGTTATGGAGGCTACACCGGTTATTAATGAACCAGCATTTCACATTTGCAATGGCTCATCTCGTGCTTAATGTGTCACCTAGACAAATGTATTCCCGAAATGTCATTACTCTGCATCAATGAATTTTTGCCGTTGTGATTTCTTTCCGTCAGTGTAGTATTTACCAAAGGTCCATGTCACTCTAATATAGAGGTTCAGTGATTTTGAGGAGTCTTCAACTTGTAAAGAGCTAACTGCAAATACTGAACAGAAAACCACATTTTCCAATCTTCTAAGGTACACGTCTTCTGCCTCTAGCTGTTCCCAGTTCTGCGGTACTTTTACTTGTCCTGTCAATTCATACTTTCTTACAAAATTCCTATTTATATACAGACTTTTATTTCTGGACTTCTTAGGCTGGTTGAGGCACCAGTACCCCCACCACCACCACCATTTACTGCATTTATTTCTTACTGAATTGATGCCGACTCACGACACTAAAGATCGAAAAATTTCGTGTCAGCCACTAATATTGTGTACTTAGAGTGGGCGACATCTCTTTGAATCAGTTACTTTTGTTTATGTAATTTTCTCGCTTACGCATCAACAAGTCTAAGCATTGTCTAAACAATATCTCAGCAGTTCTCACGCTTATGCAAAAATAAATAAATAAAATATCCACCACCTATCATGGACTTGTTGAATTTAGCCTTTAATGTTTTATGAAAGAAAAGGATTAAGATGCGGTGTGTCTATTAGGATAACAATTCTGTGTGCGTACTGGGGAGAGCCACAGTCACCCAGCGAGGTATTTCTCGCGTGTCTTCTTGTGACACAGCAGCAATACCTGAGATACGCCTGGCTTGAAAATTTGATGAAAACGCGTCCCTGGAGCAGGGAGGCGGTGTGACGAGCACGGAGCCGCCCGCTGTGTTTCCCCCAGCTTCCGGGCTCTCTTTTGTCTATTACAGCTGGCTTTTCATTTGTCTCCGGTTGATTACATTATGTGGCCTTATGATTCCGCGACTACTACATTAGTAATTACATCTGACAGAACGGCGTCAGGGGCGGAGGGACCTTAACTAACACACTAACAACGTGACTCAGGCGCCGCGGAATGTGTCGCCTCTCGCCTCCCCCAGACGTTCGCCTCGTCACAGGTAATGAAGTACTTCTCCTGGCGAAACAAGAATTTTCGGCGACCCCGTATAACAAGACATAAAAAACAATTCCAAGGATCAAAGCAGCAATTTTAAATGCAATAAACGTCTAATGAGCATAAAAACAAATGAGCATACGAGCACAATACAGCCTTCTGTAAAATGTATAGTAAAGGTGATGGTGAAGATGATAATAGTTATTTGTATTGTGGGTGACCAACAGAGCAGTCATTCACGCCAATAGCTATATAATATTGCAGGAGTGTCCTTCGAAGATTTTTCAAAACTTTTGTTGTAGGATGTGAATTTTCATTAAAATCTAATACTGAAAGAGCCTCACAACAATCTCAATAGATGACAAGACAACGCAGAAAATCTTACAACTTGTGCCTTCTTCACCTTACTGTTTTATTACTTTATTTCTATATATTAGCTATACATTCTAGTTGCTTTCTCGAAAACAATGGACTGTTAAAGAGGAAAGCATGTTTATGCAAGTCAATATGACCACATTTTTCAATACCGGATGTTGAAGTAAGTTTAGAGTATCTATCTTAACACATTTTCTTATTTATAATTGTGTTTGTTATTATTATTCTAAAATTTAAATGGCAACCTTCATATTGTAAACCAGTTGTCCAATAACGGATTAACACTCAATATCTGAAAATCGTCCCATTGGAAACGATTGCAAAATAAATACATACATGTCCGGGGGTTTTTATACCACCAATAAGTAAAAAGACTAGATCGTTCTTATATCGGAAAATAGAAATAATAGCAGGACTATGAACACAGAAATGTTTGATGTCACCTCATCCAGTGGTACCAGGTTGTTGAGGTGCAAATGATTTCTTTCTAAAGCCTCACTGGAAGGTGCTGATAACTTTCCTAGATTGGAGAACCCATATTAAATGACCGTTTACCATCTTCTCGAATGCGTCTCCAATATAACTACTGACATTTCTACTGGCACTAGTGCCACACTGTGAGCCGTTCATAAGGGTCGTTTCAGTTTCCATACGGTGTAGAGGTGGTTGTACCTGTCTTCATTAGTTGAAATGAAACGGAGATGGTCCTTACCGGCCCATGATGGCGTTTGTGTTCAGATCTCGCATCTTATGATTCTCTCAGTCTTTCTTTTTTTTTTTTAAGTTCCTGGCTGTATCTGGTGGACTGTGTAGGTGTGGTTCTGAAAAGACCTTCGTACAGTGTGTCCAGTTTCGAGGATGCTCTGTTTTTTTTACTCTTAATCCTCCTCAGTGAATACTAAATTTTGTATATGGTGTTAAATGGCTGATGACGTTGCGAATACTATCCATGAACGTCTTTCGTCTTTTTTGATTATTGTTATTCTACCTATTTGGAGGGTTCGGAGGGATCGTATCTGACGGACTCTGTCAAAAAAACCGTAAAACCATCCATAAATTCCTCTCCGCAGAATATCCATCATTGTACAACCTGATGATTCGTCGCATGGGTAGTTTACACATCGTTGAAACTGATCCTCCAGCAACCTGATGGATTATCTGAGTGATGTGGTCAGCCATTTCTTGGGCAGATACGGGTCAGCCGTATAGCACCCTTTTTCTCTGCTAAGCATCTACTACGACGGCGGCTTTTCGCTACATACTGTGCGTCACAAGTTAATCCAGATGTTGGAGCTTTCCCTTTTAAGCAAGTAATCGGCATAGCACGTTAAGCAAGGAGAACATGGTGATACACCAATGACTGATGACCAGCCTGCATGTGAGCTGTGTTATAATGGTTTTCCTGTGTTCAGAAGACAGAAAAGGTTGTGTATAAAATACCTTAAGATTGCTTCAAGAAGCAGAATTAAGCTGGAAATTTGAGAGACGACACTTTCAAGTGCTAAAATATCATTATGATGGTGTGGGAGAAGTGGCAGAAGATACCGTGATTTTCGAGGGTGTACACTTTATACAGATCTGCAGCTATGTGTTCGTCAGTAGCGGAACCTGACAACAGTAGTATAGGTCTTGAACGGTTAGCTGTATCTCCTTGCATGTTGTTCTTCTTGTGAAGGTCGTAAAACCGATTCACATGACTGTCTGATACCTTAAAACGTATCTCCTGTAAGCATAGGCACTGGGCTCCAAAATCAGTAAATAGTGTGCCTCCCTACAAATTTCTTAAACCATTAACGTCCCATTGCACTGTGAGAGCAATCTGTCAAAATGAATGTACTTTTCATACATTTCTACACTTTTATGCAGCAATTCGGATTTTAATGGGGGACAGGAGTAGTAAGGAAAGGTGGGGTGGGGGGGGGGGGACTTCTTACTTCAGTTAAGAAAGGCATTATTCTGTGTGATAGTCCTACAGCTACATTGTTTGGCTGCACTTTGTAGCTTGCTGAGCTCATCTGCTTTCCTTGTGGAGATGTGGTTTATTACTTTGTGAAGCAGCGTTTTGTCTACCGTTCACAGGTTCTTCAATCTTTAGTTCGATCGAAGCTGCCTCTTTTTTCCTGTTGCTTTTACTTGTGCTCCCACATGCGGAAGTGATTGTACTAATATTTATCACCTGGGTTTGCTCGAAAGCGATGATTTATATTATTGCTTTCCTTACAGCTAACAGGAAATAGCAGCGTGAAAGGATGAAGTTGTAGAGTAGTGCAGAGGGTTGCGCGCTGGAAAACTTTTCGGACTTCCGTCTCTAGCCAGACATGTAATTGAAGTTAAATACACTTTGTCATTCCATTATGAAATAATAGCATTCACTTTCTGTGTCCTGCAATATTTTCCCGAAATTAAAAAAAATACTCTGCGGAACTAAGCTTTAGTCAAACGTGAATAGATCGTGTACCTATGAACAAATAATCCATTCAGATTTAAAAGTATTGCAATCGAGAAAATCTTGTCTTCACTTATTTATTTATTTACACGTCAAGTTCCGTAGGACCAAATTGAGGAGGAAATCTCCAAGGTCATGGAACGTGTCACTTCCATGTGAGTTCCGCGGAGAGCCCCGTTCTGCTCCCTCACGTTGTCTAATGACTACTGAGGTCACTGATATACAGTACCTGACAGTAGGTGGTAGCAAAATGCACCTAATATGAAAAACGTATGTTTTTGGGAGTGTCCGGATATTTTTATCACATAGCGTATATCGTTTCCCTGTATCCCGATGTGCCCAAGTACCCAGAAAACGACCACTTCCGCGCCATGATGTTGGAGCCGCTGTAAAGACTCATTGATGAACAGAATCAACTGATCTACCGTTTACATGTGATTCAGAGCTTGTAGCGTGTTGAGCAAGCCTGTTAATCCGATCCAATGCACTCATAATGCCTTGTCGCCTCAAAATTTATAAATAGTTCCAGAAGCAAACTTTGAAAATCGTGTCAGGGAAAATAACTGAACAACCGAGATCATTCTCTTGGTGGGATCAATCTGGATAAACATCAACAAAACTGTAGTTCGTACTTAAAACTGAAGAATACAGAGTTGCAAAAATGTTATCTGAAACAAAAGTTTTCTAGTATTCAGTCAAGCTTATGATCACTTTGGATGTCTGAAGACGCCAAGGTGGCAATTTGCTCCATACCTTCCTGTAAATTCTAAGGTCTGATAGATCCAGACCCTTGATATTGTCAGTATCACATGGGTCGAATGGTTTCGTTGCATGGGGCCAATGTCTGAACAGGCACTCAAAGTTGGGACTACCACTATAAATGCCAATAACTGAGGTGAGGTTGACATTGTCAGAGCCTGTCAGGCGAGAAGGAGGTGCCGCCGAATTCAGACTGGTGCTTCACCAGCCCGTGCACACATACTCTGAGCTTTGCTGATCTGAATATTTTCAGTCGATATCCGAATGGACTCAGGGTGAACTGTGTCTGACTTCTTGATTTAGGAAATTCAGGCTGATGCATAAACCACGCTGCCATAATCTAAGCTTCATCTGACAAGTGTCCTATAAAACTGCTGGAGGCGGTATCTGTCAGCTTCCTAAGCTTTTCTGCTGAAGCATTCGGGAGGACGACGGTTCAATCCCGCGTTCGGCCATCCTGATTTAGGTTTTCCGTGATTTCCCTAAATCGCTCCAGGCAAATGCTGGGATGGTTCCTTTCAAAGGGCACGGCCGACTTCCTTCCCCGTCCTTCCCTAATCCGATGAGACTGATGACCTCGCTGTCTGGTCTCCTTCCCCAAACAACCCAACCCCTTTCTGCTGAAGCATTTCAAAATATTCAAAGGTTTAAAACCTTCTGTTCGCAGTTCTTTCGGGTCTGGGAACCAGGTTAATTTCGACTCAAATAGTAGGCTCAAAAATCATACATTGTCCTTAAAATGGAAAATATTTCCCTACATTGTGAGCTCTCGTTGGTTAAAAGTTTGACGACAGTGGTTAAAACTGACACAAATAGTCATTTCTGGTGATAAGCTACAACCATTTTTATTGGATAAAGACTGCAGTCTCCTGATGGTCAGATGCAATTGGCTCGATGTTGTTCCAGGATCGCGAGAAGAGTAGAAGATTTTTAAGTCATTTACAAACAAAGAGTACTTAACAGGGTTCCTGACTGCGGTGGAGATGCCATTGATAGCCATTGCAAACAATGTTACACTAGGTGCATTGTCTTTGGGGACCCCATTTTTTTTAACACTGCAATCACCAACGCCATACCGAATACACCGGTCCTCAAGAAGGAATGGATAAGAAGTGTTAGACGTCCACGTAGCGCCATCTGCGATGTTCACTAAGGATATTGCACCTCCAAGTGGTGTTGTACACTTTGTCGAGGTCATAAAACACACAAACCAAATAGTTTCAGCGTAAGAAGGAACGCTGTATCACCGTATCCACTAGAATTAAGTTGTCAAGGGCAGAACGGTAGTGCCTGAAAGGGCACCGAGACTGGCACAGGTGACTTCGGGATTCGAGGAGCCGGTTGAGGAAGCGGTTCACCATGCGCTCGGTAGCCTTACCACAGAACTGTTAAGCTAATAGAGTGCATTACGATTCTTGGTTTCATAAAGGAGTTAATATTACCCCATAGGAAGTGGTGGTGTACTGTCCATGAAACCAAATTTGATTCAGAAAGATGGGAATTCGCCTTTGGCTCCAGGCCAAATATCGTGGAACATGTTATAATGAATCTTATCCGGTCCAGGAGCAGCATCTCTGGCCGAAGACTGAGCTGACTCACATGAATGGAATGGAAGATTGTAGACCCCTAATTACACGAGAATGAACTGAGCCTCCTTATGTCCACAGTCTTACTGAACACCTGGAGCAATAGAGTTTGCCTGGGACGACTCAGTGAAAGTAAAAAACGTGTTCAACTAAAATCTGAGTCATACATGTATTGACGTCCTGCAAGATTCTGTTTCTCAGGAAGGCCATATGGGGATGTGTACCACCCTTGCCTGATCTCTGCCTTGTTGAGTCCCAAACGTGCGCAGTGGGGGCAAGTCGGTTCATGGAAGTCGCAAATTCCTTCCAGTTCGTCCTGTTCCGTTCTATTTCGACTCGCTTCGCTTGCGCTCTCGCAGACCTACGTCACTAAGGTTTTCTGTACTTGGATGGTGTTTGAGCTTCCGCTAAGCTGCGAGCCCTGCTCCAATTACCGAACGACAATCTTCATACAACCAGGGGACAGACCTTCGGTTGAGATGGATTGGACAATAGAATCTGCAGGAACTCGTTGGATCACACAGGTGACATGGTACACCATCTCCTCGATGCAGTCTTGTCGTTCGGAAACGGCCTGCTGACGTATCGCAAGCAATTTGCCCTTTGAACCAACCATCCTCACGATCTACTATCGACCACCATCAGATTCATTGGACGAATACACACCGGAAAGCGTTCACTGGAATGAAAATTAGTGGCCAATACCCATTGAACTGAGATTACAATTTCTGAGTAACAAAATCAAAGACCAGTTGTTGAGGATGAACCTGCAGCTGTAGATAGGTGTGTCATTTGACCAGAGTTCAAAACGCAGATATTTGAGGGTATTGCTGGGTCGTTAGAAATTGCTAAACGACTTCGAATTGGAACACTTCTAGTTGGGAACTGCAACCTCAAACCAAGTATCTAGATTTCTGGGATGCTAGGCCTAAGCTGACTGGTTGGGTAACACCCTTAACTTCAGTACAGGCGATTTTTCCTGCTCCGCTGAAATAGAGGTGGACGCTGAGGAGTTATGTGAAGAATTTCAGTCTCTGATGTCCTATTTTCACCGGCCTTTTCTCGTAGATGACACGGGTCGCAGTAGACTGTGGTGGATTTCGGCAGCGAATTGATGCCTACTTGTGCAGCAAACCGCTACTTATAAGAAAACTGTCCAATCCGCCATGTCGAAATTCCCCCTGAAATTTTTTATGTGGATGGAATAAGCCGAAAAGAACACAATGACATAAAACGCAGATCTGTAAAGCGAATTTCAATTTATGTTCGTAGTTTCTCTGAGACAGCTGTTCACCGTTTCTATTCACTCTAATGCGTAACTCACTTAATGTCCATAAAAATTAGCATTTGCCTTTATGGTATCACAAATGTTAACAATAGAGATAAAACTGAAGTAATTTTGTTTTTGTTTTCTTTGTATATGCTTGCTAATTGACTTTGTGCCGGTTCCAGTGTTTCACAGTAGTGTGGAGTTCAATTAATGACGTTAACCCTGCAAAAATAGAATACGAAGAACTTGGTATTCAACTGAAGTTACTTACTTCTCCAGACCTACAAAGTATTATTTATTAGTTAATCTATTGGACATTAGTTTCAATTATGTCGACATTTTGTTAGATATTTTGGAAGCATTAGAAGAAACAGGAAGTGACTCAGAGAATTTCGTGAACTGTGGTTCGAACGATGATTTTCGTGATAATTCAACTCCATAAAAAATATAGAATATTCTAACAGAAAAGAAAACAAGTACAGTAATTGCTTTGAATCGCAAGGAAAAGGTTGAATTCTTTTTGTTAAACGAATCAGGCAGGAAACGCTTAAGCTTCAATAGCGTGCAAAGGTGTCATTTTTTCGTAAAATCTGAATAAGTATTTTGTAAGTGGATCAAAGATACACTCGAAGTACAAAATACACGCTGGAATGAAACTCTCAGAAGTGTGGTAGAAAAACTAATCGAAAGATTCAGAACTGCGCTTGCGAGCCAGTGCAGCGTTTGCTGGGGAAATCTACAAAACTGGGCACTGTGATTTACATTTTAGACGAAAGTAACTGATTTCGATGCTTCTTTGGCCTTGTAAAAAAGATCCAGGAAATTACATGGAAAAGTAAGACACAGAATTATGTAGATAACCTCAACTAAACATGTAGAGGAGAATTCCAAGTTGGTAGAGCACTTGCCCGCGAAAGGCAAAGGTCTCGAGTTCGAGTCTCAGTTCGGCACACAGTTTTAATCTGCCAGGAAGTTTCATGTAGAGGAGAAGTAATTAACTGGTAATACGATAGAGAAATCCATAGCTGAATTAAAGACGACGCTTCTTGTTATCCCGTACAAGCTGAGTATAAAGACAATCGGTCAAGTTTCGTGGAAATCGCACTTTATCACTTCGAGTGAGGAAAAAGACAGAGTCGCTTGTGCAACTGATGAATCCTATGTTACGTTCGTATAGAATTAGTGATAATTAGTAATGGACTACTATTCCGCAACTTTATCTCTGTCTTCAGGAACATCAAGGCAAATTAGGACCAAAAATTAGAAAAAAAAGTATTCTTTACTTGCAAAAGTCTCGTCATCAGCGTAGCAAAATCTGGAAAACTGTAAGGGAATAATTTTCAATGTTACATCCGAAGCGTCTTCCTACCACTTGCAGAAAATAATTAATTGCTTTTTTTCGACTCTTGGCCTGGGCATAGCGACTCCTCTGTCTGTCAGTTTAGTTTTATCAGCGGAAAAGGATTGTTAAACTTCAGTTCTTTGTGCATTGTCAGTTTGGATCACCACATTTTACGAACTTGACCAAGTGTGCTTGGTGCGCAGGACAATATGCATAACAACGGCCACAACCATTCCTTACTCCATACCAGTTCTGTCTAAATGAAACTATTAATTGCTGTGAAGTGCTTGAATGCATTGCTTTTTCTTGTAGCAGGTATGCCTGGTCTAAGGAAAACGTTTTTTTGCGTCATCCATTACACACTTCGCACTTTTGTAATGACTACAGGGAAAGAACAAGGAACCATGTCACAGTTAGCAAAATATACATTATCAAAAGTTATCAAGAGAACTGTATTACAGCAATTGTTACAAAATACTTAATTTAAACAAATCGAAGTCCCAACTGATGGACGTCGTCTATAACGAGACATCACACACTATCTTCCTTTTTTTTCTTATGCTAGTCAGCTGTGTAACAGTTACATCTGCAACAGTTTAGCTGTAAATATGAGCCGCATATTATTCAAAAAATTATTCATTTGACTGAGTTAAGTGCTTAAAATTCACGTGGGTGCACTTTGGATTTCGCGCTACGCGAAGCTACGTCCTCTCGTCACGGCTACATCTTCTTATTCGCCGATTTGTGAGCTAGGCTGGATGGGCTGTACAAAATGTTGTTGTAAGTGGTCCTTCGTGAGACAAAATTGAGCACCTTATTTAAATATTCGGTGCTATCACCCATGTCCCTGAAATAGGTGTGGGTTTCTTATTTGATGTTCCGAGTTCGATAACGGAGAGCAATGGTGAGCACTGGTGCGTAATAATGATTATCAATGATGATCCTGACAATACGTCAAAAATATAAGGTCTTATTCATGCACGTGGCTAAGAATCGAGAAAAATTCGGTTTACCTTGTTCAGCTGATATAATTTCATAGGGACGATGGGCGATTTCTGTGCTGAATCAGTGGAGCGAATGAAATTCCATGCACCACTTAACACTGGCCACAATGGAAGTATTTATAGTATGGAAATACATGCAAATCTAAGTATACTACCGTATAAAAATATTGTAGTGTTGCGTACCTGACATGACGGCGCCGAGTGTATGGCCACATCATGATTTATTTTCTTAAGGTGACTGGTGATTAACTGAGTTTATTTCCTGACAGACCGGGGTACTTGCTTTGTAATTATTATCAAAAGTTCGTCCGAAAATACGATATGAAGATATTGGTTGCATAGGTATACACTGACTCCAGTGGTTAAAACCCAGGAGGAACTCTTAATAGGATTCATGGCTCCGATCACAATATAGCTTTGCAAGCGAATTTACGAATGTATCACGGATTTATAGGCATGAGTTTTGACATGTTAATATTCTGTAGGAAATCCCACATCTCGTTGATGTGCCCATAAAATTGTTATCAAAATCTGCATACAGATGCCAACTTGGGTTTTCCGGGAGGAAGAGGGGATGGGGCAGTCCATTGTGGGGCGGTCGCAACGATCAGGACGTGCTTTGTAATGCTGAAATCGCTGTATTAGGCCCTTTGGCGGGGTCCCGCGTGTTGCGCAGCGCCAGCACAGCAGCAACGGCTGATTGTCGAGAGGCGTGCTCGCCGTCGCCGTCGCCGTCGGCGTAATCGAGTTTTCGTCTACAGTTATTGCATTTTGTTCGGGCCCGCGTAAGCAACGTGCAATATCACGTTAATGCCCTCGGCCGCTCGGGCTCCATCGAGAGACGCGTGTCTGAATTCCTACTGCTGAGTCGAGAGATCTCAAAGTTGGACTTTTGCAGTCTGAAACACCGAGGGAGAAGGAAGTCAAATAAAAGCGCAGGAAACCGCTTGCTGACAAAGAATTGCTCGTCGATACGAATATTCTAAATGAAACTCGCTAGAGGAAGCACGGACTACCGTAGAAAGAGTCGAAAAAGCTGGAGGAACACAAAACAAAACAAAAAAATCTGTAGCAAAACGCGCAACAAAAACAGATAAAGTAACTCAGAAGTTTAATGGGACAGCGATGGACTGTGAAAACGTTTTATTGTATTCCTCTAATACCGATTGTACGGCGTATGATTACTGTAATAAGAACTGCAATTTATTAAAAGTAGAACGAACACTGCTCTAGAGTTTTCGATTAATTTAAATGCGATAGGATTTAAATGAACGTTATTGTAGCCAGTAGATATGTAGTTGACATGTTAACAGTTTAAGTTCTTGCCTTTGCAGGTGTACACATTAAATAAAGTGAAATACATATGATGTATAAAATTCCGTTTATTAGTTCAGTACATGTTAACTGAGTAATCAAACAGACCTGTCAGACTGAAAAGCGCAGCGATATTCACGTCATTTAAAACTTATACAGAAAGTGTAACTACTCAACATTTAAAAGCTGCCTTCCCTGTATAGATAAAAACACAGATGAAAACACAATTTTAAGAATCTTTGCTCCACAACGATTCCCTTAAAATAAAACACTCTTACTGGAGGCAGATTTCAAATTACCAAAGAATATAATAATGTAGAAACATGCGAATTCGAGAACTGCGTGTTTCTAATCCCCGTTCAAGAGTTAGGACTTGTGAGCGTCGGGTTTTCTGTACTTCAAACATGACGCATGTGGGGATGATTCTTTAAACAAGGAAACGGTTAAAATTTTGCTGATGCTTTGTCCCCAAGAAAAAGTGTTCCGCTTTTGTTCAGCCCCCAGTCTCTGTTGTTCTAGATGTCGATGGGATATTAAACCCTAATCCTCCGTCCTTCTTCCTTCTATTCATACGTCTGTCAATGAGTTTCTAAAATAACCATAAAGTAGTAGAGTAAAATGTAAATTGTTGGCTACTGGTAGAATATGAAAAAGATAGTTTAGGGTAAAATGAGTATAAATCAAGTTGTTTCAACAATCTTTATAAGATTTTCGTTATTGTCACCAGCATAGAGATAATATCAGAGGATCTTGAGTGAAACCGCATCAAAGTTAAATGTGGTTTACATGATAAAATAGGGTTTAATAAAATAATGTGCCATGTTTTCGTGCTACATGCATTCTCTACATAACACAGGTACGAATCACCACACGCTCTTTATTTTGAATTGGTGTATCGACTACCTTGTGGCGTGTATGCTCTGTTAAGTGATTACCTCACGCTCACACACAGTTCTAACAGAGTACATAGATAAATGGACGAACATGCCCTCTCGATTTATGATAAATAACACGGACACTTACACTGTCACACAGAGTTTAATCAGTCAGTTTGTCCATTTCATAATACAGTCTACAGCCAAGAACCAGAGAGAAACTATGAGTGGATCAAAAGAAAGAGAGAGTCATGTGTCGTTGTTGCCTGGGAGACTCTGAGGACTTGTTGAGCCAATCGGAAAGGGTTTCCCCGCTCTTCGCACTGTAGCTCTTGTCTACGCGATATACGGAGCTGTATTGTAACTTCATCTGTCGAGTGTAATGTAGTGTAGAGTCATATTTGCGTTGTGACGACAGAAGAGAAAGGGATGCTTATACCTCTGTCGGTGCCGGTACATAGCCTAGTCCTCTCGAATAACATCAAGGGAACGACCGTTTCGTATGAAGTTTATTCGGATAGCAAGGTTCGGTAGGCCACGAAATGGAAACGACAGTGAAAATCCGATGAAGCTCTGCACAGATGTCGGGAAGTATCTCTAGTATGCCTGACGGTCGCTCTTTGCAGTTATGAGCGTACATGGGGCAAGTAAAAACGCCTGGAAAATATTGTCTCCCGCTAAGTAAGGGTGCCCGCTGACAGGTTGCGCCTGATTTCATACAATCCCACATAACGTATCTGGCATGCATTTAGTTCTGCATGACGATACTCGGCTGCACACTGCAAGAACAATAAGGACGCCCCTGCAGTGTTTTCGATGTGAAGTGTGTGATCACCCACTACACAGCCCGGACTTGGCTCCCTCTGATGCTCTTCTTTTATCACATGAAGCGCCGGCTGTGAAAACCACGTTTTGGCACAGACAACTAATTTGACACCAGCATACAGAATTGGCGGAAGGCACAGGCGGCTACCTTTTATAACGAGGGTATTCGGAAAATTGGTACAAAGCTACGACAAATGTCTAATTCGGAGCGGCGACTATGTAGAGAAGTACGAGTAGCTGGAGGGTGCCAGATCCAGTGTGGTATTCATGTGATTTCCCATGCTCGCTTAGGCAAAGGGCAGTCTGATTTCCAATTCTCGTCTTACAAAACTCGGTATACAAATGGCTAAAATACCATTACCCACAATTTATCGTTTATATGATGTATAACAGGAGGTACACAGGACTTCTCTCGCTCAGGTAGACATTAGCAAATTACAATAAGCAGGTCAAAGTTGATTAAATTTTGCATGCAAATAACGTCCATGGGTATCAGATGTCATTTCACGCAATAACACGTAGGAATCCATAAAATGCACTGAATTGTGTCACTCGGTTCGCATGGGACATTAGTACAATGGGTTCCTTCTTCAAAGAATTACGAGGGCGGTTCAGAAAGTAACCTCCGATTGGTCACAGTGCGGGTTGTGGGGGGAGTAGCGACGCCATCTGTGCGTTCACGCACTCAACAGGTCAGTCGGCATCAAGCTGTGGTCGAGTGAACGTCGTAACTGCGCTAGTTTAGTTTTTGTGGCAGTTTTAAATGTGTGCTGCAATAGAAAACCCCGCCAAATGTGAAGTGCGTGCTGTCATAAGGTTTTTTACAGCCAAAGGATATTCTGCAGCAGCTATTCATCGTGGGCTTTGTGCCGTGTACGGACCAAGAGTTATGAGTGAAGGAGTTGTCCGTGAATGGGTACGTTTATTTAAAAGTGGACGAGAAAACGTTCATGATGAAGAGAGGAGTGGTAGACCATCATTGGTGACTGACGAACTCGTTCAGACAGTTGATGCAAAAGTTCGTGAAAATCGACGTTTCTCAATGTCGGAGTTGTCTACTGGTTTTCCACAGATTTCTAAGACTCTCTTGTACGAGGTAGTGACAGCAAGATTGGGTTACCGTAAGTTCTGTGCACGATGGGTGCCCAAAATTCTTACCGACCACCACAAAACTCAAAGAATGGCCTCTGCATTAGACTTTGTGTCACGTTATGAGGACGAAGGAGAACCATTGTTAAACAGAATCGTGACCGGTGACGAAACCTGGATTAAGTACGTGAACCCTGAGACAAAAGAACAATCAAAGATGTGGGCACATTCAAATTCGCCTACCGAACCAAGAAAAGCCTCGCAAGATTTTTCTGCCAGAAAACTGATGGCAACGGTGTTTTGGGATGCCAAAGGGGTGTTGTTGGTTGAATTCATGGAACGTGGTACGACCATTAATCAAGACGTGTACTGTGAAACAATAAAAAAGTTACGACGGGCTATACAGAACAAACGCCGTGGTATGCTGACTTCCGGTATCGTTTTTTTGCACGATAACGCCCGTCCTCACTCTGCTCGCAGAACAACGGCCCTTCTTGAGTCCTTCAAGTGGGACGTTATCAACCATCCACCTTACAGCCCAGACCTGGCGCCAAGTGATTATCACCTCTTCATGCATTTGAAGAAATGGCTCGGGTCACAGCGGTTTGATGACGACGAAGAGCTCAAAGATGCGGTCACAGGCTGGCTCCAGGCACAAGCGGGTGATTTTTATGCAGAAGGAATTTCAAAGCTTGTGAAGAGATACGATAAGTGCCTCAATCGCTATGGAGACTATGTAGAAAAATAGTGCAAAGATTTAGTTGTAAGATGTATATATTAAAATATTTTTATTTAACTTGGTGTATTTTTTTAAATCAACCGGAGGTTACTTTCTGAACGGCCCTCGTATATTTACTACTGGAGCTACCTTCACAAATAACGGAAAGCTGACTGTAAGAAATTGGGATTATTGGGCATCTGAGAAACTGCACTGGCTGAGGCAAGTAGAACTTCAGAGACAGTACAGTGTGAGGACAAGAGCAGAGTGGGTTTCTGATAAATGTGGTCATGGTTATCGTTATGTAAACAACATCACACGGCCTAGGTCCTTATGTAAATGAAACAAAACATCTATGTCTGGTCTTAAGTTATTATTATGCAAGTGTAATTTATGATCATAATGTAAACATACCAGACACCTGGCTGATGCTCTTACGTAAACAAAATGGCTGTCAGATCCATTGACAGTTATGTAAGTTAACTGGTTACTTCGTTGAGCCCCTTATGTATACAATATGTCCATTATACACTATTATCTTTTATTTAAGTCACAGATATTTATCTACCTGACCCCACTGGATCTGTTGCCTCCCACTCCCTTTCCAGCTTCCCTCTCCGCACCTATCTAGGTTAACTGAATGATTTATAAATGACAGGTCGGGCTGAATTACTACAATTACAATGAACTAAGATCGAAAAAAATATGTCAGACGGTTTGACAGTAGAGTGTACCAAGGAAATTCAAAGGGTATTAAACTACTGACTGAATTACTATCATTACTACTCTTTATGATCAAAGTAAAATGACATCAGATACTTTGACAGTACAGTGTACATTCAAAGAGGAGTTATCCTACTGGCTGAATTACTATAAGGTAATGATATCATAGGTGCCCAAGGACCTTGCCATTGGCACTTAAACCTATGACCACCTATTTACAGGTTTGGGACAATTCCTAACCATTTTGCAGCTTTTTGTTATAATTTTGCCAATTTTTTCCAGTATCCCAGTACCCAGTTTTCATGATTGTCATTCAAAGACTCATAACACTATACAGCACTTTCCGAATCTGACTAGGTTGAAGCGTGTCTAATTGGTTTTCTGTTAATGATATAGCGTCTTCTCAATGTAAACTGTCTTTTTAGTCAAAACGAATCATTTGGTTACATTTCTGTCTACGATTCCTGAGTCAAATCTGAGACCTCACTTTTCAGCTTTACCTAATTATTACGAATTCCCACCTCTCATTAATGAGCTTCGATACTTTTCTGGCAGACCACATACTGCTTCTGAAATCCAGTTCCCTCTTTATGTTCTTGCTCAGTCACTTACATTCAGGAAATCAATTTGTTTTTACTTCCGAAATGTATGAATGTTTCACTTCTGAAATATTTGAAACTATATTACATAGTAATGACAGATTATTTACAGATTCTTCTTGTAATCTATTGTCAAGATTGCTGAATTTTGAATTATCTCTTTCATCATTTTACTGTGTGTAATGGTTCACTCGTGTCACATGGCTATCCTGAAGATGCTGGACTACCTTGTTGAGCCACAATCCTACATGATTTAATAATCTACTGCTTTATAACTCCTCGTAGAAGGAGAGTAAAGGAAATACAGAACAAAGCTCTGCAATGATATTTCATTTCTGCTTTGGTGTCTCCAAGCACTGCAACTGCTGTGTCCAACCGCTGTATACTCTGTTACGTCGGTCTTGTTACAGGCCTGCTTCGTCACTGCCGCTGGCGATGGTAGTTGCATGTCTGCCTAGCGGGCGAAGCTGTCCAATGTCCTCTTGTTGAACTACAGCAGAATATTCCTGATAAATTTGAAACTGAAAGCGTACTGTGCATTAATTTTCAGTAAACGGGGTGGACGTACAGACAGTTTTCTGTTTAGATTGAGGTGACTGCGCACTCTCGCAAAATACCAAACGTTAAACAATAAGTACGTGATTTTGTTAATTAATTTAACTAATTAAGACAGCGTAGTTGTAGCAAGGCGAACTTAAATCATGCTGCTAAATTCAGCTAATTTGCTTAATTATTAATACACAGTGATGTCTAGCAGTATGGAAACTAATATCTTACACCACTGGCCATTAAAATTGCTACACAAAGAAGAATTGAAACGGGTATTCATTGGACAAATATATACTACTAGAACTGACATGTGATTACATGTTCACGCAGTTTGGGTGCATAGAATCTGAGAAATCAGTACCCAGAACAACCACCTCTGGCAGCAATAACGGGTTTATACGCCTGGGCATTGAGTCAAACAGAGCTTGGATGGCGTGTACAGGTACAGCTGCCCATGCAGCTTCAACACGATACCACAGTTCATCAAGACTAGTGACTGGCGTATTGTGACGAGCCAGTTGCTCGGCCACCATTGACCAGACGTTTTCAAATTGTGAGAGATCTGGAGAATGTGCTCGCCAGGGCAGCAGTCGAACATTTTCTGTATCCAGAAAGGCCCGTACAGGACCTGCAACATGCTGTCGTGCGTTATCCTCCTGAAATGTAGGGTTTCGCATAGATCGAATGAAACGTAGAGACACGGGACGTAAGACATCTGAAGTGTAACGTACACTGTTCAAAGTTCCGTCAATGCGAACAAGAGGTGACCGAGACGTGTAACCAATGACACCCCATACAATCACGCCGCGTGATACGCCAGTATGGCGATGAAGAATACACGCTTCCAATGTGCGTTCACCGCGATGTCGCCAAACACGGATGCGACCATCATGATGCTGTAAACAGAACCTGGATTCATCCGAAAAAATGACGTTTTGCCATTCGTTCGTCGTTGAGTACACCATCGCAGGTGCTCCTGTCTGTGATGCAGCGTCAAGGGTAACCGCAGCTACTGTCTCAAGGCTGATAGTCCACGCTGCTGCAAACGTCGTCAAACTGTTAGTGCAGATGGTTGTTGTCTTGCAAACGTCCCCATCTGTTGACTCAGGGATCTAGACGTGGCTGCATTACAGCCATGCGGATAAGATGCCTGTCATCTCGACTGCTAGTGATACGAGGCCGTTGGAAACCAGCACAGCGTTCAGTATTATCCTCCTGAACCCACCTATTCCATATTCTGCTATCAGTCATTTCATCTCGACCAACGCGAGCAGCAATGTCGCGATACGATGAACCGCAATCGCGATAGGCTACATTCCGACCTTTCTCCTCCTTACACGAGGCATCACAATAACGTTTCACCAGGCAACGTCGGTCAACTGCTGTTTGTGTATGAGAAATCGGTTGGAAAATTTCCTCATCTCAACACGTTGTAGGTGTCGCCACCAGCGCCAACCTTGTGTGAATGCTCTGAAAAGCTAACCATTTGCATATCACAGCATCTTCTTCCTGTAGGTTAAATTTCGCGTCTGTAGCACATCATCTTCGTGGTGTAGCATTTTAACGGCCAGTAGTGTATGTCCTTCTCTAGATTGTCGCACAGATGACAAAATGGTACATATCGAAATAGACGAAAGAGGGATAGAGAAACAATTAAAATCGCTCAAAAGAGGAAAGGCCACTGGACCTAATGGGATACCAGTTCTATTTTACACAGAGTACGCGAAGGAACTTGCCCCCCTTCTTGCCGCAGGGTACCGTAGGTCTCTAGAAGGGCGTAGCGTTCCAAAGGATTGGGAAAGGGCTCAGGTCATCCCCGTTTTCAATAAGGGACGTCGAACAGATGTGCATAAATATAGACCTATATCTCTAACGTCGATCAGTTGTAGAATTTTGAACACGTATTATGTTCGAGTATAATGACTTTTCTCAAGACTAGAAATCTACTCTGTAGGAATCAGCGTGGGTTTCGAAAAAGACGATTGTGTGAAACCCAGCTCGCGCTATTCGTTCACGAGACTCAGAGGGCCATAGACACGGGTTCCCAGGTAGATGCCGTGTTTCTTGACTTCCGCAAGGCGTTCGATACAGTTCCCCACAGTCGTTTAAGGGGCTGTCAGACCAATAGTGTAATTGGATTGAAGAGTTCCTAGATAACAGAACGCAGCATGTCATTCTCAATGGAGAGAAGTCTTCCGAAGTAAGAGTGATTTCAGGTGTGCCGCAGGGGAGTGTCGTAGGACCGTTGCTATTCACAATATACATAAATGACCTTGTGGATGACATCGGAAGTTCACTGAGGCTTTTTGCGGATGATGCTGTGGTATATCAAGAGGTTGTAACAATGGAAAATTGTACTGAAATGGAGGAGGACCTGCAGCGAATTGACGCATGGTGCAGGGAATGGCAATTGAATCTCAGTGTAGACAAGTGTAATGTGCTGCGAATACATAGAAAGAAACATCCCTTATCATTTAGCTACAATATAGCAGGTCAGCAACCGAAACCAGTTAATTCCATAAATAATCTGGGAGTACGCGTTAGGAGTGATTTAAAATGGAGTGATCATATAAAGTTGATCGTCGGTAAAGCAGATGCCAGACTGAGATTCATTGGAAGAATCCTAAGGAAATGCAATCCGAAAACAAAGGAAGTAGGTTACAGTACGCTTGTTCGCCCACTGCTTGAATACTGCTTAGCAGTGTGGGATTCATACCAGATAGGGTTGATAGAAGAGATGGAGAAGATCCAACGGAGAGCTTCGTTACAGGATCATCTAGTAATCGCGAAAGCGTTACGGAGATGATAGATAAACTCCAGTGGAAGACTCTGCAGAAGGGGCGCTCTGTAGTGCGGTACGGGCTTTTGTTGAAGTTTCGAGAACATACCTTCACCGAGGAGTGAAGCAGTAAATTGCTCCCTCCTACGTATATCTCGCGAAGAGTCCATGAGGATAAAATCAGAGAGATTAGAGCCTACACAGAGGCATACCGACAATCCTTTCCACGAACAATACGAGACTGGAATAGAAGGGAAAACCGATAGATGTACTCAAGGTACCCTCCGCCATACACCGTCTGGTGGCTTGCGGAGTATGGATGTAGATGTACATGTAGATGTCGATGTCACATTTTGCACTAAGGTCAAACAAATGTATCAGTTTGCTTTACCATCAGTAAGACACATAGGTTCGTAAAGTTGCGTTGCACTACTGGGCCACCAAGCGACACATTCAGTACCCGCAGGAATTGTGTAATCCTTGTTTCCGAGCTGGATACTGCAATATGTTGTTACGTCGAGTATGCAGGCGGAGTTAAAGGCTGGGTTGTCTTGTGTTGTTGTCCTAGAGGGAAGGTTTGCCTTACAGAGAAGGAACTCACTTCAGCAAGTGACTAGCGTGTGAAAAAACGAGAGCGCTGTTGTGCTGTACGGGAGAAAATGTGTCATAATGTAATGTCACTGCTAACCTGCAGCATGATCTACGACAGTACTTACAAGCGACGTTTATTATCAGCTGTCCTGCAACTCGTGTGTAGCGAGTTGCATTGCGCATCTACTAGACCAAGCTGCTATCAGCGAAACCTTGGTGCATTTGTTCAACAGTCGATGAATTATCGGGATTGTACATGTATGGGGAAAGATGCAGTTTACTCAGCAACTTAGTCGATAAAAGTGGTACTTTCTATACTGCTCCCTACCAGCTTTTGTGCTTGCTAATTGTAAGACTGTGAAGTTTGGCTGTCCCGTTTCCTCAGCACTTAAACTTGCGAGTGCACCTAAGCTACTAGTCAGGAAGAATATTTTATCAGGGAACAGTGCACTGGGCAGCGGTGTTTGATGGTATGTAATTAGTTTAAGTTTTACGAATTGCCTTTAAAGAACTATCTACCCACGCTTTCGGATACTATGTTTTGTTTGACCAGTCCGTGGTTTAGATCCCGACTGATTGTGTTTCGTATTTCGTTGTGCAGGTGTTATTGGCTTAGAACAGGGTTTGTAGGCAACGCCATGCTGGATTAATTACTGTCCCCCACCAATAATCAATTTTTTTAAGGTTACCATGACGTAATTTATTTATTTCATGTCCATGAGCTGTAATACAGCTTATGGTAAAAAGAAAGAAAACTGTTGGGTGGTGTTTCGTACATCACATTTTACTATAGCTAACACATGTATTGGTCGTCAGTTCTGTGGCGTAACTTCTTGTCAATGCATTCCGTGTGTAGGCTATACAGTGGTCATGTATAAGTAGTTTTCCTATACTTCGCATGGGTTACGCCTGCTATTAACTAAGTTAATTTTATCTAAGAGCAGGTACAGAATATTAACCGACACCTTTGCAAACTCTCATTTTAATAAAGGATTCGGTTGTTGTTACTCTTAGTGTATATTAGATATTACAGTGTTTAAGATTTTGAAATATAAATTGTGCTGGACAAGTTGAACTTTTTGATAAAGTTATCTACATCTCCATCTACATGATTACTCTGCAATTCACACTTAAGTGCCTGGCAGAAGGTTCATCGTACCATTTTCATACGACTTCTCTACCATTCCACTCTCGAATGGCTCTTGGGAAAAAGGAACACCTAAATCTTTCCGTACGAGCTCTGATTTCTTTTAATTTATTATGACGATTATTTCTCCCAACGTAGGTGGGTGTCAACAATATATTTACGCATTCAGAAGAGAAAGTTGTTGATTGAAATTTCGTAAATAGGTCTCGCCGCAAAGAAAACCGCCTTTGTTTCAGTGACTGCCACCCGAACTCGCGTATCGTATCAGTGATACTCTCACACCTATTGCGCGATAACACGAAACGAGCTGCCCTTATTTGCAATTTTTCGATGTCGTCCGTCAATCCTACCTGGTAAGGATCCCATATCGCGCAGCAATATTCCAGCAGAGGACGGACAAGAGTAATGTAGGCTGTCTCTTTAGTCGGTTCGTCGCATTTTCTAAGTGTTCTACCAACAAAGCGCAGTCTTTGTTTCACCTTCCCCACAATATTGTCTATGTGGTCTTTCCAATTTAAGTTGCTCGTAATTGTAATTCCTATGTATTTAGTCGAATTGTGCGATTTATCGTATACCCAAAATTTATTGGATTTCTTTTAGAACCCATGTGGATGACCTCGCACTTTCCTTTGTTTAGTGCTAATTGCCACTTTTCGGACCATACATAAATTCTCTCTAGATCGTTTTGTAATTGGAATTGATCGTCTGATGATCTTACTAGACGGTAATTATAGCGTCATCTCCAAACAATCTAAGGGGGCTGCTCAGATTATCACCTAGATCATTTATACAAATCAGGAACAGCAGAGGGCCTATGACACTACCTTGCGGAACGCCAGACATCACTTACGTTCTACTCGATGATTTACCCTCTATCACTACGAACTGTGACCTCTCTGAGAGGAAATAACGAATCCAGTCACACAACTAAGACGATACTGCATACGCACGCAACTTGATTAATAGTCGCTTGTGAGAACGGAATCAAAAGCCTTCTGGAAATCTAGGAAAATGGAATCGATCTGAAATGCCTTGTCGACAGCACTCATTACTTCATGGGAATAAAGAGCTGGCTGTGTTGCACAAGAACGATATTTTCTGAATCCATGTTGGTTATGTATCAATAGGTCATTCTCTTCAAGGTGATTCATAATGTTCGAGTACAGTATATGCTTCAAAATCCTACTGCAAATTGAGGTCAGTGATATGGGTCTGTAATTCAATGGATTATTCCGATTTTCTCTCTTGAATATTGGTGTGACCATATTTTGAGACAATATTTCATTGTGAAAACTATTAAAAGCATCTCGCATTGACGTCCTCACTAAATTTCGAGCTTCCGTGAAACTTAATCAGTCTTGGGGATTTTGCATTCTTCTGAATTTGGCATGCTTTTTTCGTTGCTTATGCAACAGTGTTCTGGCGTGTTTTGTGTACCATGGTGTATCAGTCCCGTCTCTTATTAAATTACGCAGTATGAATCTATCTATTGCTGTCGATACTGTATCTCTGAATTTGAGCCATATCTGGTCTACACTTACTTAATTAGCTTGGAAGGAATGGAGAATCTCTCTTAGGAAGGTATCATGCGTATTTTTATCTGCTGTATTAAACAGATATATTTTGCGTTTATTTTTAGTGGTTTTGGTTGATATGGTTTTGAGCCTCGCTACTTTGGCCTTGCGTTCACTAATCCCTGTATCCGTCATGATGCTTTCTATTAGATCAGGATTATTTGTGGCTAACAGGTCAAGTGTGTTTTCGCAACCACTTAAAATTCGTGTGGGTTCATGAACTAATTGTTCAAAGTAATTCTCAGAGAAAGTTCAAATGGTTCAAATGGCTCTGAGCACTATGGGACTCAACTGCTGTGGTTATAAGTCCCCTAGAACTTAGAACTACTTAAACCTAACTAACCTAAGGACAGCACACGTCACCCAGCCATCACGAGGCAGAGAAAATCCCTGACCCCGCCGGGAATCGAACCCGGGAACCCGGGCGTGGGAAGCGAGAACGCTACCGCACGACCACGAGATGCGGGCTCAGAGAAAGCATTTAGTACAAGTTCGGAAGATGTTTTCTGTCTACCACCGTCTTTGAACATTTATTTTCGCCTACAATTCGAGGGTAGATTGAAGTCTCCACCAATTGTCATTTTCGGCTTGTTGACTAGCGTGTCTGTGTAAGTTTTTACCTCTGAAGCATGTAGAATTTTTTTTATTAAACGTTAATGTATCTTGAAGGTGCCGGGAAAAAATAATAACATACTCATAGTTCAGAGGCTGTATAGGTATTGTAATTTTATATTGTAATTTTCTTGTCTAGGCACAATTCTAATGTGGTCTGTCTTTGAACTGTATTTAAGTTGGTGGTGGAGAAGCGCTACATATCAGTGATAGCCTATAAGTGGCGGATGAGCATATATTACCACGTAGTGGAGGCAGGTGCAAACTGAACTTACGAAAACTGTTAAATAAGGCCATGGACGTCATCGCTGGGGACGGGGGGACGTGTCCCCCCAATATTTTCTGGAAGCAATTTCAATTTTTTGAGTCTTAGTTTTTTTTAAAAAAAAAAAAGAAAGACAACGCTGAGCGAATATATCCAAGCTAAGCTAATTATACACTTCTGGAAATGGAAAAAAGAACACATTGACACCGGTGTGTCAGACCCACCATACTTGCTCCGGACACTGCGAGAGGGCTGTACAAGCAATGATCACACGCACGGCACAGCGGACACACCAGGAACCGCGGTGTTGGCCGTCGAATGGCGCTAGCTGCGCAGCATTTGTGCACCGCCGCCGTCAGTGTCAGCCAGTTTGCCGTGGCATACGGAGCTCCATCGCAGTCTTTAACACTGGTAGCATGCCGCGACAGCGTGGACGTGAACCGTATGTGCAGTTGACAGACTTTGAGCGAGGGCGTATAGTGGGCATGCGGGAGGCCGGGTGGACGTACCGCCGAATTGCTCAACACGTGGGGCGTGAGGTCTCCACAGTACATCGATGTTGTCGCCAGTGGTCGGCGGAAGGTGCACGCGCCCGTCGACCTGGGACCGGACCGCAGCGACGCACGGATGCACGCAAAGACCGTAGGATCCTACGCAGTGCCGTAGGGGACCGCACCGCCACTTCCCAGCAAATTATGGACACTGTTGCTCCTGGGGTATCGGCGAGGACCATCCGCAACCGTCTCCATGAAGCTGGGCTACGGTCCCGCACACCGTTAGGCCGTCTTCCGCTCACGCCCCAACATCGTGCAGCCCGCCTCCAGTGGTGTCGCGACAGGCGTGAATGGAGGGACGAATGGAGACGTGTCGTCTTCAGCGATGAGAGTCGCTTCTGCCTTGGTGACAATGATGGTCGTATTCGTGTTTGGCGCCGTGCAGGTGAGCGCCACAATCAGGACTGCATACAACCGAGGCACACAGGGCCAACACCCGGCATCATGGTGTGGGGAGCGATCTCCTACACTGGCCGTACACCACTGGTGATCGTCGAGGGGACACTGAATAGTGCACGGTACATCCAAACCGTCATCGAACCCATCGTTCTACCATTCCTAGACCGGCAAGGGAACTTGCTGTTCCAACAGGACAATGCACGTCCGCATGTATCCCGTGCCACCCAACGTGCTCTAGAAGGTGTAAGTCAACTACCCTGGCCAGCAAGATCTCCGGATCTGTCCCCCATTGAGCATGTTTGGGACTGGATGAAGCGTCGTCTCACGCGGTCTGCACGTCCAGCACGAACGCTGGTCCAACTGAGGCGCCAGGTGGAAATGGCATGGCAAGCCGTTCCACAGGACTACATCCAGCATCTCTACGATCGTCTCCATGGGAGAATAGCAGCCTGCATTGCTGCGAAAGGTGGATATACACTGTACTAGTGCCGACATTGTGCATGCTCTGTTGCCTGTGTCTATGTGCCTGTGGTTCTGTCAGTGTGATCATGTGATGTATCTGACCCCAGGAATGTGTCAATAAAGTTTCCCCTTCCTGGGACAATGAATTCACGGTGTTCTTATTTCAATTTCCAGGAGTGTAGGTACACATTAAAAGCTCTAGTGCAGTAAGAATTAATGGTTTGCAGGTTTCACCAACCTGTCAGTAAATCAGTTAAACTTATACTATTCATTGGTAATACAGTGCTTTAAATTATAGTGAATTGTGTTGGTACGACTACGAGTGAAGAAGGAGCGGGGTGCTGTAAGTTTTTAGGAGGGGTGGCCAGGAGGCAGACGGCTAACACTCGAACGCCACGCGACTTTCACTTACAGTCTGATGTCGGTACAATAACAAAACTCCAGTCAGCGTATGTATCAAGAGGAATTTCTATGAAAAGAGTTAAACGAAATTCGTGACTATTTTCTGTTTTTTTGAGGCACAGGAATGATGGCAAGTAAATATTAACTAAAAAATGTATTCCTATTTACTCAATTTTTCCACTACAGTGTAGTAAAGCACCTAGTATATAGGACTTTATCGTCTTTTTAACTGATCTAAACATAGCATATAGCCTGTTAAGTTCTATACGTATTATTTTTGCTTGATCATTCCCATGAAAGAGGATTACAATTAACTAGCGATTTATCCGACGCGTTTTCACCTGCGTTACTCAGTGAAAGGAAAATATGCAGTGTGAATTTTTGGTGGGTATTCTTGTAAAGCAATACGTTTACTGCGTTCTCAGCATTTTAAAAACATAGGTCCGTAGTTTAAATTACGAAACACGTTGTATTTTCTCGCTGACTGTTTTCACTTTCTTATACTGGTTTTAATAATCATACTAACACAGTTTTTAAAAATGTAGAGGTCTTCGTGTGTTACTGTTTCACTCTACTGACTGAGCCGAAATTTTTCTAAACGAGACTTTTACTTAGTAGGAAAAGAATACAGTTTGAAATAGTTTCGACTGTTGTTTAGGACATAATACATAATAACCATACACACACTTTTCGTAAATTTTAATGTTAATCGCAAAATACGTTTCATTTCAGGTTTAAATCGGTTTTAAGTGCCACTGAAATATATGGTCTGAGGCATCTAGAATAGTCCAAAAGTGTTTTAGATTGTAATTGTTTTATATTTTTTCGTGGCGATGTCCCATTTAGAGCCCAGGTAATCTATACACTATCTACTGAGTCGTCCCCCCAATAACTTAGTGTCTGTGACGCCCGTGAAGCAGCCTATGTTATTTATATACGAATATTTTTCTGTAGCATGAAATTACGAGATATTCGTTTTCAGAACTTTTAATATTAAGATAATAAATATTAACTGTTAATTGTCCGCATTAATCACTGACGTACTGCTCCAACTAACTACTAGTGTAGCAATATATGGGTACCGATAATATCCAATCGTATGCGAAGTACATCAAAGTATTCACTGGACGAAACACACCAAAGCAGAAGGCTCTGCCATTTTACAAAATGTGACAAGTCGTAGCACGATTCACTGAAAAAAACTGCAAGTAAACTACGTGCATGCTGCCGCTTTATCGCCCATGTTATGCATTGTAGACAGACTCCTACTCACGAGGAAACTCGAAAGACATATTGGAGACTCTATTAGATCTTCTGCTTCCAGTGGCACATAGTATACCCTTACGTAGTATATAAAGCCTCCATCTGCCACTAGTATAATCTTTTTAATACTGTGGCAAATGTGTTTTAACGAAATGTTTTGCTTCCACTATAGGATGGGTATTTAAATCCTGACCGAATCATTTTACAAAAATGCTATATAACATTGAAAAAATTTACTTGAAAAAAAAGAGACAGCATTGGTCGTATATTTTTTTTACTATTGCAAAATCGATTTTTTGTCAGTGAGTGACCATCTTCAGTGCTATATTGTATAACTTAAATTGGGATGCACTGTTGTCACTAAGCTTACGGCGATCACATAGACTGTCTATGTGATCGCCGTAAGCTTAGTGACAACAGTGCATCCCAATTTAAGTTATACAATATAGCACTGAAGATGGTCACTCAGTGACAGAAAATCGATTTTGCAATAGTAAAAAAAATATACGACCAATGCTGTCTCTTTTTTTCAAGTAAACCTGTTATCTGGTCGTGGTGCACAGGACAACATGGAGTCGCCAATCAATTGAAAAAATTGACAAGGAATTGTGTCAGACCATGTGAGTTATTAAAATTAAGGTAGTGTAACGAATATTTATCTTAACTATAAGTATCTCATGCATCTTATCAGTCGACGTCTTGAAGAATCCTGTTATTAGTAATGCCTCCATTGTAGTCATGTAAATCATTATGGTCACTGTTATTATTATAATAATTTTTGCTAACCCATACAAGCCAAAAGGATTTTCCCTTGGTAGGGAAACAATACTGAGACACTTCGTCTGTACTCCCAGATTATTTGCACTCTCGCCGCTGCTCTGATTTTTCGAGAATACATTGTATGTTGGCAGCATATCTTAACACACGGCCGTCCAAGAGCTCGTCTTCCAATGGGAAATTTTGCTGTTGTTTCCTTGATGGTCATATTAGTCATATTAGTACCTTTTCCACAATTATTTTCTTGCACAAGCTACCTCCTGTTTTCATTATTAACAACTGTTAATGAGAAATACTAATTACATGTATTTCGCGGCATTTTCGCCTCTCTGCACAAGAAAATTTTGCTGACAAGCTTACTATGTCATTCGATAGCTGTCATCCGAATCTGTTCATTAATATTGTGGCATAGTGATATTAATCACTCATTAAGAGACAGTACTGATTGCCTTCCAATATTATCAGCAGAGAAGTCGTTAGACAGAAATTGTCCCATACTGTGCTTAGGTACTACAGCATGTGTTTGTGCGAGCGCATTTAGAAACGTTAAATTGTGCACCAACCTGTTGATTAATTTGTCCGTTACAGTATATCTATTGTAAAACATCCTTTTACCTTACGCTTTCAAAATCTTATAATAGAGTACGATTGAAATCGCAATTTGTTACCTTCAGTGGTCGCTGAGGTATATGAATTTATTGAAGACTCTAAATTCCCAGTGTTGTTAAAAAAATAGCTTCTTGATAAAGTAATGTAATATTTTGCACATATGAAAGAAGTGATTTAGATAAATACCTTTTAGCTTAATCGTCATGAAACATCATTTTACAACAGAAGTATGCATCGTAGCATTTTAAATATCCGGAACTTTCCTTTACAGTTCTGGTTGTTATTATAAATAACATGCAGTATTTATGCTGTCAGAATGAGTGATGGATTGAATGAAGAATGAATCTTAAAATTGTAAGTACTTAAGTAATATGACCGTGTACATATTGCCGTGCAATCAGATAGTGAATCACTTAGACTGTGTTTTAAGCATTTTATAAAATAGCCGGTACTTAAACCGAAGAGGCAATAGCTATACTTTAGAAATGTAGTTATATTGATAGTTAAAGTATGTCTGGCTTACTTCGAAGCTATAATTTGCCTTAACATGAGGGGTAATTTGAGACTTATGACTGGTGGAGGAGGAGATGTAGTTGTGTCAGTCAATCAGAAGAAAACGACGTTTCGCACACTGTGGGCAGTGGAATCGCTATGCGGTTTAGTAATGGTATGTGGTACCCTCCTTCACGCAGCACACGGTGGCTTGCGGAGTATGTATTTACATGTAGATGTAAGTATCGTCTATTAATGGAAGTGAGCAGTTTTATTGAACTTGTGGGCCGATGGGTTAATAATAACAATAATAATAATGATACATATTATTATCAGTCATAATTAATAGGAGAAAATATTTGAAAAACTGGAATATTGTTGAATTGCTGTAAATATTGGAATACTGTTCGCCATCTTTTACGATAGCCTTGAGACTATATCTGTGGTCAGCCAGAAAGCGATGGAGAACATACCGACCATAGTTCCCAGTCTGAAAGTCCACTTTCTTATCCAGCCCACTGAAAGAAATGTTTCTGTTCTCTATTTGCTCAGCGGGATCAGGATCATGATTATAAGTGAGGATTTTGAGTTCTAATTGATAAATATATTTGGTAACGTTTCACACGCTCAACACTGTAATATTCATTATGTGAATGCTGACAATAAATCTCTCTATCCTAGCCGGCCGCGGTGGTCTCGCGGTTCTAGGCGCGCAGTCCGGAACCGTGCGACTGCTACGGTCGCAGGTTCGAATCCTGCCTCGGGCATGGCTGTGTGTGATGTCCTTAGGTTAGTTAGGTTTAAGTAGTTCTAAGTTCTAGGGGACTGATGACCACAGCAGTTGAGTCCCATAGTGCTCAGAACCATTTTTTTCTCTATCCTAAATAGCACTATAAGCAGTTCAGAGGCGACCCCTACGGTAAGTTCCTATTAAATTGTCTTTCGCTTGACTTCTGACAGTCACAATAATTGCTCGCCACAAAAGTGGAAAATAATTGTCCCCACTCGCCACACGGATTTGTTATCATTAATGGCAGCACACTAACAGTTACTTATGCGTAATGTAAGTGATCTAGGACGGTGTACAGTCTCCACGAGTTCACTTTCTAGTGTTACTGAAAATATCCTTTTAGTAACAGCCTGTAGATGTAGATGTAGATGTCATCCGAGGCAGCGCGCACTCCGGCGTTTGACTGCCGCAGATCGTACGGTAGCTGCGTGAAAAGCGAAGCCTAGTCTTGCCTCTCGGGCTGTATTTATATATGTGGTGCAGCGGACGGCCCAGGGAACACCTGCTTTCATCCGCCCTATGCCCACGGTAGCAGCCTCTAAACGGCCGCTTTCTCAGACACATAATATTTTATAATACTGATATGTATTAATTTAGAATCTCCGTAATTTTTTATGCATGTAGTTAAGTTGGTTAAAATCACAGAAAAAGTTCTAACTCGCCTGCATTTAAACCTTGCCGTCTAGAATTCTCAGAACGGAACTGACACTATAGAACCCGACCTCTCAACTACAACTTTAAGACACCTTGTATTTGTTATTATTTGCATCCAGGACTTGAAACTTGTTATAGCTCTATTATTTAATACCAAAACTTTCTAGCATTAATATAACAGACGCTTAATATACTATAAGTAAGGATTTTTGGTTGCAAATTTAGATTTTCTGCAAATTATTCGAAAACTATAAGAGGTAGCTCAGTGGGATTATATAATTAACGTTTTTATTTGAACTAAAGCTTCATACAAATTTTCATATTTCTAAGTCTAATATTTAAAGCCCTCAATTTTTCTTAAAATCGTGGATTCTGACCAAAATATTTCTTTAATCACGTTGAGACTTGTACCAATTAATTTTGACTTACATCTGCACATTACGACCAATTTTTGGGTTTCTAGCTTTATTATTTAGCGCCACTTGCTTTTTTCTTAAACGATGTACACTCCTGGAAATTGAAATAAGAACACCGTGAATTCATTGTCCCAGGAAGGGGAAACTTTATTGACACATTCCTGGGATCAGATACATCACATGATCACACTGACAGAACCACAGGCACATAGACACAGGCAACAGAGCATGCACAATGTCGGCACTAGTACAGTGTATATCCACCTTTCGCAGCAATGCAGGCTGCTATTCTCCCATGGAGACGATCGTAGAGATGCTGGATGTAGTCCTGTGGAACGGCTTGCCATGCCATTTCCACCTGGCGCCTCAGTTGGACCAGCGTTCGTGCTGGACGTGCAGACCGCGTGAGACGACGCTTCATCCAGTCCCAAACATGCTCAATGGGGGACAGATCCGGAGATCTTGCTGGCCAGGGTAGTTGACTTACACCTTCTAGAGCACGTTGGGTGGCACGGGATACATGCGGACGTGCATTGTCCTGTTGGAACAGCAAGTTCCCTTGCCGGTCTAGGAATGGTAGAACGATGGGTTCGATGACGGTTTGGATGTACCGTGCACTATTCAGTGTCCCCTCGACGATCACCAGTGGTGTACGGCCAGTGTAGGAGATCGCTCCCCACACCATGATGCCGGGTGTTGGCCCTGTGTGCCTCGGTCGTATGCAGTCCTGATTGTGGTGCTCACCTGCACGGCGCCAAACACGCATACGACCATCACTGGCACCAAGGCAGAAGCGACTCTCATCGCTGAAGACGACACGTCTCCATTCGTCCCTCCATTCACTCCTGTCGCGACACCACTGGAGGCGGGCTGCACGATGTTGGGGCGTGAGCGGAAGACGGCCTAACGGTGTGCGGGACCGTAGCCCAGCTTCATGGAGACGGTTGCGAATGGTCCTCGCCGATACCCCAGGAGCAACAGTGTCCCTAATTTGCTGGGAAGTGGCGGTGCGGTCCCCTACGGCACTGCGTAGGATCCTACGGTCTTGGCGTGCATCCGTGCGTCGCTGCGGTCCGGTCCCAGGTCAACGGGCACGTGCACCTTCCGCCGACCACTGGCGACAACATCGATGTACTGTGGAGACCTCACGCCCCACGTGTTGAGCAATTCGGCGGTACGTCCACCCGGCCTCCCGCATGCCCACTATACGCCCTCGCTCAAAGTCCGTCAACTGCACATACGGTTCACGTCCACGCTGTCGCGGCATGCTACCAGTGTTAAAGACTGCGATGGAGCTCCGTATGCCACGGCAAACTGGCTGACACTGACGGCGGCGGTGCACAAATGCTGCGCAGCTAGCGCCATTCGACGGCCAACACCGCGGTTCCTGGTGTGTCCGCTGTGCCGTGCGTGTGATCATTGCTTGTACAGCCCTCTCGCAGTGTCCGGAGCAAGTATGGTGGGTCTGACACACCGGTATCAATGTGTTCTTTTTTCCATTTCCAGGAGTGTATTTAGGGAAAAATATTTATGTGATCATTCTGAGATTTGAATGTCTACAAATTAATATACTAAAGCACATGCTAACAAAGTTCGGAAAAGCAAGTTTAACTTATAATTCAATTCTTAAATTACGCCGCAATACTTGTGCACTACGCACAGACGCGTTGTGGTGACTTGGTGTTACTAGCAGTGAACTGGGGTAAGTCCCGTGAAACAGTGAACATCAACAACTGTACTGGAGGTAAGTGTATTTCATTTGGTCTTGTGTTTGCCAGCTTTCTCTTGGCACAAAAGTATAATTTAGGAGGCCACCACTGCCACAATAAATGTTTTCTATGCATCGTGCTCAATCATGCTGTAAAATGACCATCACAGGATAAAATCGACATTTCAGTCACTGTTTCTGCCGCTTTCTTCTGGGTACACCGGTATATTTTGTTGTCTGGAACTAATTAGATTTTATTTTTGCTCCTACACTGAGTGGGATATTACACCATGCAAAACCGTCAGTATTACTGGTCCGCTGTGGTGGAACCAGTAGAAAACTTTATTATAATTGGTCTCTTGAGGTGCAGGAAGTGGGGATCAGCTGCTGTGTATTGGCCCTTGCATTATGTAGTGTGACTGATCATGGGGTGTGGACTCATGCAGGACATGGATCGTACAGAGTCAGTTGCTCGCCAGTAGCGTTCTGTGCTCAAGTTGTTTGTAAGTCCTGCTTAACTCTGATGGTTGGCAGCGAGGATGGTCATCCTGTCTGCTCATTTTGATGTTCTTATTTAAAGACCTTGTCTTTATAGCCACTGCTTCCTCTCTTCAGCAGCCCTCTTCGTCTTCATGTATGAAGAACATCAGATTTCACTGATCGTATCCCCTTTGTTCCCTAATATCCTGAATTCAGAGATGCTTTGTAAATGAATATCCTACCTAATTAAATGTCCAATGAGTTTTACTTTCCGCTGGCCTCTTCTTATCAGTATTTTTTTACGCTCTCCTATTTGTTGTCCAACGTGTCATTCGTTTTTCCTTACTTCTAGCTAATTCTTGTGTTCTCCTGAACCACATTTCCGCAGCTTTGGAGGGAACTTTCTTGTGCTTTGTTAACTTCCAGGCGTCACACACATACATCAGGACACTCCATACGGAAGTCTTTACAAATCATTTCTTACTGTGGACGCTGATATGCTTGTTCAGCAGAATTTGGAAGGCGCTCCTTACCAGTACTATTTTTATCTTGATTTCCTTTGGACATCTATTGCTTTCCTCAACAGCGTTCCTGAGTTAGAGGAATTCGGTTTCTTCCTCTTGTTCATCACTGCCTATTTTTATGTCAGTCTTACCTCCACTCCCTTTCTTATCTGTAACCATGAGTTTTGGTCTATTGATTTTTATTTTTAATTTTAATTTTGCTGTCTCTTTATTTTTAAACTTCGAGCATTTTATTTAGTTCGTCCTCTAGGTCTGCTTCTATTGTAATGTCATCGGTAAATCTGATGCGGTGAATGAGGATATCATTAATTTTGATTCCAGTCGCCGTTTTCTTTCTTTGTTGTTATTTCTCCACGATGAACATATTAAATAATTCTGGTGATAGAGGGCACCCTTGTCTCACTTTCCCTCTGATTTTTGCTTCTTTCATGCAGTCTTTCTAGTCATGTCCCACTCCGTGCATTGCTTTAAATGATAACTCCAAACCAACCATATCAAATGCCTTACCTAGTCAACAACTGCTACATTTGTTCTCTCTCCGTCTCCCTTTTTCTTTTCTTTTTTTTTTTTTTTTGTTTACTTCTAATCTGCTGGGGAGATATGAGATAACCCTTATGGTCTCATCCTTAATCAAGCGAAAAGTCCACCCTGCACCTCCTAGTTGTCGTGAACGGTTAACGCTTCAGGCGTGGCTATCGCAGGCGGGAACCGGTAAGAAGTTTCATCTAGTTCCAACGGTTTCTGGAGGGCAGACAAGCGGATAGAGGTACAGTGCACCCTTGTCCTCAGTATAAAAAACTGTCCCTGTAAGCGGACACGGGAAACGGGGTGCACATCAAACTGGCGCAGGTGTTTACCATTTTGGTCAGTGACACTCTTAACATAATTTAAGCTCTTTGCTGGGCGTCGTTTGCCAAGTTCCTTCCTGTCTTTACAGCCTTTTAAGCTCAGGCGTCATTTATCGTCACCATTACTTAGGTGCTGCACGTGAATAGCCAGCAAACATCTGATTAAGTTCTTAGCATTGGGTGCTGATGAGATTCGTCTTGTAAATAAATACCTGTCCTCGTGTTTCGGCTGTCGATATAATCTGTGATCTAGTGTGTCATACGGTGTCCTAAATACTTGCACGTCTATGAGTGGTCGGACGGAAGGAAGATTAGGGTTTAAACGTCTCGTCGACATAGAGGTCATTAGGGACGGAGCACGAGCTCAAAACGATTTTAGGGTGGAGAAGGAAATCAGCAGAGCCATTTCAAAGGAACCAACATGGCATTTGCGCGAGCTGTTTTGGGACTTGACAGAAAAGGTAATTCTGAATGGTCAGACTCTAATTTGAACAGTCTTTCTCCCGAATGAAGTGCAGTGGGCTAACCACTGCGCCATCTGTCACGGTCTAGGAATGGACTTGCACCACCATTCTCTGCTTCGAGCGTGGACACGATCTTCTTGTACACCTTGCTCGAATAAGTTCAAACAGTCATCTGTTGCTCTGAAACATTTTAAATGACCAGTCACGTAAAAATATGTGGAACTATGTAACACAGCACTGTACACAGCGGACATAATCATTAATATCAAATAATGATGATTTCACTTCAAGTTTTATTTGGTGAACCGAAAATTGAATTTCTTCCTATAGGTCTTAATACGGCGTGCCATATTGTACAGTATTTGCTTTGAGATATCAGTTAGCTGAGATGTAAGGAACCTTGTTATATTTTGGCCAGAAAACTAATAAGTGAGTAGTGTATCAACATTGTGACTTTACGCGTACTGATTTTTGTTGCGGTTTCCAGGTGGAAGGTCTTTTGATTAATATCAACACAGATTTTTTGTGACAATGTGAAATTTTGGTGAGCTCCTTATTAAAAAAATTAATAAACATAAGAAAAATTTCAACGACTTGTGCGTTAAAAGCTTGTACTTACCATTCAGCACAGACTTGGTGGCAGTGATTGTAACTTTTCGATATCAAAATATAACATAGTTTTTGAAGACATTATCTCATAAAGCTCGTGAACCTTGACCTGATAAGTAGAACATTATACAGAAGATTAACAGTTACAAGAATGTAATCTAGGAATGAGATGAGAGAAAGCGAGTAGAGATTGCAAATGAGCAAAATAAACCACGCAGCCACACTATCTCGATTACTAGTATGCCTTTTCTCTTTAAAAAGTTAAATCAGGTCTGTGTTTCTTTTGTATTCAGTTTTGTACAACAGTCATTCAGCCTCCATTTACCGTACTGGAAATTTTTTTTATAGAAATTTCAGGTATATCCTTATCTTTGAAACAATTTCTTAGTATAGCTATTAGCATGTTTGGTTCTTTACCTTTCCTTATCGTATCATTTTAAGGCTTTGTAATCATGCCATGCGGTACACCATGACTTCACGTACAGTCTGCCTCAGTTGCGGGCGCGCCTCATTTCTCCCCGACAACTCCTTGACGTCACGTTCCACCGCTGCAAGCGGCGCTGTCGAGATCGCCCAAAACACGCACAAAATGTTCAGACGTGACCTTAATGGAGCCCACGTGCGCCCTCGTAAACTCACAGGGTGCTCACGGACCACAAAGCACTTAGTTTTTCTAGGGTATGCAGGTTACTACATTGGAAGTGGGGTGAGAGGGACGCTAATGAGACGCGCGTGGTCGGTTCAGATACCTTTTGTAGCATAGACTCAAATATTACTTTATGGCTGACACTCTTTCCCAAATGAAAATAAGCTAGGTAGCAGATAAATAATGAAGAGAATGTCATCAATAAATGTGCTACTGTATTAGGAAACAACATAATATAAATAATCCAAATTTAATCAAGCATTACTTGCAGTTCACAGCAAGACAAGGACGTGTTTATAACATATTACATAAAATGACGATACTTGCAGAAAAAGAATGACAACTTGTAAGCTTGGGAATTATGCATCTGAATTCAGCAAACAGCCAAGCTAACAGGCTATTCTTATGAAAGCTACTTAATCAATTTATTAGTTAACAGCTTATTGCTCTATTGGACGACGTATATAGATAATATGTAAATCTTGGTAAATATCGTTTATCTTAAGGACTCGAGGTAGCGGTTGTTAAAATAATCGATATAAATATTTTATCATACAACCACTAATATTAGGGACATAATCCTCAGCAACGCATTGCGACAGTCAATATCCGATCATCCAGCTGTTTAAGTTAATCCTCCATAAACATGCACTTCAAACGCACACAAGGAAAATACAAAAACAAATAAAGTTATTTGGAAATGATATCCTCGTCTTAGACTAAAAATGGTAATATACTTAATATACAAACTGGTACTTGAGGACAATATTATGGAAATGGAAGAGGATGTAGATGAAGATGAAATGGGAGATACGATACTGCGTGAATAGTTTGACAGAGCACTGAAAGACCTGAGTCGAAACAAGGCCCCCGGAGTGGAGAACATTCCATTGTAACTACTGACGGCCTTGGGAGAGCCAGTCCTGACAAAACTCTACCATCTGGTGAGCAAGATGTATGAAACAGGCGAAATAACCTCAGACTTCAAGAAGAATATAATAATTCCAATCCCAAAGAAAGCAGGTGTTGACAGATGTGAGAATTACCGAACAATCAGTTTAATAAGCCACAGCTGCAAAATACTAACACGAATTCTTTACAGACGAATGGAAAAACTAGTAGAAGCCGACCTCGGGGAAGATCAGTTAGGATTCCGTAGAAATACTGGAACACGTGAGGCAATACTGATCTTATGACTTATCTTAGAAGAAAGATTAAGGAAAGGCAAACCTACGTTTCTAGCATTTGTAGACTTAGAGAAAGCTTTTGACAATGTTGACTGGAATACTCTCTTTCAAATTCTGAAGTTGGCAGGGGTAAAATACAGGGAGCGAAAGGCTATTTACAATTTGTACAGAAACCAGATGGCAGTTATAAGAGTCGAGGGACATGAAAGGGAAGCCGTGGTTGGGAAGGGAGTAAGACAGGGTTGTAGCCTCTCCCCGATGTTATTCAATCTGTATATTGAGCAAGCAGTAAAGGAAACAAAAGAAAAATTCGGAGTAGGTATTAAAATCCATGGAGAAGAAATAAAAACTTTGAGGTTCGCCGATGAGACTGTAATTCTGTCAGAGACAGCAAAGGACATGGAAGAGCAGTTGAACGGAATGGATGGTGTCTTGAAGGGAAGATATAAGATGAACATCAACAAAAGCAAAACGAGGATAATGGAATGTAGTCGAATTAAGTCGGGTGATGTTGAGGGTATTAGATTAGGAAATGAGACACTTAAAGTAGTAAAGGAGTTTTGCTATTTGGGGAGAAAAATAACTGATGATGGTCGAAGTAGAGAGGATAGACTGGCAATGGCAGGTAAATCGTTTCTGAAGAAGAGAAATTTGTTAACATCGAGTATAGATTTAAGTGTCAGGAAGTCTTTTCTGAAAGTATTTGTATGGAGTGTAGCCATGTATGGAAGTGAAACATGGACGATAAATAGTTTGGACCAGAAGAGAATAGAAGCTTTCGAAATGTGGTACTACAGAAGAATGCTGAAGATTAGATGGGTAGATCACATAACTAAAGAGGAGGTACTGAATAGGATTGGGGAGAAGAGGAGTTTGTGGCACAACTTGACCAGAAGAAGGTATAGGTTGGTAGGACATGTTCTGAGGCATCAAGGGATCACCAATTTAGTATTGGAGGGCAGCGTGGAGGGTAAAAATCGTAGGGGGAGACCAAGAGATGCATACACTAAGCAGATTCAGAAGGATGTAGGTTGCAGTAGGTACTGGGAGATGAAGAAGCTTGCACAGGATAGAGTAGCATGGAGAGCTGCATCAAACCAGTCTCAGGACTGAAGACCACAACAACAACAACATACAAACTGGCGATGATGGTAACGCCTTCCAGATCTGTTGGATCCTTTTTTTATGGTGGGCGTTAGTACGATAAATGTGAACGATTTTGCACACATAACCACTGGTATGGTGTCTCTCCATGCCCTTTACAACATCTTTGGAATGTTATGGATAGCCTGATGGCTCAGTGCAGTCTGTCAAAGCCATACATATGTTTAAAAACTAGTGATGAACGGCGAGGCAGCTGATGTGACAGGTGTATACCACCTTACGAAAGGAACGCTTTGGTCGACGTCCGGTAACATGGAAAAGTGGAGCAGAGAAACAGGTGGTAAGATTTTTAAAGTAAGACGAGGACTTCATATCCAGTTAAGTTTATTTGTTTATATATTTTGATCTTGTGTGCTTTTGAAATGCATGTTAAACGATTAACTTAGACAGCCAGATGATAGAAGCTTTACTCCCGAAACGCGTTGCTGAGGATTATGTTCCTAATCGTAGTGGTTGTATCTGAAATATTTGTAACGACGTATTTATTGGCTTTAAAGAGCTTGGATTCATGTCACGTATACTGAGAAATGCGGGTGTTTTATTTGATTTCCCCGAAACATTTTAGGTAAATATACCTACCGTCTTAATTCAGTATTACTCCAACTTATTTTTGTTATTCCTAAGCCATTTATTAATTGCTGCATGTAAGACAGATGCATGTTTGGTGTGTCTCCAGCTTCTCAACACCTGTTGTCAGGTTCCTTCTTTCGTTTTTCAGTGATTAATCAGTATGCGAATAGGCAAACAGTTGGACTGTACAGAGCTTTCCATTTCAGTAATTGTAGATATACCGCTTTGTGCATGAGTAACTTGGAGGCACACAAAGGAAAGTTTTGACACTGTGCCTGAAATGCAGATTGCTGTGGCAGACTATGCGGTGCGTATATCCGTATATTGGGGCATCCTGTGTAGTAGGGGAGAACATGTTTCAGTCTTTCGCCTCTAGCCAGCGCTGTAATGGAGGTTTAATATATGTTCTTATTCCATTTTAAAACTATAGCATTAAATTTATGTGTACTCCACTCTTTTTTTTATCGGAAAAATTACTGCTGTAAAGCGAGGTTTCTCCCAACGTGAAAATCTATTTGGACGTGCGACTTGGTCGTGTACCTAGGAATAAATATTCTGCTCACATTTAAAAGTGTTGCAATCAGTAAAATCTTTTCAATACGGTATTTATTAGGAAATGTGTTATATAATTACCGTTGTAGACACCAGTAACTGTAATCGAATTAAGAAGAATTATTATCAAAAACAAGTTACAAGATGGAATCATTTTGAAACAGAAACTGTTGCCAACTAACACAAATTTCCAATTTCAAGGCAGGGAAAATTGTTAAGGCATTAAAGAAAAAAAAGTTCATTTGCAAACATCACACATTCAATGACAGAAGACCTTCTATTTCATCGTACAAGATGGTGCATGACTGACAAAGTATAGCTCATTAGTCCATACGCTATATAAGTAGATTTAAAAATTTATAGAATTCTACTCAACTTAAAATTCTTTAACTGAAGAATTTACAGTACCTTCCAAATAGCTTCAATATATTACACAAAATTAAAAATACGTAACACTCGTAATATTTACAAACGATGCCCAAAGAATAAGCTCTTGTCTCACAACAACGAAAACGGAAGGAAACGCGGCATACTGCTTACGACAGTTTATAATACTCATTCCTTCATGTGATTCTGAAATCAGTGAATAAATTGAATCACCGACTGCGAGATTTCATGCAATCCTAGGTACACCATCCTCCAGGTACAGCACTCTCCCTTACCTGGTAGTGATGACTTCACCGTTTCCATATCTGTAAATTTGTCTTGAATTACGTTATAATTCAGGTAATATTGTGAGACATTAGAGTGATAAACCTTTTTGAACGGAAGTTTCGTAATTACAGTATGAAGAAGTTACCGCCATTGCTCTGCGTTTGACTGCAAGATAAACGTGTACACACTATATAATTGTGGCAGGACTTAATGATTGATTACCTACTTTTTAATGATCAGTTACATAAGTCACACATGTTCGTCTTTTCTGTTCTCAGATTTATGTAAATGCGTTTCAAATTAAATGTTGGGTCATGAACATTCATGAAACAGAGCATAGCTTCATAGATTACTTCTTTCGCAAATTACTCATGACTGTAAACCACTTCCCAACAAAAACACACCGCTAAGAAATTGCGCGACGATGAAGACTTCAGAAACGAAAATAAATGGTTCAAATGGCTCTGAGCACTATGGGACTTAACTGCTGTGGTCATCAGCCCCCCCAGAATTTAGAACTACTTAAACCTAACCAATCTAAGAACATCACACACATCCATGCCCGAGGCAGGATTCGAACCTGCGACCGTAGCGGTCACGCGACTCCAGACTGTAGCGCCCAGAACCGCACGGCCACTCCGGCCGGCGGAACGAAAATAACCTAATTGTAAACATTACTGAATGAGAAAGAGAAATTCGCAGTTTGCCAGTCACGGCATATGAATTTGAAACTGGCCTTCGGAATGTCAAAGAAGGAAACGCACCGATGTTCATGACATCCCAGTATAACTGCTGACAAATTTAGGTAACAACACAGAAGACAACTTATTGAAAGCAATAAATTATTTCTACGAATGAATAATCACGTCATAAAACTAGATTCAATACAGCATCATTACCACACCTAAAATAGGAGTAGCAGTTGAGTGCACCAAAACTATACAACACTGTCGATGTTATTATATGCCTCCAAAATACTCACTAGTACAATTAGCATTCGGGTAAAAGTAAAGATAGATAAGCATTTATGGAGAAGACCTGTTTGGATACAGTGAAGCCAGAGGAACATGAGAAGCAATTTTGCACTTGCTATTGTGTAGGAAGATGGCTGAGAATAGATGGATTTATCTCACCTTCATTGAATTTGAACAAACAGTTTGTAAATGTGAGAAGGAAGCTACTTTTTACACTTATGAAGAAAATATGACTGGAGTAGAAGTACAGAACAATCTGTATCAACTACATCGGAACCAGAGCACAAAAATTAACATCAATAACGTAGAGGAAGAAAACGGGATCAGAAAAGGACTTAGACAAATATGTCTCCTATCTCTGTGTTTACTTAATGTTTTCAGTGAGTAAATTTTTCAGACCATGAAGACAAAGTGAACAAAAGCCGACGGTGAAAGGATAGAAAGGATATATTGCGTAGGAATTTCTGAAGACTTCGTAGTAGTTGCAGACTCGGAAAAAGAAATGAACAGAATGCTGCAAATCCTACTGGACACTCTCAGACTATGGAAATTAAAAATGAACGAAAGGAAAACGAAAGTAATGGTAGTTCGGAAAAATATGGACTAAATTACAAACATTATAAAGTTTATGACGTCAGCAGTGATCAGATGAAACAATTTTGTTACCTCAGAGTGTAAGCACAAAGAGCAATAGATGTTTAATGGAAGTCAAGAGAAGGACTGCATTAGCAGAATAGGCATACCTGACAAAGAAAATCATTTAAACCAGTGAATATACGAATACAGATGTTAGAAAATTCCTTGCAAAATAATTTGTATAAAGTATACTGCTCTAGTAGGACGGAAAGAAACACCAACCTGGAAGTCTTAAGGGAAGTTAGTGAAGTGGAAGGATTACTAAAGGTAATGAAAAAGAGAAAATACTGTTTATTGTCACAAAATCGTCACACATGAAATTGTCATCATTAACATTCCTGAATGGAAAGCGTTGGGAAAGAAATGAAGAGGATGGCCTAGAAAGAAGTATTTCGAAGATATCGACAAAAGGATAGGAAGAGAAAAATTACGTGGAACTAAAAAGAACAGGCAATGACTTAACAGAGTTGTTGCATTTACGAGGTGTTAGCGTTTAGAACATATTTGTATGTGTGTGTGTACATAAATATATGAATCATAATTACTACCTTTTCCTCTGATACTGAAAGAGCTTGTTTCGTGTGTGCTCTTATTGAGCAGTTTCTCTCTCTCACTCAACACATATACATATATATATATATATATATATATATATATATATATATATATATATATATATATATATCTTAATACTATATATTCAGAAATTATTCCTCTTGGAAGAAGTTGCCAAGCCGATATTTTTAAAGGTAGTGATTAAAATTCATCATGTTGTTGATTAAATTCTTTTTATCACTGGACAGTGGGGAGTTAAGATTTGAATACCTCACTCCTCTCTATGTCGCACTAAAGCTGAGTGATGGACAGTGTAAATCCTTTCTCCTTTCGGAATTTTATTTACGAATTTCACTGTTGTTTTTAGTCGGTGTATGGCTGTTGATAATGAAGCCCATAAAGGAATAAGTACTGTGAAACTGTGTCAATACGCCCACCTCTTTAAATAATTGTTTACAAGACGCTCTGAACTGGACACTACATATTTTTCTTAAAACACACTTCTGCGCAACATACACTATTCTCTTGAATGCCGAATCACCTCAGAATATGATTCAGTAAGGCATTAAGGAATCCGATCTTAACCGTAAAGAAAAAGTTGCAGAAGTTAGAAGAAGATGAGTCACATATGAATACATTACAGGTTATTATCAACGTAAACAGTCACCAACTTAGGGTATTCTGTTTCACTTTATTCTTGCACTTAACTATTGATTTTAATGCTGTGATTAGATCCCTTGCAGTACTGAATTGTATGTATTACGTTTTATCAATATTTATTAGCAGAGAACTATTAATTAATTTTCAAGAGATGTCTTATTTACATTTTTGAATGCTGAAGTCACTCCAGTAGGCTTCATTATAATACTGGCATAGTCAGCAAAGAGAACTATTTTGGTTTCTTGGATTCATGAAAGATCATATACGTATATGTAACAAATACAAGAGCGAATCTAGCATGGATTCCTGTTGTATTGTGTAAACTTCGTGAGTTCCTTAAGGCAACATCCTGCATCATTATCGTTAGACAGGATGAAAACCAAATATCAGCAATATATCTGAAACCATAATATTTGAGCTTCTGTAAGAGAATAGTATGGACCGCATAATTAAATGCTTTTGAGAAATTGTAGAATATAACTGTTGGCAATATTTTCTCTCTCGGATTTCTTAGTATCTGACTGGTGAATTTGTGTAGTCTTTTTTAATGTCCAAGAGGAGACTAAGTATCGTATTTTGAGAGACAGGCGCTAAATTCTTGGATATATAATTTTTTCCAATTCTGTAAAGAAGAGATAAGTAATGAGACTGGTCAGTAATTATTAATATCTGTTTTACTCATTCTCTTGCAAAAGCGTTTGGAAATCATGTATTTATGAGTCTGTAAATATCCACTGTAATAGTAAAGTGTTGGTATCTGAATGAAAACATGGCATACTGGTGTATTTGAAGAACAGGATTTTAGTACTTTCTCTTGAGGTACTATTAATTCCATGAGATATTTTGATTCTCAGTGAGTTATTTGTATTCTTAATGTCTTTTACAGAGCAAGGAGCAACTGTAATATGCCTATATGTATGATGCATTGGTTCTTGCATATGTTTTATTGCTATGCCTTGTCTAGCAAGGCCTGCCTTATGATTTGTTCAAAAAAGTGATTATTAAATTCATTCGCCGCCTGTCCGTCATCGCTGGCTGTTTCCTTTAATAATAAAGTCCTCATATTCCATAACTGATTCATGTGTTATCTATTGCCTATGTAGGTAGTGTGCTCCCTGCCGCCGTTGGATAAGCAGCTGCAGCAGCAAGTCGTATACTCCTAGCTCACTCATTTGTTACGTAGTTTAATTCTTAATTTCTTTGCGTGTTTTTGGTACTTGCATTGTTTAATTCATAAATTTCAGGCGTATTATAGTATTTGAGAGTTGTAGCATCGCGTTTTAGTACCTGAGTAGCGTAAAATCGCGTAGTCTCCTTCCGCCGCCGAGCAGTGTGTCAGCAGTGCGCAAGTAGCAGCATTACTGCATTTACTAGGCAATATTGTATTTTAATAACCGTTTAAATTTTGTAAATTTGTTTGCGCTATCTGTAGATTAGTTCAGACGTTCTTTGCACAACAGTTTTTAGCATGGATAGGGACTGCAACTGCTGTGTTCGTTTGCAGGCTGAGTTGGCATCCCTTCACTCCCAGCTTCAGGCAGTGTTGGCTTCGGTCACACAGCTTGAGGCTGTTGCCAATGGGCATCACTGTGGGGGTCCGGATGGGGGTTGGTCGGGGACGGCCAGCTCGTCCCACGCATCCCCCGATCGGACTAAGACTGTGGTTGCCCGGGATACTGCCCGCATTGAGGCTGATCCCTCACCTGTGGTAGAGTGGGAGGTCGTCTCAAGGTGTGGCAGGGGGTGAAAGACATTCCGGAGGGCTGAACGGAAGGCCTCTCCAGTTTGTCTGACGAACCGGTTTCAGGCTCTGTCTCAGGCTGATACTGATCTTCGGCCGGACATGGCTGCTTGTCCTGTTCCAGAGGTTGCCCCTCAGTCTGCAAGATCCGGGCGGTCGCAGAGGGTGGGCTTACTGGTAATTGGGAGCTCCAACGTCAGGCGCGTAATGGGGCCCCTTAGGGAAATGGCAGCAAGAGAGGGGAAGAAAACCAATGTGCGCTCCGTGTGCATACCGGGGGGAGTCATTCCAGATGTGGAAAGGGTCCTTCCGGATGCCATGAAGGGTACAGGGTGCACCCATCTGCAGGTGGTCGCTCATGTCGGCACCAATGATGTGTGTCGCTATGGATCGGAGGAAATCCTCTCTGGCTTCCGGCGGCTATCTGATTTGGTGAAGACTGCCAGTCTCGCTAGCGGGATGAAAGCAGAGCTCACCATCTGCAGCATCGTCGACAGGACTGACTGCGGACCTTTGGTACAGAGCCGAGTGGAGGGTCTGAATCAGAGGCTGAGACGGTTCTGCGACCATGTGGGCTGCAGATTCCTCGACTTGCGCCATAGGGTGGTGGGGTTTCGGGTTCTGCTGGATAGGTCAGGAGTCCACTACACGCAACAAGCGGCTACAAGGGTAGCAGGGGTTGTGTGGCGTGGGCTGGGCGGTTTTTTAGGTTAGATGGCCTTGGGCAAGTACAGAAAGGGCAACAGCCTCAACGTGTGCGGGGCAAAGTCAGGACATGCGGGGACCAAGCAGCAATCGGAATTGTAATTGTCAACTGTTGAAGCTGCGTTGGTAAAGTACAGGAACTTCAAGCGCTGATAGAAAGCACCGAAGCTGAAATCGTTATAGGTACAGAAAGCTGGCTGAAGCCAGAGATAAATTCTGCCGAAATTTTTACAAAGGTACAGACGGTGTTTAGAAAGGATAGATTGCATGCAACCGGTGGTGGAGTGTTCGTCGCTGTTAGTTGTAGTTTATCCTGTAGTGAAGTAGAAGTGGATAGTTCCTGTGAATTATTATGTGTGGAGGTTACACTCAACAACCGAGCTAGGTTAATAATTGGCTCCTTTCACCGACCTCCCGACTCAGCAGCATTGGTGGCAGAACAACTGAGAGAAAATTTGGAATACATTTCAAATAAATTTTCTCAGCATGTTATAGTCTTAGGTGGAGATTTCAATTTACCAGATATAGACTGGGACACTCAGATGTTTAGGACGGGTTGTAGGGACAGAGCATCGAGTGACATTATACTGAGTGCACTATCCGAAAATTACCTCGAGCAATTAAACAGAGAACCGACTCGTGGAGATAACATCTTGGACCTACTGATAACAAACAGACCCGAACTTTTCGACTCTGTATGTGCAGAACAGGGAATCAGTGATCATAAGGTCGTTGCAGCATCCCTGAAAATGGAAGTTAATAGGAATATAAAAAAAGGGAGGAAGGTTTATCTGTTTAACAAGAGTAATAGAAGGCAGATTTCAGACTACCTAACAGATCAAAATGAAAATTTCTGTTCCGACACTGACAATGTTGAGTGTTTATGGAAAAAGTTAAAGGCAATCGTAAAATGCGTTTTAGACAGGTCCGTGCCGAGTAAATCTGTGAGGGACGGGAAAAACCCACCGTGGTACAACAACAAAGTTAGGAAACTACGGTGAAACCAAAGAGAGCTTCACTCCAAGTTTAAACGCAGCCAAAACCTCTCAGGCAAACAGAAGCTAAACGATGTCAAAGTTAGCGTAAGGAGGGCTATGCGTGAAGCGTTCAGTGAATTCGAAAGTATAATTCTATGTACCGACTTGACAGAAAATCCTAGGAAGTTCTGTTCTTACGTTAAATCAGTAAGTGGCTCGAGACAGCATATCCAGACACTCCGGGATGATGATGGCATTGAAACAGAGGATGACACGCGTAAAGCTGAAATAATAAACACCTTTTTCCAAAGCTGTTTCACAGAGGAAGACCGCACTGCAGTTCCTTCTCTAAATCCTCGCACAAATGAAAAAATGGCTGACATCGAAATAAGTGTCCAAGGAATAGAAAAGCAACTGGAATCACTCAACAGAGGAAAGTCCACTGGACCTGACAGGATACCAATTCGATTCTACACAGAGTACGCGAAAGAACGTGCCCCCCTTCTAACAGCCGTGTACCGCAAGTCTCTAGAGGAACGGAGGGTTCCAAATGATTGGAAAAGAGCACAGGTAGTCCCAGTCTTCAAGAAGGGTCGTCGAGAAGATGCGCTAAACTATAGACCTATATCTCTGACGTCGATCTGTTGTAGAATTTTATAACATGTTTTTTGCTCGAGTATCATGTCGTTTTTGGAAACCCAGAATCTACTATGTAGGAATCAACATGGATTCCGGAAACAGCAATCGTGTGAGACCCAACTCGCTTTACTTGTTCATGAGACCCAGAAAATATTAGATACAGGCTCCCAGGTTGATGCTATTTTTCTTGACTTCCGGAAGGCGTTCGATACAGTTCCGCACTGTCGCCTGATAAACAAAGTAAGAGCCTACGGAATATAAGACCAGCTGTGTGGCTGGATTGAAGAGTTTTTAGCAAACAGAACACAGCATGTTGTTATCAAAGGAGAGACGTCGACAGACGTTAAAGTAACCTCTGGCGTGCCACAGGGGAGTGTTATGGGACCATTGCTTTTCACAATATATGTAAATGGCCTAGTAGATAGTGTCGGAAGTTCCATGCGGCTTTTCGCGGATGATGCTGTAGTATACAGAGAAGTTGCAGCATTAGAAAATTGTAGCGAAATGCAGGAAGATCTGCAGCGGATAGGCACTTGGTGCAGGGAGTGGCAACTGTCCCTTAACATAGACAAATGTAATGTATTGCGAATACATAGAAAGAAGGATCCTTTATTGTATGATTATATGATAGCGGAGCAAACACTGGTAGCAGTTACTTCTGTAAAATATCAGGGAGTATGCGTGCGGAACGATTTGAAGTGGAATGATCATATAAAATTAATTGTTGGTAAGGCGAGTACCAGGTTGAGATTCATTGGGAGAGTGCTTAGAAAATGTAGTCCATCAACAAAGGAGGTGGCTTACAAAACACTCGTTCGACCTATACTTGAGTATTGCTCATCAGTGTGGGATCCGTACCAGATCGGGTTGACGGAGGAGATAGAGAAGATCCAAAGAAGAGCGGCGCGTTTCGTCACAGGGTTATTTGGTAACCGTGATAGCGTTACGGAGATATTTAATAAACTCAAGTGGCAGACTCTGCAAGAGAGGCGCTCTGCATCGCGGTGTAGCTTGCTCGCCAGGTTTCGAGAGGGTGCGTTTCTGGATGAGGTATCGAATATATTGCTTCCCCCTACTTATACCTCCCGAGGAGATCACGAACGTAAAATCAGAGAGATCAGAGCGCGCACGGAGGCTTTCAGACAGTCGTTCTTCCCGCGAACCATACGCGACTGGAACAGGAAAGGGAGGTAGTGACAGTGGCACGTAAGGTGCCCTCCGCCACACACCGTTGGGTGGCTTGCGGAGTATAAATGTAGATGTAGATATAGATTATTGTCTGCATTGTTGATTTCAGACGTTAATAGAGCGATTTTATTTTTCATCACTTTCCTAAATGTAGCACAGTACTTCTTGTAATATTAAATCAGATATGTTTCTCTGTTTGACATAAACATTTCAAACGATGTCTTCTTTCTTGTATACGATACCTCGATTCATTTTGTAATCCAGGGCATTTTTAATGTCTCATTAGTACCATATTTTATTGTTTTTTTGACAAACCAGCTGTTGACGTTTAATATATACCCGTTCTACATACACATTAAAATTGAAACTGACATCTGTCACATTATACTTATTCCTCTATTCATCTTGCTATAAGTCTGCGTTATAACTTTCTGCTGTTTGTTCATTAATTACTCAAATTTTTTCCATGCTACCACTTCATTGTAATCAGATACGTCGTTTAGTTTGAGTAGTTGTGTATTATAGTTAGATAGGGGATTCACTGCTGGATGAATAATTATATAACAGGTGAAGTGTTCACCTACAAAAAGGGTTGTCTATTAATATTCTGCTTTTCTCTGTAATTCTGGTAGTAGAACTAAGAATAAAACATTTACAAATGGTTCCATTCATCCGAACCTTTCAGAAAATTAATGTTAAAGCCGGTACAAATTGTTAAGGTAGCAGAGCTAAGATGCATGGAAACGAGACGCTATTTACAACTTGTACAGAGATCATGTGGTAGTTAGAGGAGTCGGGGACCATGAATGAAAGGCAGTAGTTAAGAAGGGAGTGAGATAGGGTTTTTTTCTGTCCCCAATGTTGTTCAGAATGTACACTGAACAGGCAGTAGAAGAAACGAAAGAAAAATTTGGAGGAGAAATTAAAGTTGAGGGAGAAGAAATTAAACTCTGATGTTTGCCGATATTACTGTAACTCTGTCAGAGACAACAAAGGATTTGGAAGCGCAGATGAACGGAAAGCACATTATCTTGCAAGAAGGATATAAGATGAACAACAACACCCATCTTCTCCGAGTCGCACTTGATACCGATTCCGCTATTCTAGACAAGGTTTTTACCTAAGCTCCCAACTATTAATGCATGTTCCACTTCACTCAGATCCCTAATCAGTAACATTATATCCCTCACTACTTGGTCAAAGCTAGCATATGGTTTCACAATACTTGAGACCTGCTAACATGATCCTATGCTTCCAGCTGATGTTGGCTTACACCTCTCCTATGGCTGCTAACTTACTGAAAGGCCTTTCTTTTTTTTCACTGAACTTAGTTTTCATATTTAATATACTGGCAGCAAAAATATATATATTTCATTAAAAATACAACTATTTACCTCGGTTACTTAAAAATTGCGCGCACTTCATTTATTCTCCAATGTATGATTAGCACGACGTACCTATATGCCATTAATAACAACTGGTTCCGTCAGCTGTCATGCTTGCGAGATGTAAGAGAAACTGTGAACTTCAGTAGACTTACTGAGAACTAAGAGAAAGAGATGATATTTGAATTAGCACATTTTCGCTCTTAGAAAGTGAGAAATCTGGATGCTGATTTTTAAATTTCCCTCGTCTTTAGATATTGGACTGGATGAGGGTATAATAAGATAGTCATTACTTCTTTCTGTTTGTAAATAGGCCACTTGGCCAATTATAGATTGGGGATGATGGCTCACTATGGCTCGAAACTCTGACAATTTATGTATTCTTCTGATTTCTCTGATAAGAAATATTTTTGGTGCTACTTCAGTATTATCAACTATAAACACAGTATTCGTACATGAGGTAGTAATTCCGAACATCATGCAGCTCCCTACAGTTAACTTTTCTGTTGCCGCTCTAAATTATTTCAGACGTCTGCAAGGATTTGAATGGACCAAAAGTCGCCTTCTTCCACACCGACGTTTTACAGGGGGTATGATCCATTTGTAACGATATCGTCGTCGACTGGACGTTGAAATCTAATCATCTTATCTTCCTTCCATACTGTAAGAAATTCATAAAGATTCTAAGGGTGCACAAAATTATTGGTTTTTTCACGTGTTCTGTAGTTGTGTGCTAATATGTTGATTCAAACGTAAAAATAGTACGAAAAATAAGCAATTTCCCGTACACAGTCATAATCAAAATTCTCATTTTCCAGGTTCTCTGCAGGATTTTTATATTAAAACCATAAACCTTGAAAAAGAGTATGGTGGCAACCTCCAACCACATTTCAGTCGGTCGGCAAGGCAGCTGTTCCTGCCTTGTCTTTGTGTCACTTGGGAATGGAACAAAATAAAAAGAAAATTAAAATAAAAGCCGAGGCGAAAGCCTCTCTCACTTTCTGGCTTGGCGGAGTATTGCATTACCTCACCCCGGAAGTATCGAGGCTAATGGGTTGCGAAGAGGGAGCCCCGCAGAGGTGCCGGAGAGTGTATTACGTGGCAAGATTTTACGCCGCGCGGAGCTGCTTCCCGTGTTTCGCGGTGGGCCTGCCTTCCTTCATCTGGCCATACAGCCTTCCTGCCTTCCGTGGAAAAAGCCTCACTTCCTCCTGCGCTGTTCGAAGTCCAACCCCCCCCCCTCCCCCGTTCTTCCCTCCCCACCCCCACCAGCTGTAATAAGATGGCACGGACGAGTTATATTCCGAAAAGTACTGCACCGGCCGGCAGCAGTGAGTCTCATTTTACTTAAAAATTACTGATATTAAATTCCATTTCACAGTCACAATCGAGCAATAGCATTGGAGACTCACGTTATGTTTTATGCCGTTATATATTGTAATTTTAAGTCTATCGAAATGTTTCCTTATGAGCAATATACATCAGTAAACGCAATACGTACGTATCTGTTCTCAGATTAACATAATATTGCCCATTTGCTTCACAATGAATTGCACAGAAGAGCCGAATAACTTGCCGCAATGCATTGCAAATTCAGGAAGTAATGCTCTATATCGATAGATCGCTAGGACTGAAAATCGGGAAAGGGATCCGTGACAAGAGATAAATGCATTGGAAACTTTATTTTCGGGTGATAATAACTACTTCCCAGCTGTGACGCGTTATCAATAGGTAAATAACTGCTCTTCCTCCATGCTCTGTCAGTAATTTCAGGGTTGTGTCAGACACTCTACACAATTTTGAAAATAGCAGTTATATTTGACGCTACTTTTACGGAGCTATAGAGTATGGTTCAAATGAGTTTTCGAAATAGCATTCAATTCATAACAACAGAATATTTTTAATGGAGTGTCATGATCTACAGAATCAAGAAATCTGGAAATATAACAGAAATATCGAGTTCTATGACCAGTGATTCAGCAGTTATTCATAATTCTGTTCGAGATCTCTTTGGCTGTATAACAGATTTTGCTTTTGTGATCATGTGTAATTGTAATATATACAGTGTAGGATGCTCATGCTACTTCTACTTCCCCAAATTTTTTGGAATGTGAATTTAACTACATTTTTATGTATCTTCAATTGAGCTATTTGACCCAGCTTTTGCTACTGTATTAAAAAAATCATTTATAGCTTGACTTAAAAATCGCAAGTGGCAGACACAGTATAGTTATATCTTTACTTAATTTGGCAAGTGCATAAATATCCCTTTTATGTTTGAAAGATATTTACATATCCTTAGTACTTCTTGGTTTCAAACTTATTTTCGTTATTGACATTACTTGGAAGAGTATTTTTGAATATTAAGAAAAGTTTACTATGGAAATATTTAGTTTCATACTCTCATCTCTTCCTCTGTATATCTCACCAGTAGTGGAGCTGTATTAGTTCAAACACAAGGGGATCTTGTTCTCCCAACACAAACAACCTGGCCACCTTGCATAACCTCCTCATGTAAACAAATAGCAATCCAGTAAGCCATGCCATTGTTTATTCAGGTCCTCAAATAAACAATGTGCTCACTTGTTCTCTTAAAATATGTCCAAAACAGTAATTTATGACCAGATGTTTTCAGTCTTATCTTCATTACCATAATGTTTGACACTAAATGGCTACTTCCCACATCACTCTCTCTGAGTAGCCTACTTGTGCCCTTGTCCTAATGTAAACAACCCACTAATTTGTGCTCTTAAGTTAAATTTATGCACATCTAATTTATAACCACTTTTTCAGCCTTATCTTAATCACCATGATTTATGATCCAGAATAGCCTCCATCATTAGCCCTACAACACTTCTGTAGGTCAACTGGGGGGGGGGCTGAATTACTATATATATATATATATATATATATATATATATATATATATATATATATATAGCATCACTATTCTTGACAGTAAAGAGGTTGTGTGCAATTCAAAGGGCAGTTAGGGTTTGACCAAATTACTATGATTTGTGACCCAATTATAACGTCTGACACTTTCAGATCATGATGGATGTGTGAAAAATGGTAGGACATTATTCCACTGGCTGGATTACTATAATTTAATGATGCATTCACTGCATATGACCTTTCCTTTATATTTAGAGCTCTGTTCACATTTTTAGAATTTTGAGGGAATTTTTTACAATTTTGGCAGCAGCCTCGCCAATGTGCTCGCGTGCCTTAAATACCCACTTTCTACTTCTTTTCAATATCATCATCCAAAAATACGCACAAACAATTGTAAATAAAAGACTAAGTTTTAAGAATTATCATGTTGAATTATTTGAATGAATACACTCTTAGTACATATGAATTCCACCAATGTCTAACAGTTTCTGTTCAGATGTTACCACTGTTCATTATTTGAGGAAATACATTACTGAAACAAACAAATTACACCAATATCCCATGGAAATTATCTAAACTAATACACACTTGTTACACACCAAGTGAATTTATGTAGGAGAATATCACTGTAAGAAACGTTTCCTTCTTTTATTAGTTTGTGAAAAACAATGGACTACACACCACAACATCACTTTCAGACTACCGTTCAGGAGACTCACACTAAACGATTATTGTGGACATCTAAATAATTGCGGGGAAAAAATCCAAGTAGGACTGTTTCTCCAAAGAAGAATGTACATTAAAAGATGCACACTAAACTTTGTTAAATTACGCTAATATCCATCGTTTCAACAGTTCATCACATTTTTGCGGCTACCTCCACTGCTGAGGATAGGTTTGGATCGCAGAGGTATACACTTTATTTGAAACAAGCAAAAAATATTTTCTGGGATTCACAGCATAAGTAATCTCATCCTCAACATTCAGAGCTGCCTTGTTGTGTTGCAGCTACCTCCACTGTGATGATGTGCACAGGATGGCTACCACTACTCATATGATAGATGAAGGCAAGATGCAGGCTTCACTAATGGGTGCCCAACAGCAGCAGAAACTGTCTCATAGCATGTGAATGGCCATCTTAACAACAAATTAACATACTAAACACTGCTATCTCTCCTCTTCAATTGTGTCGGTGCACTGGAGATTTTCTAACAAATTTGAAGAAGAATTACACAATAGTCAAGTATCTTAGAGTCACACATTCCATCATTTTAAACATATACTTTATAGATTAAGAAATATGTTTGCTTGTGTGTATGTTCACATCAGTACTGGTTTATCAGCAGTAAAAATTAAAATCAAAAACTAATTTCACAGGTGCATATTTCATGAAAAATTGATGACATGTTATTTGTGCATAATTTTCTTCCAAATGATATTCTTGAAAACATTGTGGTGCACAAAGCCCAACATTGCCACTTTGTACCACCTATCTCCTTCCTTTCCTTTTTCTGCTTGCAGTTCTCTTTCTTTCCTTTGTCAGAGCAGACTTTACCCATTACATAGGTTTTACTTTGTTGGTAGTGGGCGGCAACTATTCTGGAAAATGGAGACCAAAATATCTATTTATGTTAGTGCTTGGTGTTGGTTCCAATGATCAAATGACTTCTCCTCCAGCCACCAAGCCAGTGCTAACTTTTTTTAAAAATTTCATTAAAGATTTATTTTGCTTGGTGACATCCTTGTACAATATAAAAACATTCACAGCAGAGATAGGGAAAACTTGTTTCCACCAAATCATTGTTATGTTTGCGAATAGGTAGTAAGTGTCTCGCTTCCCACGCCCGGGTTCCCGGGTTCGATTCCCGGCGGGGTCAGGGATTTTCTCTGCCTCGTGATGGCTGGGTGTTGTGTGCTGTCCTTAGGTTAGTTAGGTTTAAGTAGTTCTAAGTTCTAGGGGACTGATGACCATAGATGTTAAGTCCCATAGTGCTCAGAGCCATTTGAACCATTTGGTAGTAAGTGTGAAGCTGATGGACACAATCTACATCAGTGTTGTTCATATTGTAATCTACTACAATTTTTGGCTTTATTGCTCTTCTAAATCCTTCTCATGAATGTACTGAAACCTTTTTTGGTGGTTGCCTGTTGCTTTATGGACAGGCTATATACTTCACGCTTCTTTCTCCATTTGAGTGCTAGAACAGGAGCGTTTCTCAAAAAAAAAAAAAAAAAAAAAAATTCATTTCATTTACTTCCCTTCATTTGAAGCTTGTTGGTAAGCTTTTTTGTCCCTCATGACAGTTCCAACAGCTAGTGTCAGACATTCATATAACATTTTCAGCAAAGGACGTATGTATATCGACTCCTGCTGCATCTAATGGACAAAATAGGAACTACTTCAGGTACTCTGTAGTTGAACATCGTGTAGCATGGAGGAAAACACATTTCAGTAGATGGAAAAGCTGTGCCTACATAGGGTACAGGCGGCGTCTATTCAGCTGACACATAAATGCCCATATGGCGTATGGACATAGTGCTGAATATGTTTACACCCATCTCACACGTGTGCAACTATGGAGCACTGTCTTTGAGTCCTCCTCACAGGCAGCAGTGGAACAGATATATCATTCCTCATTACAAAGACCAACAGAGACAACAGTCATTCTCACTATAAAACTTATTCTAGAAGTTACTTCCATGTTAGTGGCCCACTTGTCAGGGATGATACATTATTATTAACAGTCCATCACACTGACATACACACTATATATATCCATGTTCGTCAGACGCCCACTGGTTGAAAATTTTAAAGACTGATGAAATTTTCTACAGTAATAACACTATTTTGTTTATTTATAAGACCAAACGCTGTGATACATTACAATGTTCGTAGAATGTCTATATTAAGTATAGATATGTGAAATTATCTCCCTTTTATATTGTAGCATACTCTCATTTGACAGTATGTGCCTACATCATTTACACATTATTAAACACGGTAAGTCTATAGCAGTTATATATTACAAATAGCAGTCACACAGCATCAGTTTCATGTTTTTATATCACAGGAACCTACAGATAAGTTTTTCAGATGTAATAATAATTTTTCACTACAAAGACCTGTCAACAAAAGTGGTGAGGTGTTGAATGGATTAAGATGCATAACATAGATTTCCACTGTTACGCTGATAGTATATCCCCTCGTCTGTAGTGCACTGTATAGTAATGTCTCTCATTTTAAGTTAGTAATAATTATGTATATCTTAATAACATCTGTACATACACAGAACAAATGGTCAAAATAATGTGATTACACACTACAACAGTCCTAAGGTGTCAGTATACTTTTTATGTCGTTATTATACAGGGTGAACATTAATACAACCAACAAAGTGCGCGGACGGACACCTGAGTGGAAATAGAGGGAAAAAAAGTCCTATGAACATGTGTCCAGAAATGCATCGTTGCCATGGTAGATGGTGCTGACGAATAAGAGTTCCTCTGACCAAGTGCTGGGTCTCCCTTGTGTGTTTCTGGGTGTATGATTGATGCAGCAGAGTGGTCCGGTATTCATGTTTATCCTCACCATGGCAACCACTAGTTTGCCTACCGACTTTACAACAACTTCAGTGGAAAGAAGCCTGCTGCCTCATCTTTGGAACGGCGTCCAACTTCACCATGGCAATCAGTGGTTCCAAATGGTTCACTAACAGGCCTTGAGAGGGCAACCCATGTACTGTCAAAGCGAAGTTCATTCATCCTACATGTTTAAATATTTTTAACGCTTCTTAATTGACAATAGCTGTTAAATAAGTGTGTGCTTATTTTTATTTCTTGACAATGTTCTTTTAACTAAGAAGTTTTACATTGTTATTCGACTTATAACTCATTGGTTAGTAATGACATTATACCGTCAGGAGTGGATGGAACCTCCATTATATATAGTAAGACGTGCACTGGTTTCTCCAGTAGCGATTCTCTAGCAGAAGGAGGTTCTTATTCATTGGTAATCAAACGTTTTACAGCTTTATAACTTTATGTAATTTCTTTAATATATGTAGACCTCTAATTGAAGCTTTGTATACGACTTGTAGGCCTGAAGATAACCACATAAGTGGTCTAAACCGGTCACCGTAATAAATAAATTGTGTTCAAGACTGTTTTTGATAGTAAAAATCAGGAATGTTACTAAAACTATTTGAATGTTGTCAAGTTGCGTTCTTTGCGCGTGGAGAAGGTTCAAATGGTTCAAATGGCTCTGAGCACTATGGGACTCAACTGCTGAGGTCATTCGTCCCCTAGAACTTAGAACTAGTTAAACCTAACTAACCTAAGGACATCACAAACATCCATGCCCGAGGCAGGATTCGAACCTGCGACCGTAGCGGTCTTGCGGTTCCAGACTGCAGCGCCTTTAACCGCACGGCCACTTCGGCCGGCGTCCCGTGGAGAAGGAAAAATGGATTGGACTAGTGGGGTTTTTGAGGAATTCAATGAAAACGTCACTAATATAATCCATAATAATAAAATTGTTATATACCATATATATGTTATTGTGTGAGTGAAGTAATATCTTACGACTTGTATTAGTTAAAAATTTATTTATTAAAGCAAGAGGATAAAATGTGATGTAGAGCAAACAATGACATCTTAAAGCATTAATCTTCACATCCGTCACCATTGTCATCACTGTCTGTTTCACAGTCTCGATTTGTTGTAGGTGAATCCATTGATGCTGGTGTACCAAACAGTTATGAGAAGTACTCTTTGCTTACAGAATTTTAGAGGTATTCGGCAAGTTTTATTATGTCCCTGGACGCCGCAGGTTTCCCTCTAGGAGTCGTGACAGCTCCTGGTAAGTTCATTGTGTAGGGAGTTTTGAACATAGGACTGGGATGATGTGAAGGCTCCAGGTGCCATGATAATGGTGTCGCAAATATCCAGCTTTATTTCTGAAGTCAGACTGCATAGATCGAAAACTCTGAATACTGAATGCCTTTGGGGTTTTAAAAACAAACCGCAGATTGCTTTTTTAAAATCCTTGAAATCGTGGAAGAAAGGATAACGCGGAGACATGGCTATGGCTAAGCCATGTCTCCGCATTATCCTTTCTTCTAGGAGTGCTAGTTCCGCAAGGTTTGCAGAAGAGCTTCTGTGAAGTTTGGAAGGTAGGGGCGAGGTACTGCCAGAATTGAAGCGCCGGCCGGAGTGGCCGAGCGGTTCTAGGCGCTACAGTCCGGAACCGCGTGACCGCTACGGTCGCAGGTTCGAATCCTGCCTCGGGCATGGATGCGTCTGATGTTCTTAGGTTAGTTAGGTTTAAGTAGTTCTAAGTTCTAGGGGACTGATGACCTCAGAAGTTACGTCCCATAGTGCTCAGAGCCATTTCAGCCATTTTTTTTGAGAATTGAAGCTGTGAGGACGGGTCGTGAGTCGTATTTGGGTAGCTCAGATGGCAGAGCACTTGACCTAGTCGGCTCTCAGCCGTATTGTGAAGCGGACGTGCTCGGAGCTCTGTGCGGCGCTCCGCAAGCGGTCGTTTTTTACTCGCGCGGGTAGTGGTATTGCAGTGTAAACAGATCACCTCGAACGACAATGGCCACGATTAAAGTAACGTTCGATGCCCAGTACGCACGACCTAAGACATACGATGTAGAGCGTTTCCTGCATGAAGTAATGCACGTCGATCCACAGGAACTTATCGGTATACATCTTTCGATCGTCTCCAGCACGGTTTACCTGACACTTGTCGATGAAGTAGCGTGCGAACGACTTCCTCCCCGTCCCACCGATGGATATCGTTTCCACCACTCGGACGTCAACATGGGTGTAATGACTCTCGACCATGCAGGACTCGGAGTTCGGAACATACGAATCTTCGAGCTGACGTTTGGAGTTACGGCCACGATTGTCGTCAACGCGCTGCGGCCTTACGGGGAAGTATTAAGTCACGTGGAAGAAAAAAATGGTTCAAATGGCTCTGAGCACTATGGGACTTCTGAGGTCATCAGTCCCCTAGAACTTAGAACTACTTAAACCTAACTAACCTAAGGACATCACACATCCATGCCCGAGGCAGGATTCGAACCTGCGACCGTAGCGGTCGCGCGGTTCCAGACTGAAGCGCCTAGAACCTCATGGCCACAGCGGCCGGCCACGTGGAAGAAAAGTGGCATACGTTCGAGACGTATCCTGTACTGAATGGAGAGCGTCAGGTGCGAATCAAACTGCGTAAACACATCCCATCGTACATGACCGTTTGTGGCTGTCGAGCGACCGTCATTTATAACGGTCAACCGCGGACTTGATCAGGAAGCGGGCAGGAAGGGCATGTAGGATCTGAATGCCTGCAGTAACGTCTCGTCCAGATACCACTTGGAGACACGACCCCCTCATCACAACTGACAACGCTGCCTATTACATACGTTGAGGCAGCGAGGAACATGTCGGACGAGGACGTCGATCCGTTCCGCTTGCCGACCCCCGCGGGCCCGGTTTCCGCGCTCACAAGGACGCAGCCTCCATAGGTACCGTCGCCGTGCTCGACAGCAGCGACCACGTCTGCACCCCAGCCGTGTGGGGAAGGAGAGCATCTGCAAATAGATTCGAGCTCGGACACGGAGATGCGGGAGGCGGCTACTGTGTGTCGTGATCCACAGGACGCGGACACGCGTTCCCGCAAGCAGATGTTGCCCAAGTGACGAGAGAAGAGGAGACTGTCTGCAGGAAATGATTCGCGAGATGGTGACAAGAGGATGAGGAAAATCCATCTGCGGCCAGGGCTGTGGACCTCACACCAATGCTTCCTGATTCGCTGCTGGCAACGTTCGCCCAAGGACAAAGCCAAGTTGACGATGCTTAGCTCACCAACGAGCCCCCTGGCGATTTTGCGGCTAATACATCGGATGGACGTCATGCGTCGCCTAACGTACCACAGCTCCAGCTTGGTGATTGGGCGTCCGAGATGGAGATGGAACGAATGATACCACACTCGAGCAACAACCAGATGCCCGCGGCCGGCGGGTCGTCGTACGGGCATCTTGTCTCAGCCGATCAATAATATACACGGTGCGGGTGACAGGGACGGTCGGACAGACGACGAGGCGCATACTGGCTTAAATGACTGTAGGATACGTCATCTTACTATCAAATGACCCAGGTGTATCGGATATGTACAGTCAATGTCAACGGCATTAGTTCCACGATGAAAACTCAGTTGTTAAAGGACATGATTCGAGTGGCGGACATTGATTTCGTGTTTCTTCAAGAGGTACGGCCTGATCTGCTCCTGGATGTTTATGGTTACGCGTCTTACGTCAACCCAACTTCCGATGGTGGAGGTGGTACGGCCATACTACTATGAGATGGCATTGAACCAACGGATATTAAGTTTTTGCCATCAGCGAGAGGAATTGCACTCACCATCGGCGCAGTCGGCCTTGTGAATCTGTATGCCCCATCTGGTACTGTGAAGCGTCGAGCGCGAACAGTCTATTACTCAACTGAGGTAGCTCCTTACATTGAGGTCTTCTCGCAAATAACGCCTATTGGGATTATCTATGAATGAGTAATGGAATTTCAGCGCAGGGAAGGACATGAATGGGCTCCAATAACCTTTACCAGTTGTTCTGGTTCTTGACGTGTCCAATTGCACTTTTTACCACGGTTATCTGTTGGAGAGCATCCTCAGTGATCCATTTTATTTTGCAGTCTTCTCAATCTGTCGCAACTATCATCAAAAAGCATTTTTGCAAACAACAACATCTTCTCTTGCTACCCACACTTTATAGGTGAATTTCGCGGCCCAAGGTTTCGTATTGTCATCATCATCCGTTACCGAAAGTTCGCGATACCATACATTTATATCCATATCCTCAGAAAACGTTTATATGCAATCTTATCTGTGTGTATTCACATATAGTGATTAAAGCCTTGTGGAGACAGTATTGTGAGCTTCCATTGGTGCTCAATAAGTAAATAATAGCCTCCACCAACTTATATTTAAGTATTGCCGTTACCTGGCCCTAAAGATTATATGTTTCCGAATGTTAATAAAAAAAGTGGTATTCTATTACTTCTAGACTTTCGTTCTAGTCACCTTGGGAATTTCCAATTTTCCATTCACTTATTCACAGCTGATTGCACTTACGTTTGTAGCTATGGCTGGTTGAGAAACAAGCCAATAGGAATATTGAAACACATTTACTAGGCACAACGTAAGCAAACCTCCTCCTTTTGAGCTAGAACTTCTGCAAGAATTTTCTCAAACTTCTCGTTACGAGTTTGTCAACGTAGCACACCACATCCAATAAATTACAAAGAACTTGCGAGGATAGCATGTGTGAGACAGTAATGTGTCACAGGAGTAATGTGGGACATCCCAACTTAATTACTTAGGAAATGGTAGGAACCGCTACGTGTGGATTAGATGCGGATGGGCGAGGTGAGCCGATTGTATCCTTCTCAAGGGAAACATCAATCCTATCTGGTAAGGAATTCAGAGAGTGGAAAGTTTACTTCTACGAACATTAATATGGGAATATGAGTTGATCATATGTGCTGAAGAAGATGTGCTTTGTCCTCCTATAGTTTTAATTAATTATTCGGGAAGTCCATTATACAGAGTACAACAAGCCTTGAGTGTGAGATGTACCCTCAACCACACACAATATGAGGCATGTGGATGTTATGCATTTGGTTTTCGATGTAGACACAAGAATCGTTTTAGAACGATTTTGTTCTTCCTCCATGGAATATCATTTAACTTTCTACAAAACACATGGAGACTGATTGTCATACAACACTGGCGCTATTACGAATCTCCAGTCATTTGTTGAGTGTTACTATTTTGAAACATAAATGGAAGGAAGGCTTGTGCCCTATTTGGGATCCCTGACCTTGGCGGTTATATTTGTGGCAGAATATTTCTGCTGTGTAATGACGACATAAAACGTAGTCTTTCACTTCAACTCTGCACTGTCGTAACGGGTAATCACATTGTTTTGGCGCATTTACTCTGTGTGTGTGTAAATGTTGTTAAGAAATTTATAATTAATACTAACTTAAAATAAGTGAGATTACTATGCAGTGCACTGACAAGGAGATATACTGTTAATGAAATGGTGGAAATCCATGTTACCCATCTCATTTAATCCACTAGAAACGGTTTGTGAAAGCCTGAGACTGTGAAAACAATAGGTTTATTTGTAAATAACTTTTGTCCTACAGTCGAGATTTTTTCAGTTATTTGTGAGTACACTTTATGTGCTCTGTATATCTGGTGTTGAAATCTCGACCTATTTTCCTAGGTAGAACATGGAACACTCCTGGCATGTCACTTTGTATATTTCAGAGCCTACGTATGTGTCATAATTAAGTTTATGTTGCATATTAGTTTTTGTTGTAGTTTATTAGGTGTAGAAAACCCTATTCTTACTTTGTGGATTTTGGAAACACGTTCAGTCTTCTGTTATATATTGCCAATGTATGGGATGCTAAATATACATATGTTTTTGTCTTTTTCTTGTGTGGTATGGTTTGCGTCTGTGTTATTCTTTACTTCGTCTCGTACTGTGTCAACCATGGAAGCAGCGTAACAATTGGCAACTGCAATAAGACAAGTACAAGACACAACACATGCACATTCAATCTTCACAGAAGAAAAAAACAATGGCTGATACAACAATCCCTGCTACCTCATGTCCTCCAAAGATCATAAACACGTAGCATACAGATCAGTGCTACATAGGGCAACTAAAATACCTTTAGACCAAAAAAATATGCAAAAGGAAATAAACATAATGAAACAAATGAAACTGACAGCTGCTGCCTCCGGTGGTCAGTGTAATGAGGAATGGCATATCTGTTCCCGCTGCTGTGCGTACAAAGTACTCAAGACAGAGCTTCATTGTTCCAGATATGTGAGATGGGAGTTAACTGTTTATACAGCTGGCGCCCCACACGCCATGGGCCAGCTGCTACAGCTGGCCGGAGACCACTGGCCGAGGCTGCGTATTGCCTGCATCCATCAGAGGAGAAGTGCTAGCTATCCTGTGCACATCATCACAGTGAAGGCATTAAATAATGTACTATGGTAATTGTTGACCAGTGCAAGCCTCATATTTATGATAATCTATGTGTGTCTTTGGTTGATGACCTTATGAAGTATATTTTGAAAGTGAGTATTTGGAATACTGCGTGAAAGCAGAAAAATTTCTGCAAAAATTGTAACAAATTGCTTCAGAATTTTAGCAAACTGCTCTACAAATGCATGACATCACTGAAGTACAGTAACGGAGCAAATAGGACAAAATCCTGCCATTTTTCAAACATTGGCTATAATCTCTAAGCGCCTGACGTCATTTTTGGGGCATAAATTATAGTTATTCAGTCCAACCAATGTAACTAGAGGAGTGGAGGATGGGGGCAAGGGAGAAGTGACCGTGTTTGAGTCAAGTTATGGCCGTTACGATAGGCTAAAAACAACTGATTGCACTTTAGACTTGCATAGATATATTTCAAGAGTATAAGTGGGTGGGTTGTTACATTAGGATCTATTAGGACGATGATACAAGTGGGATAGCCAGAGATCGGTAGGAGTGGAGGCAGGCTGCCATTTTCGGTAATAAATTACGGTAATTAAGATTAGGCTGAAAGTGTCTATTTATAAATTAGATTCATGTAAACATTTTAAGAGAACAAATGTGCAGTTTGTTTTCTTAAAGACGTTAATAAGCAATAGAGTGTCTTAGCCGGCCGGAGTGGCCGAGCGGTTCTAGGCGCTACAGTCTGGAACCGCGCGACTGCTACGGTCGCAGGTTCGAATCCTGCCTCGGGCATGGATGTGTGTGATGTCCTTAGGTTGGATAGGTTTAAGTAGTTCTAAGTTCTAGGGGACTGATGACCTCAGTAGTTCAGTCCCATAGTGCTCAGAGCCCTTTTTTGTCTTATTGGAGTGATGTTTGTTTACATAAGGAGGCTAGGAAAAGAGGGCAGTTCGTTTGCATAAGTAGAACAATTCAACCTTTGCACTGATATAGCTCCATCACTCTCATCTCAGTCTGTCGCTTGTATCCCATTTTCAAAATATGTCGTTAGCACAAATGAGAATTCCTGTTTTACATTCATACATTTCAGCTCTATGTCATGCAGCACTGTTCGCCAGAGTAGCTATGCATCGTGCTATAGAAGTGCGTTAAAAACTGTTCAACAAGTAAAGTTTCCAACGTAAAGAACGACTGTGAAAAGGCCATACCACTGTAGAATAGTTGGAAAGTCCGCTACTAAAATCAGACTTTAACAGCAAAATAATGATTAAAACAGGTGTCTTGTAAGATATCTACATTGAAATTTTCTCTAACTATTGACATATTTTTCTTGCCTGATAGGCAGTTCAGCAATGCCAAATAGTTGCAAGTTTTCTGGGGGATATCTGCAAAATATTAGAATCGTAAAAGATGTATACCCTTCGATAACAACTCAATAGCATGGCTTTCGAGGCTATGATCTACACAATAACGGTATGTTTCAATTTTATGGCTTTGTCCTTAAGTTCTCAGGTATGTTTTAGTTCCTGCTTTAGACATATTGATTCTGCATGAAGATGATGCTAGCCTACAATATGTTATATTTAACATATCTATTCCTTTTGCTGAAGTGATGTTCAGACTGGCTCAGAGATCTGTCTCGTAAGTCAGTAAATCTTTTAAAACTAGAAGAAACTCACATACCCCATTTTTCATCCTCAAAATATATGATAAACCTAACTTTTTTAGGTTTTGGGAAAACTGTTGGATTTGTTGTGTGCATATTCTATTCTTATATTTACCAACACTATCCAGATTGTGACATTACTGATGTTCAACCGTTACGTCTGTGAGCACTTGGTTTTTGGTGTGTTTCTTGGTGCTCCCCTTATACTTCCTCCAAGAAGTTTAGATAGTCTGTCGTGGCCCCTCTCATTCAGATGAAGACTATGCCAGTTATATGCCATTCCTTCATTTCTAGAAATGTGCATGACGTCATAACCTATCTCGTGTCAGTCAGAGTACTTCTTCTAAATTGAGCATTAGATGATTTTCTTTAAATCTCCATGTGGTTTATAGACTTCGAATGATTGTAGTATTTTAACGTGTAATTACCAAAGAATTTTTCGCGGTTATGGTCAATTTAAATAATCTATCAGATGCTAAGCTGCTGAGGAACGAATTTTTCCTTCTTCTTTTTCCTGGCCTTAACCTGTATCTTCACGTGTTCGGCATGGTGATTTGAATTTGACGGGATATTTTTCCTGTCACGATCTCTTCTTCCCCGGGACAGAATTTGTGTACTCCATTCATCTGAATCTAGTGTTGTCCCTTCTAAAAGTGTGGGAATACTTTTCGAAATGGAGAAACGAGATTATCACATCTAATGTAATTTAAAGAATTCTACGGCATATTACATGAAAGTCACAGACCTAACATTTCATACAGGGCACTCTAATTATTGGCAAATTAAGCATGTAAAATTTGCTCCAGATGTTCTTGGTTTCGTGATGACATTTGAGTTGCGTGCTACTGCCCTCGCTCGTCCATATGTGTCCCACATTTAGTAGAGATGAAAATGACTTTCCCTATGTGCCTGGCGTCTATTGTCATCACGTCTCTCAGTTAGGCTGCAATGCCACTGCGTCAATCGAGGGAGTTTTCTTTGTTCCACCGTTATTTTTGCTCCTTAAAATTTTTGCAAAATTTGTTTCTCTTGCTCCATGACCTGATCCTAAGTATAAGGATTGTTCATACACATACAAACTTAAAAAACCATACATGAATAGTGTATTGTATATTTTCCTTCATAAAAGAAACAACACGAAAAAGAAGTAATAGCTCACACCACTACAGTCAGTCAAAGTTATTTACGTCATTCTCCGTCAAACTCATCGATGAATATCCTGATGGTAATGCGAAAGAAGGAGCATTCTAGTGAAATGAGGCAGATACTCATATCTGTTTCATAGTTACCGTGAAACATTATATAGCGAGCTGTAAACCTGGTCATCGTCTTATTCTTTCTTCTTTTCACAGTAGACTTTACTCCGTAATATATGTTACTGATTACAAGATTCACAGCAGCCAGTTACTATTTCGAATTTGAAACTAAAATCATTTCCTTATCGTGACGTAAATCATGGTTGATTCCTGAAACTCCTCTCGTTAGTCTTTTCATGTCTAAGAAGTACACTCCTGGAAATTGAAATAAGAACACCGTGAATTCATTGTCCCAGGAAGGGGAAACTTTATTGACACATTCCTGGGGTCAGATACATCACATGATCACACTGACAGAACCACAGGCACATAGACACAGGCAACAGAGCATGCACAATGTCGGCACTAGTACAGTGTATATCCACCTTTCGCAGCAATGCAGGCTGCTATTCTCCCATGGAGACGATCGTAGAGATGCTGGATGTAGTCCTGTGGAACGGCTTGCCATGCCATTTCCACCTGGCGCCTCAGTTGGACCAGCGTTCGTGCCGGACGTGCAGACCGCGTGAGACGACGCTTCATCCAGTCCCAAACATGCTCAATGGGGGACAGATCCGGAGATCTTGCTGGCCAGGGTAGTTGACTTACACCTTCTAGAGCACGTTGGGTGGCACGGGATACATGCGGACGTGCATTGTCCTGTTGGAACAGCAAGTTCCCTTGCCGGTCTAGGAATGGTAGAACGATGGGTTCGATGACGGTTTAGATGTACCGTGCACTATTCAGTGTCCCCTCGACGATCACCAGTGGTGTACGGCCAGTGTAGGAGATCGCTCCCCACACCATGATGCCGGGTGTTGGCCCTGTGTGCCTCGGTCGTATGCAGTCCTGATTGTAGCGCTCACCTGCACGGCGCCAAACACGCATACGACCATCATTGGCACCAAGGCAGAAGCGACTCTCATCGCTGAAGACGACACGTCTCCATTCGTCCCTCCATTCACGCCTGTCGCGACACCACTGGAGGCGGGCTGCACGATGTTGGGGCGTGAGCGGAAGGCGGCCTAACGGTGTGCGGGACCGTAGCCCAGCTTCATGGAGACGGTTGCGAATTGTCCTCGCCGATACCCCAGGAGCAACAGTGTCCCTAATTTGCTGGGAAGTGGCGGTGCGGTCCCGTACGGCACTGCGTAGGATCCTACGGTCTTGGCGTGCATCCGTGCGTCGCTGCGGTCCGGTCCCAGGTCGACGGGCACGTGCACCTTCCGCCGACCACTGGCGACAACATCGATGTACTGTGGAGACCTCACGCCCCACGTGTTGAGCAATTCGGCGGTACGTCCACCCGGCCTCCCGCATGCCCACTATACGCCCTCGCTCAAAGTCCGTCAACTGCACATACGGTTCACGTCCACGCTGTCGCGGCATGCTACCAGTGTTAAAGACTGCGATGGAGCTCCGTATGCCACGGCAAACTGGCTGACACTGACGGCGGCGGTGCACAAATGCTGCGCAGCTAGCGCCATTCGACGGCCAACACCGCGGTTCCTGGTGTGTCCGCTGTGCCGTGCGTGTGATCATTGCTTGTACAGCCCTCTCGCAGTGTCCGGAGCAAGTATGGTGGGTCTGACACACCGGTGTCAATGTGTTCTTTTTTCCATTTCCAGGAGTGTATATAAGGAGGAAAAGGAGAATGGATGTCGTTTCGACTGAATACGTGACGAACGATTAATTTTTATTTCTAATCTATACAAACAAATACGTGCGGTCCCTCGGGCATGGGTGTGTGTATTGTCCTTAGCGTTTATTAGTGCTTAAGCTTAGGGACCGATGACCTCAGCAGTCTGGTCCCATACGCTCTTACCACAAATTTCCTAATTTTCCACTAACCTTACACTGAATCATCTAACCTCCTTTCGGATGTGACTGGCTTCATTAGTAGTGCTACTTATACGGGATCTCGAAGCTGTATATGTTAGTTAGACAATATTCTAACATGAAACTGACGGTTGCAATGCGGTGACACCAACGTCAGATGGCGTGAGTAGTGGGCGGGCTCTATACTGATGTGGGAATGCTTCCATTGGACTGAACTGAAAAACAGGATAAGTACGACGTACTTTCGTGGGAGATGTAAATGCTGTTGGTAATAATAACTTCGTGGAGTGAGCATTCACCGACGGGAGATCTAATTGGTGGAACTCTTCACTTTTCAGTAATTATTCTAATTTTAAAACTGTGTAGTGTATAAATTGGATCGGCATGTAACAAACTTGATTGAGTGATTTCCCTTTTGGCAAGCACGAAACTAAGGCGATCATGCAGTCAGCAGCTTCTGCATAGTGTAAAAGGTGCCTGTGGCCAAACGGATTCTAAGAAGTAGATTATGTTAAGAGGGCGTAAGACGGACAGAAGTGCAGATGAATAAACGCAACACTCATAGTCTTGTTTCGAATTGACAAGGGATCGGTAAAAACAGAGGACGGTGGTCCGATGCCCTCCCCAAGAAATACCGCTAAGGACACGTAGGACATTGAGAGACCAGGTACAGCGTGCGGCCGGGTAAGACACGTGGGAGGACCAAGAAAGTCAACTATCAAGCATTAACCCCAGGAACTTCATAGTGTCAGTGAACGGAAGAACAATGAACCTAAGATGTAAAGACAGAGGAAGAAACAGATTGGACCGACAGGAATTCATACGAACGGTTTTGTCCGTGGAAAAGCGAAAGCCATTGTCGATGCTCCACGAGCAAAGACGATTGAGACATCGCTGAAGACGCCATTCAAGGAGAATAGTCCGTGAAGAACTGCAATAGATCGCAAAGTCGTCGATGGAAAGGGAGCCAGGAATGCCTGGCGGGAGACAAACCATAATCAGGTTAATGGGTACAGTAAAGAGAACGACACTCAGGATGGAGCCTAGAGGTACCCCTTCTCCTGGATAAAGCTGTCCGACAAGGCTAAACCTACATCTGAAACCTCGAACGTTAAAAAATTCCTGAAGGAAATCAGGGAGGTAGCTTCTGAAGCCCTACATATATAGAGACAGAGGATACCAGTCTCGCTGCAGGTGTCGTAGGCTTTGTCCATATGAAAAAAAAAAAAACAGACTGGTATTGCCGCAGAAAACCGTTCATGGCATGGGTTGACACATTGTGCACTGATTAGCAAGTTGCGAGATTCGAGCCACCATACCAGACGGCCATGAATCATACGTTCCATCACCTTGCAAATACCGCTGGTGAGAGAAATGGGACGGTAGCTGGAAGGAACGTGTATGTCATTACCAGACTTACGCACGGGTATGACAGTGGCTTCACGCCAGCGTCTGAGAAACGCGCCATCTGCCCAAATGCGATTGTACGAGTGAAGGAGAAAGTGCGTGCCCACAAGAGAACAATGCTACAACATCTGAATGTGAACATCGTTCAGGCCTGGGGTGGAAGATCGGGAAGACGTGAGAGCATGATGTAGCTTCCTCGCAGTAAAGGCAGTACTGCAGCATTCACAATTTTGAAAGGAAAATGGTGTTGCCCAATCCTCCTCCACTCATTTCTGTGAGAGGAAGGCGGGGTGATAATGGGTAAAGCTCGAAATCTCCGCAAAACAGCGGTACAAAGTGTCTGAGATAGCAATAGGGTCCACAAATGACACCATCTGCTTTGGTCAGTCCGGAAATCGGGGAATGAACCTTGGTCCCAGAGAGCCGACGGAGGTTGCCCACACGACGGAAGAGAGAGTGAAGCTGTTGAAAGAACGAGTAAATGAAATATAGCTACCTTTTTCGCTATCACGAAAACTGCAACAACACTGCGCATGCAACTGTCTATACTGAATACAGTTGGCCATTGTAGACTGACTGTTAAAATCGTGGAGAGCACGTCTCCGTGAGCGAATCGCGTCGCGACAGGCCTCAGTCCGCCAGAGGATCGGGACACAGCGCGATAAAGATGAAGTGAGAGGTATGGAACGTTCTGCGGCGATAAGGATAACGTTCGTGAGATACTCTACCTGGTCATCACAACTGGGGAAATGTTCGTCGAAGGTCGCCAGGGAGGAGTAAAGCCTCCAAAAATGGTTCAAATGGCTCTAAGCACTATGAGACTTAACATCTGAGGTTATCAGTCCCCTTGACTTAGAACTACTTTAACCTCACTAACCTAAGGACATTACACAGACCCATGCCCGAGGCCAGATTCGAACCTGCGATTGTAGGAGCATCGCGGTTCCGGACTAAAGCGACTAGAACCGCTCGGCCACAGCGGCAAACAGTAAAGCCTCCAGTCAGCTTTAGAAAGCTGGCAGTTCTGTTTACACATAGCTGGGGTAGGAGTCAGAAAACGGATAGCATACGGAAAACGGTCGCTCGAGTACATGTCAGAGAAAACAGACCACTCGAGACGACGGTCAAACTGGGTAGTGCAGAACGAGAGGTCCAAAGGGGATAAGGTGTTTGTGGAATCTCAAAGGAATGTGGGTACTCCAGTGTTAAGACAGACAAGGTTGAGTTGATTGAGAAGCTCGGCCAAGAGGGCATCTCTCGTACAGGTGCTGGAAGAGCGCCGAAGTGGATGGTATGCATTAAAGTGGTTCGGGAGATGACCAATAAGTTGGAGGACGTCTGCCCTGGTGACTCTGAATGGTGGAAGTATGTAGACGTTGCAAAGAGAAAAGATGAAGCGCGGAAGGATAACGTGGACTGCAATAGCTTGCAGATGAATGTTAGGTGAGATGGTTTTTCTATGAATGTCATCCCAGGTGAGCTGCATGACTCTCCATGAGATGGAATGACGTCCTTGAGGGGAAGGTCAAAGCGGACCGGAAGGAAAGGCGAGAGATCAAAGCCATGACCCTGCTTACAAGCCGTAGCACTCAGTTGGCTGCACAGTTCCTCCACCACCTCGGCATGCTGTCTGATCATCACTAACCGAAGGACATCGCGCACATCCATGCCCAAGGCAGGATTCGAACCTGCGCGGTTCCGGACTGAAGCGCCTAGACCTGTTTCCAAATTTAATTTTTCTTTACAAGATAGATCACAAATGAGATAAAATGTTACTATTATTTAATTACTCTTGTCGTGCTGAAGACGTAATTTTTATCCGGTAAAAACTGTCGACATATGGACAGACGCAGACTATTTAACAAATTTTCGCCCTGAGGGTGATGAATGATCGTTACTTATTTGGTTTCATACTCGGAGAAAGATCTTCCACTCACATATGTTCATCGAAATATTGTACCACTTTTGCAACCTCATTAAGGAGTCGTGGAAACTCTACCAGACGAAAAAAATGTAGCGTCCTGGACAGTTTTAACATAAAAGGATTTTTCTTTAAAACAGGAATTATACTGCAAATCAATCAGTTATGTTTAAACATGCACAGGGGAATTTTCAACTGAAACGAGAAACGGTTTCAAAAACTAGTCGAAAATAGATGTAAGAGTGGCAGTGCCCTCAAAATGCTTAGAAACCTATTCTTGTAGTTCTTTGAGGGCCATAATGAATTCTTCAAATCCCGCATTTTCTGTAACTCCAATGAGCTCAGGGAATTGGACTGTATTTGCAAGAATTTGTCCATTCCACAATGAGATTTTCCTTTTATTATATCCCAATCATATCAGAAATAAGTTGTTTCTCACCTTTCAGTGTCCTACTGGGGGAAGTGTGTAGCCAAGGCCACTTAATATGTGAGGTTTGCAATCCATTCTGGATGCTCTAATTTTCGACCCTGTACTTTTTTTTCCCTCATAAATTCTACAATAGCGTGTTTTAAATAGAAAAAGGGTTCCACGCATGCTCCTTGACTTAACCACCGTAATTTGCAGTAGTATATAAAGTCTTCATTCTGTTCCATCAGTGTTGCATGCATGCGACTTCAGAAATTCTACTATTCATACCACCAATTTCTTACGTCCGCCATGCCTGCAAATTTAGCACACAGTGCTCCTTAATGTAGAGAATAATGAATCCAATCTGTCGCTCATTGGAATTTTTTGCTGTTTCAATGTCAACTAAATCATTAAATTATTTCTGCGTGGTGCTGTAGTGTCTTTTGATTTCGTATTTGCAGTACCCGTCGATTATGCGACCGTTAATAGACATTAGGAAATCTCATCCCTCTCTGCTGTCATACCGTATACTTTTAAAGGTTTGTTAGGACACATCGCTACCTGCCCATTTTTGAGTAAACAGCCACTGTATCTCTGAACGTGCTTCATATCACGAATGAACAGGGAAGGGTAAACAGCTCTGACGTCACGATTACGTAGAGCTGATGATGATGTTTGGTTTGTGGGTCGCTCATCTCCGCGGTCATCAGGGCCCGTAAAAAGTCCCAATTTTTTCACAGTCCAAATTTTTACACAGTCCAATCTAGTCACTGTCACGAATGATGATGATGACTATGAAATGATGAGGACAACACAAACACCCAGTCTCCGGGCAGAGGAATTCCTCAACCCACCCGGAAATCGAACCCGGGACCCCGTAATCCAGAGGCAAAACACTAGCCACCAGACCACGAGCTGCAGACATGCTGTCGAACTGAAGAAGCTTGTGCCGACCGGAAAATTCCACACCGCAATACAAGATTAAATGTCGCACAGCACTGGTTACTTCCAAAAAGCTGTGAGCAAAGCCGAGATAGGCCGAGCCTCGGTCCTCATTTGGTGCGATTATCCGTCTCGTATGTAGTCTGGCATGCCGTGGTCATTCCTAATTTAGAAGAATCACGAAAATCCGGTTCACTGTAAACCGATTCTAGCAGTCCATAGTACATTCCTCTTCTTACTTCTCCTTATCAGATCAATGACATCTCCACAGCGACATCAATAACGAAGTTACTAATATGAGAACAGTGAAATGAATGATCGTATGACACTGATGGCCGGTAGACCCCACCTGGGAAGGTTCGCCTGCGGGAGAAAATCTCCGAACCGGCAGGGAATCGAGCCCGGGCCCGCTGCATGGCAAAAGGATGCGTTGACCACTCAAATAAAAGAGTATTTAGGATCATGAGTGGTATTTTATTTATTAATTTGTGATCCAGCACCCAACAAAGAACCACAAAATGCGCAGCCACGCGGGACCGTAAAAACTTTTCACACGGAGTTTCTAGATCACTTGTCCGTTCCAAACGCGACTGCGTGACTTCATTTGGCAGTCTGGTTTTTTCGTTGTCTGTTCAAATGTCAATCGAATTTAATGGAGGAACCGCGTGACTGCTACGGTCGCAGGTTCGAAGCCTGCCTCGGGCATGGATGTGTGTGATGTCCTTAGGTTAGTTAGGTTTAAGTAGTTCTAAGTTCTAGGGGACTGATGACCACAGATGTTAAGTCCCATAGTGCTCAGAGCCATTTGAACCATTTTTGAATTTAATGGAATCATCTGAATAACATTCTTCGACGCAGTTCCGCGGCTCACAATTAAGTACTAAGAAATGCGGACAGCTGAAACTCAGTTTCTCTGTAGCGTATTCTTAGAGGTCGCAGATATATTTTTCCTATTCTTTCAACGTCCAGCAATTACGTCACCTGCTATCGCGCACGTGCCATCTGTAGCCAGACAATTCCATCTGAAAGAATAAAGTATGTAAAACTTATCGAAATCAAATTTACACTGGGGTGACAAGTTACAGGATAACTCCTAATACCGTGTCGAAACATCTTTTGCCAGGCTTAGTGCAGCAACTCGATGTGGCATGGGCTCACTAAGTCGTTGGAAGTTCCGTACAGAAATACTGAACCACGCTGCCTCCTTAGCCGTCTATAAACGTGAAATTTTTGCCGGTGCGGGATTTTGTGCACAAGCTGACCTCTAGATAAAGTCCCATAAATGTTCGATTTTATTCATGTTGGACGGTCTGGTTGGCCAAATCATTTGCTCGATTTATCGAGAATGTGCTTCAAACCAATCACAAACAGCTGTGGCCCAGTGACATGGCGCTTTGCCATCCATGAAAATTCCATCGTGGTTTGGGAACATGAAGTCCATGAATGGCGGCAAATGGTCTCTGAGTAGGCCAACATTTCCAGTGGATGATCGGTTCAATTGCACAAGAGAACCCAGTCCACTACATGTAAACACAGCTGAAACGATTGTGAAACCACCACCAGCTTCCGCAGTACATTATTGACAACATGGGCACATGACTTCATGGGGTCTGCGCCACACACTGATCGTGCCACGGGTTTTTACCAATTGAAAACGGGACTCATCTGACCAGGCCACGGCTTTCCAGTCGTCTATGGTCCTACCGATATGCTCACGGTCCAGGGAGGGGTGATGTAGGCTATGTTGTGCTGTTGACAAAGACTCGAGTCGACCGTCTGCGGACATAGTCCATCAAAGCCAAATGTCGCGGCACTGTCCTTACGTTCTTAGAACGTCTCACTTTCATTTCTGTGGTTGCTTCACGCAGTGTTGCTAGTCTGATGGCACTGAGAACTCTACGCAAACGCCCCTGCTTCCGTCGTTAAGTGAAGACCGTCGGCCATTGCGTTGCCCGTGGTGATAGGTAATGCCTGAAACTGGGTATTCTTGGCACACTCTTGCCTCTGTGGGTACCGGAATGTTGAATTCCCCGACGAATTCCAAATAGAATGCCCCATGCGTCTAGCTCTAGCTACCGTTCCGCTTAATTTCCGTCGTTTGGCCATAATCACGTCGGAAACATTTGCACCTGAGTACAAATGACAGCTTCGTAGATGGACTGTCAATTGGTTCAAATGGCTCTGATCACTATGGGACTTAACTTCTGAGGTCATCAGTCCCCTAGAGCCTGCCGGGGTGGCCGAGCGGTTCTAGGCGCTACAGTCTGCAACCGCGCGACCACTACGGTCGCAGGTTCGAATCCTGCCTCGGGCATGGATGTCTGTGATCTACATCTACATCTACATATGTACTCCGCAATCCACCACACGGTGCGTGGCGGAGGGTACCTCGTACCACAACTAGCATCTTCTCTCCCTGTTCAAATGGTTCAAATGGCTCTGAGCACTATGGGACTCAACTGCTGAGGTCATCAGTCCCCTAGAACTTAGAATTACTTAAACCTAACTAACCTAAGAACATCACACACAACCATGCCCGAGGCAGGATTCGAACTTGCGACCGTAGCGGTCGCGCGGTTCCAGACTGTAGCGCCTAGAACCTCTTGGCCGCTCCGGCCGGCCACTCTCCCTGTTCCACTCCCAAACAGAACGAGGGAATACTGACTGCCTACATGCCTCTGTACGACCCCTAATCTCTCTTATCTTATCTTTGTGGTCTTTCCGCGAAATGTAAGTTGGCGGCAGTAAAATTGTACTGCAGTCAGCCTCAAATGCTGGTTGTTTAAATTTCCTCAATAGCGATTCACGAAAAGAACGCCTCCTTTCCTCTAGAGGCTCCCAACCGATTTCCTGAAGCATTTCCGTAACACTCGCATGATGATCAAACCTACCAGTAACAAATCTAGCAGCCCGCCTCTGAATTGCTTCTATGTCCTCCCTTAATCAGACGTGATGGGGATACCAAACGCTCGAGCAGTACTCAAGAATGGGTCGTATTGGTGTTTTATAAGCGGTCTCCTTCACAGATGAACCACATCTTTCCAAAATTGTACCCACGAACCGAAGACGACTATCCGCCTTCCCAACTGCCATTACATGCTTGTCCCACTTCATATCGCTCTGCAATGTTACTCCCAAATATTTAATCGACGTGAATGTGTCAAGCGCTACACTACTAATGTAGTATTCAAACGTTACAGGATTCTTTTTCCCATTCATCTGCATTAATTTACATTTATCTATATTTAGAGTTAGCTGCCATTCATTACACCAATCGCAAATCCTGTCCAAGTCATCTTGTATCCTCCTACAGTCACTCAACGACGACACCTTCCCGTACACCACAGCATTATCAGCAAAATGTCGCACGTTGCTATCCACCCTATCCAAAAGATCATTTATGTAGATAGAAAACCACAGCGGACCTACCACACTTCCCTGCGGCACTCCAGATGATACCCTCACCTCCGATGAACACTCACCATCGAGGACAACGTACTATGTTCTATTACTTAAGAAGTTTTCGAGCCACTCACATACTTGGGAACCAATCCCATATGCTCGTACCTTTGTTTGGAGTCTGCAGTGGGGCACCGAGTGAAACGCTTTCCGGAAGTCAAGGAATATGGCATCCGTCTGATACCATGGTTCACAAGATATCATGTGAAAATGGGCGAGTTGCGTTTCGCAGGAGCGATGCTTTCTAAAACCGTGCTGATGCATAGACAATAACTTCTCTGTCTCAAGGATGGCGTGGTAGAAATGGCTCTGACCACTATGGGACGTAACATCTGTGGTCATCAGTCCCCTAGAACTTAGAACTACTTAAACCTAACCAACCTAAGGACATCACACACATGCATGCCCGAGGCAGGATTCGAACCTGAACCGTAGCGGTCACGCGGTTCCAGACTGATGCGCCTAGAACCGCACGGCCACAACGGCCGGCTGTCTCAAGGAACTTCATTATATGCGAACTGATAATATGTTCGAGAATCCTGCAACAGACCGATGTTAAGGATATTGGTCTGTAATTTTGAGGATCCGTCCTTTTACCGTTCTTATATACAGGCGTCACCTGTGCTTTTTCCAGTCGCTCGGGAGTTTACGTTGGGCAAGAGTTTAACGATAAATGCTAGCTAAGTAAGGAGCCAATGCCTTAGAGTACTCTCTGTAAAACCGAATTGGAATCCCACCAGGACCTGGCGATTTATTTATTTTCAACCCATTCAGCTGCTTAACAACTCCAATGTCCTCCATCCGGGAATTTGTACGAGACTCAAACGGCGGTATGTTTGTACGATCCTCCTGCGTGAAAGATTTCTCAAATGCTAAATTTAAAATTTCAGCTTTCGTTTTGCTGTCTTCCGTTGCCACGCCAGACTGATCAGTGAGTGACTGGATGGAAGCCTTCGACCCGCTTACCGATTTTACGTAAGACCAGAATTTCCTTTGGTTTTCAGTAATATCTTTTGCTAAGGTATGACGGTGATAGTGGTTGAATGCTTCGCGCATAGCTCTTTTTACAGCAGCACGAATCTCTACTAACTTTTGCCTGTCTTCATTATCCCGATCTTTCTTGTACCGCGAGTGCAACTGCCTCTGCTTCCTGAGCATTCTCCAAATTGCGCTGTTAAACCACGGTGGGTCTTTTCCGTCCGTAACCTACTTTTGCGGCATATACTTGCCCAATGCGTGATTTGCAATGTGTTTAAAATCTGCCCATAATTCTTCCACGTCCATCGGTGTCTTTAGATTAGTTAGATTTAAGTAGTTCTAAGTTCTAGGGGACTTACAGGGTGTTTCAAAAAGTCCGGTATATTTGAAACGGCAATAAAAACGAAACGAGCAGCGATAGAAATACACCGTTTGTTGCAATATGCTTGGGACAACAGTACATTTTCAGGCGGACAAACTTTCGAAATTACAGTAGTTACAATTTTCAACAACAGATGGCGCTGCAAGTGATGTGAAAGATATAGAAGACAACGCAGTCTGTGGGTGCGCCATTCTGTACGTCGTCTTTCTGCTGTAAGCGTGTGCTGTTCACAACGTGCAAGTGTGCTGTAGACAACATGGTTTATTCCCTAGAACAGAGGATTTTTCTGGTGTTGGAATTCCACCGCCTAGAACACAGTGTTGTTGCAACAAGACGAAGTTTTCAACGGAGGTTTAATGTAACCAAAGGACCGAAAAGCGATACAATAAAGGATCTGTTTGACAAATTTCAACGGACTGGGAACGTGACGGATCAACGTGCTGGAAAGGTAGGGCGAGCGTGTACGGCAAACACAGAGGGCAACGCGCAGCTAGTGCAGCAGGTGATCCAACAGCGGCCGCGGGTTTCCGTTCGCCGTGTTGCAGCTGCGGTCCAAATGACGCCAACGTCCACGTATCGTCTCATGCGCCAGAGTTTACACCTCTATCCATACAAAATTCAAACGCGGCAACCCCTCAGCGCCGCTACCATTGCTGCACGAGAGACATTCGCTAACGATATAGTGCACAGGATTGATGACGGCGATATGCATGTGGGCAGCATTTGGTTTACTGACGAAGCTTATTTTTACCTGGACGGCTTCGTCAATAAACAGAATTGGCGTATATGGGGAACCGACGAGCCCCATGTTGCATTCCCATCGTCCCTGCATCCTCAAAAAGTACTGGTCTGGGCCGCCATTTCTTCCAAAGGAATCATTGGCCCATTTTTCAGATCCGAAACGATTACTGCATCACGCTATTTGGACATTCTTCGTGAATTTGTGTCGGTACAAACTGCCTTAGACGACACTGCGAACACCTCGTGGTTTATGCAAGATGGTGCCCGGCCACATCGCACGGCCGACGTCTTTAATTTCCTGAATGAATATTTCGATGATCGTGTGATTGCTTTGGGCTATCCGAAACATACAGGAGGCAGCGTGGATTGGCCTCCCTATTCGCCAGACATGAACCCCTGTGACTTCTTTCTGTGGGGACACTTGAAAGACCAGGTGTACCGCCAGAATCCAGAAACAATTGAACAGCTGAAGCAGTACATCTCATCTGCATGTGAAGCCATTCCGCCAGACACGTTGACAAAGGTTTCGGGTAATTTCATTCAGAGACTACGCCATATTATTGCTACGCATGGTGGATATGTGGAAAATATCGTACTATAGAGTTTTCCTGACCGCAGCGCCATCTGTTGTTGAAAATTGTAACTACTGTAATTTCGAAAGTTTGTCTGCCTGAAAATGTACTGTTGTCCCAAGCATATTGCAACAAACGGTGTATTTCTATCGCTGCTCGTTTCGTTTTTATTGCCGTTTCAAATATACCGGTCATTTCTGAAACACCCTGTATGACCTTAGAAGTTAGGTCCCATAGTGCTCAGAGCCATTTGAACCAAGTCCCGTAGAACTTAGAACTACTTAAACCTAACCGACCTAAGGACATCACACACATCCATGCCCGAGGTAGGATTCGAACCTGCGACCGTTCCGGTCGCGCGGTTCCAGACTGTATCGCCTAGAACCGCTCGGCCACTCCAAAGGACTGTCCTCTTATAACTTGTATACGCGATACAACCGCCATCTGTATATGAGCATATCGCTTCCCCAGGACTTGAGTCACCTCAGCGTAAACATTGAGTGCAAATGTACACGTTCATTTCTGGTGGCTTGTTGTCTTTACACTGAGAGACGAGGAGATCTTGAAGCAAACTTAAAGAAATTCTTTTAGTTTACAAACATTTTTCATTAAGTAATTTTGGGTGCTTATGACTTCATTAGAGACGTGGAGTAGCTGAGTCCATCAATATTCACCCCAGCAAAAGTAAGAATTACTTTGGCCTGCGTCAACTGCGTCATAGGGGCCAATACGACTGTTGCTGCAGCTCCGGCAGGGATAGTGAAAAGATGGGGCCATAAAGGCTTATTGGGAGGGCTGGCGGGATGCGCGTGGCGCGCAGACGACAGACGGCACGCATTACCTGGTCCGCTCTAATTAATGCCGTTCTGGGCCGCGCGCACCGCCATTACACGTGAGAATAATGACAGATGAGTCGGGCCGAGTGCTCCGCCTGAGATATGTAACTGCCGCGCGCCGCCGCGTACGTGGTAATTGCACCGCTAATGCTGCTTACACCAACCGGCTGGCAATCTAATTACATATTTGGCCCCTTGCTAATTGTTATAACGGTCCCCGTTTCAAGTGTGTGCCGCGCCAAGTAGTTATCTCACAGGACCGACACAACTTTGGAGATAGGTTGCACTAAATTCGACTCAGTTTCACCAAGGACACAATTGACTTCTGGCTGCCACATTCACGAACGTGAAACACCTTCATCCAGGACTTCAATTTTTCATCGCGTTATCTTCATTTTGCAAGAAATTATTTCAAGACATCGAAAGTTCTCAAAAGAAAAGTGCGAAGCGGATCCAGACTCAAATGGTATTCGTCCTACATAATCTAGATATTATCACTCATTACGTTTCGTATTATATTATCTATGAATGCTATTGCAGTTAAAATAGGGAAGCCAAATATATTACACTAAGATAAATTATGTGCAACGATAGCCTGCAGTTTTACCTACACACCCTCCTCAACATCTACATCTACATCTACATGGTACTCTGCAAATCACATGTAAGTGCCTGATAGAGGGTTCAGCGAACCACCTTCACAATTCTCTATTATTCCAATCTCGCATAGCGCGCGGGAAGAATGAACACCTATATCTTTCCGTACGAGCTCTGATTTCCCTTATTTTATCGTGGTGATCGTTCCTCCCTATGTAGGTCGGTGTGAACAAAATATTTTCGCATTCGGAGGAGAAAGTTGGTGACTGGAATTTCGTGAGAAGATTCCGTCGCAACGAAAAACGCCTTTCTTTTAATGATGTCCATCCCAAATCCTGTATCCTTTCTGTGACACTCTCTCCCATATTTCGCGATAATACAAAATGTGCTGCCTTTCTTTGAACTTTATCGATGTACTCAGTCAATCCTATCTGGTAAGGATCCCACACCGCACAACAGAATTCTAAAAGAGGATGGACAAGCGTAGTGTAGGCAGTCTCCTTAGTAGGTCTGTTACATTTTCTAAGTGTCCCGCCAATAAAACACAGTCTTTGGTTAGCCTTCCCCACAACATTTTCTGTGTGTTCCTTCCAATTTAAATTGTTCGTAATTGTAATACCTAGGTATTTAGTTGCATTTACGGCTTTTAGATTAGACTGATTTATCGTGTAACCGAAGTTTAACGCGTTCCTTTTAGCACTCATGTGGATGACCTCACACTTTTCATTATTTAAGGTCAACTGCCACTTTTCGCGCCATTCATTTCTTCTAAATCGTTTTTCAATTTGTTTTGATCTCCTGATGACTTTATTAGACTGCGTATAACTTATTACGCTGGCTAATCCGAAATGTTGCCTTGACGATATTTTTAGTAAGACATGAAATGTATTCACAGTTGTAAATATGAACAACCATCAGCTGTATAATGGAATGAAGACAACGAAAATTCGTGCCTCACCGGGACTCCAACCCGGATTTCCCGCTTACCGCGAGCGGTCGCCTTACCATTTGGCAATCCGAGAACGACTCACGGCCAGAACCAGACTTCCATTCGTCGTTTACCATATGTCTACAACTTGTATTCATGCATCTTTTATGTATATTTACAAACAGAGGAGACATTTTACTTGAAAGTCGCTGGCCCGGTGTCGGCGGATAAATACGATATTGCAGTGCCTGTGTTATTCCAAATTACGATGCGATATTCCTTCTGACATGCATGCATGTCTGAAGGAACATTGGACTGTAATTCGGTATAACACACGCATTGTAATAGCGTTTTTACTAGTAAGAGATCTTTCACATCTTGTTGTACGTCTATACTCCGCAGTTGGTTACCGGTCGGTTTGAACAACACGTAAATGTTAGAGAGATGCTTCGGGAACTCAAATGGGAATCTTTGGAGGGATTTCGACGTTCTTTTCGGGCATTTGAAGCTGACTTCTGAATGATTCTACTGCCGTCAAAATACGAGCATTGCCCAGATAGTAATACACCGCATTTTTTCTCTGTCGAAAACAATGCTGCGAATGCGAAACATTACAGCCGGCCGAAGTGGCCGTGCGGTTAAAGGCGCTGCAGTCTGGAACCGCAAGACCGCTACGGTCGCAGGTTCGAATCCTGCCTCGGGCATGGATGTTTGTGATGTCCTTAGGTTAGTTAGGTTTAACTAGTTCTAAGTTCTAGGGGACTAATGACCTCAGCAGTTGAGTCCCATAATGCTCAGAGCCATTTGAACCATTACATTTGTATTATTAGAGCCCGCATCTCGTGGTCGTGCGGTAGCGTTCTCGCTTCCCACGCCCGGGTTCCCGGGTTCGATTCCCGGCGGGGTCAGGGATTTTCTCTGCCTCGTGATGGCTGGGTGTTGTGTGCTGTCCTTAGGTTAGTTAGGTTTAAGTAGTTCTAAGTTCTAGGGAACTTATGACTACAGCAGTTGAGTCCCATAGTGCTCAGAGCCATTTGAACCATTTTTTTTTTGTATTATTAGAAGTCCTCTGAGTGAGCGCACCGAGTTTTCGTCACTTCCGACAGATAGCGTAGCTGCAGAACGATTTCAAAATGGCGTCTGTAGGTGATGTACGTTACCAGCAATGTGCCGTCATTGAATTTCTCATTGCTGAGAAAGACACTGTGGGGAATGTTCACAAACACTTCTGCAAAGTCTATGGAGCATCTGGCGTCGACAGAAGTACAGTTAGTCGCTGGGCACGGAGGGTGATGCCTTCAAAAGGCGGATCGGCGGAGCTCCACGATTCGCGGCGGTCGGGGAGACTATCCACGGCTGGTCACATCTGACATGTTGCAACGAACTGATGTCATTCGCGAGGACAGATGCATTACGACTCGGCAGTTGGCGCTTCATCTGTCAGTCAGCAAAGTAAGTGTGGATGCAATTATCCGCACTATTGGATATACAGCAGTGAGTGCAAGATCGGTCTCGCGGTGTCTAACGGTGGATCATAAATTACACAGAAAAAACATTTGTCTTGATTTGTTGCGACGTTTTTGATGCCGAGGGGGAGGCCTTCTTGTCCTGGAATGTGACAGGTGATGAAACCTGGATTCACCATTTTCAGCCCGAGACAAAACGACAGTCGATGGAATGGCGCCTGCCCCACTCTCCACAGAAGAAAAAAATTCAAAGCAACAGCTTCCGCCGGTAAAGCCACGGTCATCGTATACTGAGTCTGTGAAAGTTTGAGTTTCATTGATGTGGTGCCATGAGGCGGTGCCATTAATTCAGAAGCTTATGTCAGTACATCAACAAAACTCAAGACGCGCTTCCGGCGGCTTCGGCGCTACAGGAACCCAGGAGATGTTTTGCTGCAAGACGATAACGCTCTGCCCCACACAAGTCTGAGGACTGCTGAACACATCGCAAAACGGGGTTGGACAGTGTTAGCCCTCCATCCTACAGCCCTGACCTAGCCCCTCGTACTTCCACTTGTTTGGGCCGTTGAAGGATGCCATTCGTGGAAGACATTTTGAGGACGATGAGGAGGTGATTCACACAGTGAAGCAATGGCTCCGCCACCAGGACAAGGATTGGTTCCGACAGGGCATACACGCCCTTGTTTCGCGCTGGAGGAATGTCATAGAACGGGATGTAGGTTAGGTGGAAAAATAGGGTATGTAGTTAAAACACCATTCTTTCAAGTGTCTAATTCTCATTAAATTCGATTGTTGAAGAAAAACATGCGGTGCATTACTTTCTAGGCAACCCTTGTACGTTGCGCGTAACGACCACGAAGATAAGATACTAGGATTTATGGCTCACACAGAGGCATATAGGTAATCGTTTTTACCATGTTCTATTTGCGAGTGGAACAGGAAAGTAAATAACAGGTAATGGTACAGGGTACCCTACGCCACGCACCGTACTGTGGATTGCGGAGTATCTATGTAAATGTAGATGTAAATGTAGAAGTAAGAGGAATGAATACTCTTTATAGTACCATATTTAAAAACTACTTCCCGTTAAGTTCACAGATGGTTCGTCGGAAGAATGATTCTCTGTTCGACCCTTTATTTGCCTGATTTTATCTCCACATTCTCTGTAGATACGCATGTAGTTGCAGAGTAATCGCACTTTCTGCACTGAGATGAGATTCTTGAATTTTTCTAAGCAGTTTGTCACGAGATGTACAGCAGCTTACTTTGAGCGTCGACCAGCTAAGGTTTTCCACCATTTCCACTATACTCTCTCGCCAGACGTGCCTGTGAGTACTCGCGCTGCCCTTGTTTGTAAACACGGTGTATCCCATGTGTTGTGTGCCCTGTTGTTCATCATTACGCTGTCACATAATGTTACCAGAGGAAGAGGCTCGTGTTGCACGTGTAACTTTTCCATACAAAGAAGTTTTGAATGGATCCAGGGCTTTTGACAAAACAGTGGTTTTCATATTGAAGGATATCTGACCAGATTAAAAGTTAAGAAGGAGCGAAGCATATGCAGAAAGTGTTGAACAAATCACATAAGCGCCTTTTCTAGTGAACAAAAGGAAATTATATGTTCAGAATTATCGTTAGTTCCTGGATTTTAGGAGGATATGCTATTTTCAGTACTTTTGTGTTCACGTGTAAAGAATTCGTTTTTACAAGATATACAGCTGATTAATCTCAGGCACCCTTCTGTGAAGTTGAGATCTCTCTTGTACGGCAGTGTGGTGACATTCAGTGTGGAAGGAAGAAAGAATGGAAGGAAGGATACAACCTAATCGGTATCGAGATCATTACAGGTTGAGGCTGAATTCAGTTTTACAACGTTACACAGGAATTCTCCCAGCATTCACCGGAAATGATTTAGTAAATCCCCGAAAACTTAACAGGATGGACTAACAGGACTGGTACTGACACACTACACATCCTGAAAGTAAATACAGTGTCTCAGTTATTATACCACCTCAGTGAAAGCTCTAGTTGGAGATACGCAGTGCTGGAAGAAATTTTATGCCACCACCTAAAACACTCTTTCAGAACCCTGGCAGGAAACGTGTCAGATCCCCACTCTTCCGTAAAGTCCAGCATCGAACATGGAACTGACCTACACTTTTTAGACTGTCAAATGTTGTGCTAGAAAATGAGTAGTAATGGGTAAACAACTGAGAGCATTCAGTGGTATTTCAGTGAAACTCTGATTATTAACATTCTCTGTTCAGTTCGCATAGAACCTTACACATTAACTGAACTATTTACAGTGTGGCGCAGGCCAGTTTAGGTCCTACAACATTGTTTCTGCCGTGAAATAGACTCCAAATTTTAACAGACAGTAAAGTAAAATATTAAACTTTAGTGACGATAAAAACTTAGACTGATATTTCATCCAATACTTTCGTAGAAATTCTTATTTTTGGCACTATGATGACTAATGAAATGCCAATGTCGCTTCACTGACGTAATTTTAAAATAGATATTTTATAAACTCAACTCACCAGTAGAGGACAAAGGAGGTATATCTAATCGAACATCCGTTTTGGTGATGTAAAAAAGGTCATTAGAAACGTTTAGCATTTACAATAAATAAGGTAGGATATATCAAGCCAGCTGTAATAATGAATTTGCTTATCAAACGTTGTTTTCCTCCATACACTACCTGAAAACACGTAAAGACCCATATACGGGTGCTTTGATGACTCACCGGAAGAGAACATTTTTTCTGAACAAATTATGTGCCCTAGCACTTAAGAAAATTGCTAAACATCATATCCCTGTTGGAAATCAAATATTGCTTGATTCATATCTATGTACCTACTCTGCTTATTATTGCACAATCATGGTAGAGGGTAGTTAGATAAACAGCCAATTTCTGTTCTATTATGTTCGAGTATGGAACCAGTAAAAAATGGCTGCCTATATTCATGTCGTCTGCCTTAATACCTCTGGTCATTTGACATGGATCCTGTACAAAATATACAGCGTCGGCAGCAAATTTGCTGCATTGTTTTTCTCGAATCCCGATTCTCAAAATTTTCTCATCATTGTTTTTCCACTTTCACCACCACAAAAAGTGTAAGTTCACCACGTATTTCCGTTACAGGTTCGTATGGGCTCCACTGACGTGTAGTGATCCTATCAGTGCGTTTTGGTGTTCATTAGATACCTGCCTTCATGTGTACTTAGTAAAGACTCCAAATGTTCGATGGTACAGTGGAATTATTCGCACTAAAGTCATATATGTAGTTTCCATTAAAGAGGCGTATCACTTTCTTAGAACCTTGCCAACAAATCTGAGCCTTTCCTCAGCTTTCTCCGCTACTTGTTTCTCGTGTTCGCCCCATGTCGTGTAACGCGTATTTAAATTCTTCGAAAAACTATCGTAATTTACGTCTTATCTTGTAACCGGACTGTGTAAGTTTCTTTCACCTTATTGTGGATATTGTATCATATTTAACCACAGTTAGAGGCAGATGCTATTCAGTACACCAAGCAACCACACTAAATTAATCCACATATCTCTAAGACCATCCGGTAACGATGCTTTTCTGTAGAGAGCAACATATCCAGTGAACAATCAGGGAGTGGTGATAACGATGTATAATAAATAGGTTATGGGTACTGAGAACATTAATGCTCCTACGATGCTTTCAGTAACACATCTAATGTTACTGTTGTTTCCATACAGCATCCGTGGAAAAACTGCTCGTGCTCTCCTGTACTTACGTCGATACTTCGTTAAGCTGGATGGCAAATACCTATTGCTCATCAGTTTGCAAATGCTGTCCGTAACTTTAAAATTTATACACTTGAAGCAGGTGTGACAAGTTACCTATAGATTTTAACCGACAAGGAATACATCAGATTAAATTCAAAGCAAAGGCAGTGTGGGGCCTTGCATTGTCATGTTGCAAAAGGACACCTGTTGACAGCAATCTACGTCGCTTTGATCTGATTGCAGGCCGCAGATGATTTTTTAGGAGATCTGTGTATGATGCACTAGTGACAGTGGTCCCCCTAGGCATGTAATTCTCCAAAATGACGCCTCTTTCGCCCCAAAAGAGAGTCAGCATAACCTTCCCTGCTGTTAGTTCTTTTCAAAACTTCTTTGGTTTTGGTGATGAGGAACGGCGCCATTCCTTGCTCGCTCTCTTCCTTTCCAGTGATGGAAGCGAACGCAGGTTTCATCCCCAGTAACGATTCTTGCAATGAAGCCATCACCTTCTCGTTCAAAGCGCCGAAGAAGTTCTTCACAAGCATCAACACGTCGTTCTCTCATTTCAGGAGTCAGTTGCCATGGCACCCATCTTGCAGACACTTCGTGAAACTGGAGCACATCATGCACAATGTGGTGTGCTGACCCATGACTAATCTGTAAACATGCTGCAATGTCATTCAGTGTCATTCGGCGGTTTTCCTTCACTATGGCTTCAACTGCTGCAATGTTCCGTGGAGTCACAAGTCGTTGTGCCTGACCTGGATGAGGAGCATCTTCCACTTAAGTCACACCATTTGCGAACTTCCTACTCCATTCGTAGACTTGCTGCTGTGACAAACATGCATCACCGTACTGAACCTACATTCCCCGATGAATTTCAATAGGCTTCACACCTTCACTACGCAAAACCGAATAATAGAACGCTGTTCTTCCCTGGTGCAAGTCGCAAGTGGGACGGCCATCTCTACACTGATACTGCAACTATGTGTGTGCATCTGCACATTGCTGCCACCTACAGGCCATTCTGCACGCTGTTTGTAGCACGCTTACTAACTTACAGGATAACGGCGCGAAATTTCGATTTGTTAGTACAGATTTAAGGTTTTCATTTGACTTGCCCTCGTAAATAACAATGGCTACAAGGAATCTTAAAGAGACAGCTTACAGGTCACGTTCTACTGCCGGGTTCCTTTCTAAAAAATCTAGCCGGTAAAATAGGAAAATAGTCGGGCTATAACTTTTTCAGTAACTAAAGCAAAGTTAACCCTATATATATAAAAATTAAGAAGATTGTAAGTTCTTAAACGACAGAGAAATTATTTAATATGTGACCGAGAAAGTCGTCACTTGGGTACTGCTACCTGTGCCTAAGGCGGTTGATGGCAGACTTTCCAGACGGCAATTTGCTACGTCTCTATATAAATACAGCCAAAGAGACAGCGGTAGTATGTACTTCGTACCAAGATAACAAACCATCCGCTTCAGTCAAATGCTTTCGTGGGTTGTGCCTCGGATAAATTGGGAGCTGGGCAGACCTGAATGCGTTTTCAGTAAAAGTAGAAAGTGGTTTCATGAAAGTAACTGTTCCTTTGCCGAGTGTAATGTTGTCAAAACGGCGTGGCAAATGGTGAGATTGTTTACCGCTTTTAATGTAGAACGAATTAACTTTTCGTGATTAGAAGTCAGGGTGGTAGGCCATTTTACTTGGAAATTCCCGCAGAGGTTACCTCTGAACTGTTAACAGTTAATATTGGTGTTTCCAATAGAGATATTAGTTACGATACTAAGACATACTTTGTGCGTGCGAACTTTTATAAAATAAATCAATCAGTTAAAACTCAAAACCTTTACTTATAGTTCCTGATGCCACTAAATAAAAAGTAAGTAGCAACATTTTCTTTCAGTGAGCACATATAATAATGAGGATTTGCAGACTGGTAGTTATGGTCAGTATGTCCTCCATCGCTTTCTGGCTGACCGTAACTATAGTTTTCAGGCTCTTGTAGACTGTGCAGATTGGTGAAAAGCCCGACAGACAATTTAAGAGTGTTTCCGTAATGAATTGACGACCATTTGATTAATACCCGCCTCCCCACATCGTCTGTGTGCTATATGATGACAGTAAGCGTATTTTTGTTATATTAAAATACCTATGTCTGATACAAAATCTAATGAAAATTAGTGTTTATTTTAATCTGTAGTACTGTTGGCCAACAGTGCCCCTAATTTCTTGAATTACAATGAAATTAAACTACTGGAATCATCATGACGACCCATAGGAAAGGAACATGATACTCTAATCTGTTAGCAATCTACTGCTTTAACTATTTTATCTGTGTGAGGCAGAGTTCATTAAGAGCTGGCTAGTCAGTAATGTATCCGAACGTCGATGACCATGCTAGCGATCCTAACAGCTCTAGGTAACACAATTTTAGCTGTGGGATGAGTCTGTGAATGGACTCAAAGATGGTTTACGCAAAATATGTCAAGTGCATACATTCTAAGCACCTGATGGTTTGAATATGGAGGTCAGGAAACTATTAATATTTTCAAGTGTGCGGAGAAGGAATGATTGTGAACTGTCATTTCAGATGCGAAGTTTAAGGCAAATTACTGTCATTTACAAGGTCAGATTTCATATGGCGACATCATTTTCTTAGACAGGAAAATAATTAAAATTACAATGGGAACAGTTATGGAAGATAGATGTGGAAAGTAAGTGCAATTTGTTGAAATAGGTCAGAAAGCAATCCAGAATTCACATGGAAGAAAAACTGATGAGATGCGGTGATTAACGTTTATGCACACATAGGACACAGATGGATATTGGCTGTGGAGGGTCATCAGGGATGCTAGGTGTGGAGCACGTCCTTCAGAGGTTTATAAGGTGGGGCAAAACGCGAGAAGAACAGAACTAAACGGAACGCTTGCATACGTCAGAGTCCGGCAGATAAAGATTTTGATGATTGATGTTGATGATTGCCGTGAGATTTGGTCCCCTGATCGTATCAGCCCACTTTTATCGAGCTCTGCCATCACAACTAGCTAATATTAGCGTCAGTAAGTGCAGATTGAGCCAGGTAGCACATATGTATGCGTATCATGAAGATATAATAATGGACAAATAGACTGATCTAGTGTAATTTCCCGCTGCGGCCTTCGAACTTCGTCCGGTGTATATGCTCGACCATAATTACGTGTACAAAATTTGTCGGAAGTGCATCGATTCCGAAGCAAATTGACCGAAAGTATTTGGGAAGGTGTACAACTAATCACTAAAATGGTAATTGGGTTCACTGTCTTAATAAGGCTGACTGACAGCAAAGAAATAAACATCAGTTTAGATTGGTTAGTCGAATTCATCATCAATTATTATTATTATTTTTATAGAAACTCTACTCATGCAATGAGATACTTCGTCGCCAGTCCTAAAGTGGACAATTTGTTTCCGAAGCTAGTTAGCTATAATTAGATTTAAATTTACATGAGACCTTATAACATGTCTGTTGATGTCGCCGGTCATTAACTGCGCGGGAGTAAATTTTCATATTCAGGGGATCATAAAATATTTTGTTAAGTCAAAATTCATACTCACAACTTTAGAGCTGTTTAAAGCAACGAAATACAGAATGAAAACTGAATGGATTACAGTAGTATGGGACACAGTAATAATAACGTCGTATAAGCTCAGTAGAATTACTCCTGTTACGAATTTTGACAGACAAACATTATCAAATATATTTAACTCATTTAAACACTAATCAGCACACGTCAGCAGCAAAATCCCATGGCGATTCTGGAATACGGCAACCAAGACATCGATACATAAATTATGTAAAAACTGAACTGCATGCGAACAGGCCTGGAATACCCAACGATACCGAACGACCGCCGTATCATCCCCAGTCCACAGGTGTCATTGGATGGGGATATGGAGGGACATGTGTTAGCACACCACTCTCTCTCTTTCGTTGTCAATTTACGAGAGCGGAACCGCCGCTTTTCAGTCAAGTAGTACCCCAATTTGCCTGACAATGGCTGAGTGCACCCCGCTTGCCAACAGCGCTCAGCAGACTTGGACAGTCACCCATCCTAGTCTAGCGAAGCCCGACAGCATTTAAATTCGGTGATATGACATGAACCGTACCACAGCAAGGCCGTTGGCATATGAATTACCCGATGCGCATAAAAGCGATTAGTGTAATTAAGTCCGCCGCTCGTGGTCTTGCAGTAGCATTCTCGCTTCCAGAGCACGGGGTCCCTGGTTAGATTCCCTGCCCGGTCAGGGATTACCACCTGCCCCGATATGACTGGGTGTTGTTGTGTCGTCTCCGTCATCATCATACATCATTCGGAGGAAGGCAACGGCAAACCATCTCCATTAGGACCTTGCCTAGGACGGCGGTGCGGGTCTCCCGCATCGTTGCCCTATGCTCAGTCAAGAAGCATGGGGCTTCATTTCCATAGTTAAGTAAGAAGTAGAATGTATTATGATTTGACAGATTCACTAGTTTCAACAGTTATTTAAATATTAATTTCCAAAAGTTTGTCATTAAGGTTGTTAACTCGAAGTTATTTAATGACTTTAATTAATCGGTAACGATATGAACTTTCAACTGAAGAAAGAAATTAGTTTTATTTTTGGCAAAATTATTGTCCTTCGCATTAATACAATTTTTCATTCATCACAAAAAAATGGTTCAAATGGCTCTGAGCACTATGGGACTCAACTGCTAAGGTCATTAGTCCCCTAGAACTTAGAACTAGTTAAACCTAACTAACCTAAGGACATCACAAACATCCATGCCCGAGGCAGGATTCGAACCTGCGACCGTAGCGGTCTTGCGGTTCCAGACTGCAGCGCCTTTAACCGCACGGCCACTTCGGCCGGCCATTCATCACATTAAACTCAGAACATAAGCTTATAGGACATGGGATCTATTCCAGATAATAGATATTGTGTAATGACGACTATGAAACTAAAATTAAAGTTAGCGCAACGATTATACTACCGAAATCACTCAAAACACAGATAGCTAAAGGTCTGAAGTGTTTCGACCTTGTATTTTTAAACGCCCCAGGCACGAATTAGCGGATCGGCGCCAACAGTTATAATGCCTCGTCTCCATGTATCAGTATTCCTTATACTGACTGTAGCCAGATAGTTCTCTTCCTTATTCATCTTGAAACATTATTATGTCATCTATGTACTGCAGCCCTTGAAACTCTCAGTACCTCTCGCAACCACAAGCAATTAGTAGACACACATTCGATGCGCCAGAGCCACATACCCTTCTGTCCATTCTCCTTGGGTCTGCACCACCTCTTTTATGGCCCGCTGCTGTTGTCAGCGAGTATTCGCACTCGAAAGACTTTCTTTCAACCACTCTGACATTTTTAATTACTTGATTTTATATAAAGCGCCTGACAGTTCCAGTGTACTGTACAGTGTACTGCACAGATATTATACGTTTATTTGTTTCAGATAATGTTCGCTTTATAACAAATGCATTTCTTGTATTCAGTTTATTCCGTTAAATCAATAGTGAAACTAGTTACACACAACAGAGAAATAAAGAACTCACTTTAATTAAAAAGAGTAACATTAATTATTTCAACAGTAATGCTGAGTTATAGCGTTGCATACTGTGTTTCAGTGTCACACCGTATGAACAGGAAAGTTGTCATACCAAAAGTTTCCTTCATATCGAACTTAGTGGTTGCTGTTTCTGACAAGGCCGTTGACCAAGACATGCTATCTAACTCCAGAAACTGGATTTTTGCAGCCGTTCTAAAATCACTGTGGAGACCACTAAACAAATTTGCTTTGTCTCATAAGTTATAGTTGCCCTGCTCCTTTACTCCCTTATCAAATCCTCTCATGATGCTCTAGATATGAATTTCTGTGGGTGGAAATACTGCGTTCGTCACTTCAAGGAGCGCTGTAGTCGGCAGTGTAGATATATTTAAAAAATTGAATGGTTTCCTTACACTCGACTTAGCTTAAGAATTACACCGACTCTTCCTGCCTGCCAGAAGAAAGTGAAGGCCCCAGAAGGGAAGGAGGAAATGAATTGAATCTTCACGGTCGATAGTGTATCTGATGCTTCAGCAATTACAATATCGAATAACATTTCCAATGAACTCGGCAGCATGAGCCCACTTATCAGTATGACTCACAGTGGCCTGGACGTGTTGCACTGATACGGTTCGAAAGGCTGACATCAGACCTTTGCAACCTCTCCTGAGGCAAGATGTCCCACAATTGATGTAACTGGTCCTTGATATCCTAGACGGAGTTCATGTCCGAGCTGGACCCACATATGTTCTACCGGGGACAGATGTGGGAATCTTGCTGGTCACACGACTACCCAACACGGCGCAGACAGTTCATAAAGACTGGTGCCATCTGTGGACGAACATGGTCCTGCTGGAAAATGGCTTCACTATACTGTCGTATGAGAGGTAACACAAGAGGACACAGGATGTCTGTAATGTTGTGCTCTGAGTTCCTTCTGTTACTACCAGCTGTGACCTGAAGTCACATTCGATGGCTTCCATTCCCTAACACCAGAAGGTACACAGCTGCGCTTCTCCTAAACATTGGAAGAACGGGACCTCTCGAAGGTCGTCGCCATACCTGCCGACAATTGTCATAAAGAGTATTGCAGGGTCGCGATTCATCGCTGAACAGTATGCGACGCCATTCTTCAGCAGTCCATGCCTCAGGCACCACTTATAACGCAGCCGTTTGTGTTGTGGTGTTTATGGCAGCCTAGTCATGGGGTAGTTACTCCCCAGTCCGGGTGCTGCTGATCCCAGATCACTGGTGCGGGAAGGCAAAGAATATTACGGGGAGTCCATTACTAGCTCTGGGATGGCAATTGCAGATGTGAAGGGTTTACGATGTGCTGCGTGCACAGTTCGGTAATCCTCCCTTGTGATGGTCAGCCATGTCTGAGTGGGGATTTGACGTCAAGTATATTTCCCCTCATATTCCCGTGCACTCCAGCATCGGGCCATTGTCACATCTGCATGCCACAAAAATCTGAAACTGATAAGCTGGCCAACTGAAGATCCATAGTGAGTACCCTTGAAATTTCTGTCAGATGCTGTTAGCTCTGCCTCACACAAGTACTGCGCATCTCCTAGTCCTTCACAGTGACCACCCAACACCCGACGCTTTTCACACCTTGTATATACCCTGCCAGGCCTGGTAAACAACACCAGACATGAAACTTCCTGGCAGATTAAGACTGTGTGCCGGACCGAGACTCGAACTCAGGGCCTTTGCCTTTCGCGGGCAAGTGCTCTTCTTCTTTCAGGAGTGCTAGTTCTGCAAGGTTCGCAGGAGAGCTTCTGTAAAGTTTGGAAGGTAGGAGACGAGGTACTGGCAGAAGTAAAGCTGTGAGGACGGGGCGTGAGTCGTGCTTGGGTAACTCAGTCGGTAGAGCACTTTTGATGCTTTCTGCGTAAATCGTAATTGCATTCTATTACAGTTTTTTACTTAGAATAAACACGTTGTCACACAGCAGTGATAGCTGTATCGCTGCATAAAGGCCAAATTAATACTGACACTGGAAATTTCACTAGTTACAACTTTCCAAAAGTTCATAGGAACATGAGGTATGAATCCATCTACTAAACTGAAGGAAGGTGTATTTCTTTTTTCGAATGTTACAGTGACGGTTATTTAAACGATTTTTGGCGATTTATTTTGGTATAAATATGCAACTCTGATTGTATCCTTTCAAAATCTAGTTAATAACGGTGTATCACTGCTCAGCAAATTCTCCTAAATTAGTAATTCGTTAGAGTTTTGTTTCCTACATTTATATACATATTATCGCGTTTTTCTTCGTGTAGGAACCGCTTATTGAAAACTTCTCGATTTTAAAGGGGTCCTTATTAGCACCATAACAAAGTGCTAGGTAATGACGTACTTCGCTACGTTGCGAGTGATTATTTACTGATTTCAAAACGTGACTTCCTCGTTTAAGCTATAATCGACTGATAATTTAACTTCTGTTACAAGTTTATGCAGTGTATAAAGAGAGTTCAATCCACCAAAGGTGAATAGTGAGTGATGAATACATTCTGAGGGCACAAGATCATTGGTATAGTAACGGTTTCAGAATCTGATGTTGTTGCTCCACTGTCAAATAATCTTCGTCAAGTTTTAGCCTGTGACTGAAATATGAGCGAACGCTATGATTCGCTTCTTTCACCTGTATCAATGCACAGAAGTCTCATTCTGGAAAGGCTGAATCGGTGAAAGGCTTTTTACTTTCCTCTAATGGCCCTTTGACCGACCATAAGCCCGTCAACTGGAGTGGAGTGGCAAAGAAATTCTCGCGTATATCCTTTCACGTAACGGAGCGTGAGGGACGTGTAGGGTCGGTGGCATGATTACTGGAGCGCCGGCCATTGTTATTCTATTTGCTTGGCAATCGGCCGGGCAGCCTTTGATCACCCCACTGACAACAATCCCCGTCCTCTCTCACAAAGCGTTTCGCGCCGCTCACCGCAAATGTGAGGCCTTGCACGTGCTCAGATTTCGCAATCTGGCTGCCGCGGAGCAGCGGGTTACCGGCTTCTCGATAAGGAGCGCTTTTTTTGCGGCTAGGGTTTCAAAAGCTTTGCCGCCCTCACACCTCTGCACCCGCACAAAAAGAAATGTTGTCGAATATGTGCCGTGGTCGAATTTTGTAAGAGCCCTCCTGGCCTATTCTCATTCTGAGAGGAAGTAAACTTGTTCCCCCTTGCCTGGAGGAATCTCTGATACCGGAGGCGTTCTAAGCCAGCCTTTGAGCACACGGGAAGCGAGTAACAGATCTGAAGATGCCGCTGCCCGAATGATATTCCGGAGAGCTCCGGAAACAGGGTAGCGGTACTACTGAGGGAGAGAACAACTTACACAATGTGCTTTAAATTCGGTACTACGTGTCGACATATGGTTCACCATCAGATAATAACACTAGTCATCAAAATTTTACATATCTCTGTAACTGGCATGAAAACGGCGAATCTTTATGTTTTCGAGTATGCTGATATCGAAAATGCTAATGCAAATGCGCGATTATCTCTCGGTTTGAAGTTATGGTAACTTTACGTTGTTGCCTATATGCCTATGCATGTATTTAGATTGGTGTTATCCCTCGGAGAAAGTTCACTGAAGACGCAACCGCTTCGTCCGGCGTTTGTAGTTTTCTGCTGGCGGTTCCCTGATAGTGTCCAGCAGTAATCGGCTAACACTGATGCACTTCACTTTTCCTGGTACCTCATTTCCATGTTCGAAAATTGCTGGTGGAACCGTTCTCCGTGCTCGTGGGTTACAACACCGTAGGAAAGAAGGTCAAGTGGAAATCTGGGAAATGTAACTTAGACGAGATGTTGCACCCCAGTCTATTGCAGTAGAGCAGATTTGCCTGAAGATACTTATAATCTTCCGCCTTCTTATGTCCTACAAAGTTTGTTGACCCTTAAACACAGACATACCAAGCTAACTTTTTATCAGCTCTCAGGATGGAGTTGAAATGCACATCTTTGTACAATTTGCGTACATAGCGACCTGCGAAAATCCTCTCTTTTATTTTCGACTCATTCAGATGTGGAAGTTTCTAACGCAAATAGACAAATGCTTCTCCAGTTCTGTCCGTGATCTTAACGAAGTTTTTCATTAGGTCCAATTTTATATGAAGGGCATGGAGAATTATTTTCTTAGATTCGACAAGTACTTCGTACATAGCATTGTGAGATCCTGGTTCAGGCGATTGACGTTTAAGCCAATATATCTTTTTATAATGAAGTAGATTAAAACTGAAGAAACTGCAAAAAGTTGCGAATTTAAGGAGATGGGACCTGGATAAACTGACTAAACCATAGGTTGTACAGAGTTGCAGGGAGAGCATAAGGGAACAATTTACAGGAATGGGGGAAAGAAATACAGTAGAAGAAGAACGGGTAGCTTTGAGGGATGAAGTAGTGAAGGCAGCTGAGGATCAAGTAGGTAAAAAGACGAGGGCTAGTAGAAATCCTTGGGTAACAGAAGAAATATTAAATTTAATTGATGAAAGGAGAAAATATAAAAATGCAGTAAATGAAGCAGGCAAAAAGGAATACAAACATCTCAAAAATGAGATCGACAGGAAGTGCAAAATGGCTAAGCAGGGATGGCTAGAGGACAAATGTAAGGATGTAGAGGCTTATCTCACTAGGGGTAAGATAGATACTGCCTACAGGAAAATTAAAGAGACCTTTGGAGAAAAGAGAACCACTTGTATGAATATCAAGAGCTCAGATGGAAACCCAGTTCTAAGCAAAGAAGGGAAAGCAGAAAGGTGGAAGGAGTATATAGAGGGTCTATACAAGGGCGATGTACTTGAGGACAATATTATGGAAATGGATGAGGATGTAGATGAAGATGAAATGGGAGATATGATACTGCGTGAAGAGTTTGACAGAGCACTGAAAGACCTGAGTCGAAACAAGGTCCCGGGAGTAGATAACATTCCATTAGAACTACTGACAGCCTTGGGAGAGCCAGTCCTGACAAAACTCTACCATCTGGTGAGCAAGATGTATGAGACAGGCGAAATACCCTCAGACTTCATGAACAATATAATAATTCCAATCCCAAGGAAAGCAGGTGTTGACAGATGTGAAAATTACCGAACTATCAGTTTAATAAGTCATGGCTGCAAAATGCTAACGCGAATTCGTTACAGACGAATGGAAAAACTAGTAGAAGCGAACCTCGGGGAAGATCAGTTCGGATTCCGTAGAAATATTGGGACACGTGAGGACATACTGACCCTACGACTTTTCTTGGAAGCTAGATCAAGGAAAGGCAAACCTACGTTTCTAGCATTTGTAGACTTAGAGAAAGCTTTTGACAATGCTGACTGGAATACTCTCTTGCATATTCTGAAGGTGGCAGGGGTAAAATACTGGGAGCGAAAGGCTATTTACAATTTGTACAGAAACCAGATGGCAGTTATAAGAGTCGAGGGGCATGAAAGGGAAGCAGTGGTTGGGAAGGGAGTGAGATAGGGTTGTAGCCTCTCCCCGATGTTATTCAATCTGTATATTGAGCAAGCAGTGAGGGAAACAAAAGAAAAATTTGGATTAGGTATCAAAATCCAAGGAGAAAAAATAAAAACCTTGAGGTTCGCCGATGACATTGTAATTCTGTCAGAGACAGCAAAGGACTTGGAAGAGCAGTTGAACGGAATGGATAGCGTCTTGAAAGGAGGATATAAGATGAACATAAACAAAAGCAAAACGAGGGTAATGGAATGTAGTCGAATTAAGTCGGGAGATGCTGAGGGTATTAGATTAGGAAATGAGACACTTAAAGTAGTAAAGGAGTTTTGCTATTTGGGGAGCAAAATAACTGATGATGGTCGAAGTAGACAAGATGTAAAATGTAGACTGGCAATGGCAAGGAAAGCGTTTCTGAAGAAGAGAAATTTGTTAACCTCGAGTATAGATTTAAGTGTCAGGAAGTCGTTTCTGAAAGTATTTGTATGGAGTGTAGCTATGTATGGAAGTGAAACACGGACGATAAATAGCTTAGACAAGAAGAGAATAGAAGCTTTCGAAATGTGGTGCTACAGAAGAATGCTGAAGATTAGATTTGGTAGATCACATAACTAATGAGGAGGTATTGAATAGAATTGGGGAGAAGAGAAGTTTGTGGCACAACTTGACTAGAAGAAGGGATCGATTGGTAGGACATGTTCTGAGGCATCAAGGGATCACCAATTTAGCATTGGAGGGCAGCGTGGAGGCTAAAAATCGTAGAGGGAGACCAAGAGATGAATACACCAAGCAGATTCAGAAGGATGTAGGTTGCAGTAGGTACTGGGAGATGAAGAACCTTGCACAGGATAGAGTAGCATGGACAGCTGCTTCATGCCACTCTCGGGACTGAAGACCACAACAACAACATAATGAAGTGCTTTGGAGCGGCTATCCCAGATGCACAGAAAGCAACACAGTTTAGTGTAGCCGCGTTGTAGCCCAAGTAGTGGGCCTATGACTTACAGATCCCCGGAAACCTGCCATTTAAACTCGTCGCTGTCCAATCGCAATAACAATTGTTTCATTTCATCATATGTTTCTTTCATATAAGGTGCGTAAGCAGTTGGAATGGCTGGTAACAAGTTGTCATTATGCCGTAGCACACAAAAGAGACTTCCTCTGCAGGAGTCGATGAATAACATCTATTAATCACTTTTATTATCAATATCCACAGCTGCCATTAGTCCCTGTACATCACTACAGAATACCAAGTTCTTTTCACTTTAGAAAAATGGAAGGAGTGGCATACGGTGGTTACGAAACGAAGACACATAAACCGTCTCATCAAGAGGATTCAAACTGTTTTAGTCTTCACACCAACAGTTCAGCTTTACCTTTCGGCAATTTGAAATATCTCACTAGGTCATTAAGTGCACACTGTGTTATTTTGTGAATTGCTGTACGCTCGCTGTAGCATACAAAATCATGATCTTCCAAGAACTAGGTTTTGAAAGTGATAGAAGAGCACTAGTTTCACTACCAGTCTCGTCACTTTCACAATGAGGTGGGACAGGCAGTCCGCCTCCATGAGGCGCTGATCGCATGGTCGGTAGAGGACTGGGATATGTCAAGGAAGACTTTTTCTTCTTGGAAATACCATCTGTTAAAGGAGCTGTCCTACAAAAGCAACAATTATTCAGATGGTTTGATGGTTCTCGTCACGTCATGGGTATAGCTAAGCCCATGAAAGATCTTTTACCATTCAACCACGAATCAAGACTGGAGACTCAAGATACATGAAAACCTAGGGCTTGTCCTGGTCCCCGATTTCCCTGCCAAAGTGCAATTTGTGCTCCTTCCTATTATATGGCGTTATTGGCCCTATTTGATATTTCAGCGTAGCCTGTCCGCAAACGTAGCATAAACTGTCAGCACTGTTTACGCATTTGCGAGGCATATTGAACCACATGAATTACAATGACCACACGCACTAGCTACACTTCCGTAACACGCTCTTGCAGCACACGAAGAGAATACTGCTTGTAACAGACTGAAAATACGCTGGAGTGAAAAGTGCTCCGCTTGTCCCTTCCTCTTCCCTTTGCCCTTGTCGCTACGAACCCAGGGTAAAACTAGCGACAAAATACACACAGCTATTGTCGCTTGAAACTTCATCACTTCGTCAACCATCAGCGCGATTTCGAATCGTATACGGGAAAGCACTGACAATGAATGCTAATAAAATATTTGTTGTTGTTGTGGTCCTCAGTCCAGAGACTAGTTTGATGCAGTTCTGTGCAAGCCTCTTCATCTTTATAGCAGGTCAGCAACTGGAAGCAGTTAATTCCATAAATTACCTGGGAGTAGGCATTAGGAGTGATTTAAAATGGAATGATCATATAAAGTTGATCGTCGGTAAAGCAGATGCCAGACTGAGATTCATTGGAAGAACCCTAAGGAAATACAATCCATAAGCAAAGGAAGTAGGTTACAGTACACTTGTTCGCCCACTGCTTGCATACTGCTCACCGGTGTGGGATCCGTACCAGATAGGGTTGATAGAAGAGATAGGGAAGATCCAACGGAGAGCAGCGCGCTTCGTTACAGGATCATTTAGTAATCGCGAAAGCGTTACGGAGATGATAGATAAACTCCAGTGGAAGACTCTGCAAGAGAGACACTCAGTAGCTCGGTGCGGGCTTTTGTTGAGGTTTCGAGAACATACCTTCACCGAGGAGTCAAGAAGTATATTGCTCCGTCCTACGTATATCTCGCGAAGAGACCATGAGGATAAAATCAGAGAGATTAGAGCCTACACAGAGGCATACCGACAATCTTTCTTTTCACGAACAATACGAGACTGGAATAGAAGGAGGAACCGATAGAGGTATTCAAAGTACCCTCCGCCACACACCGTCAGGTGGCTTGCGGAGTATGGATGTAGATGTAGATATAGATAACTACTGCAACGTAAATCCTTCTGAATCTGCTGTGTGTGTTCATTTCTTGGTCTCCTTCTACGACGATAACCTTCACGCTTCCCTCCAACACTAAATTGGTGATCCCTTGATTCCTCAGAACGTGTCCTACCAACCGATCCCTTCTTCTAGGTATGTTGTGCCACATATTCCTCTTCTCCCCAATTCTAATCAGTACCTCCTCATTAGTTACGTGATCTACCCACTTTATCTTCTCCATTCTTCTGTAGCACCACATTTCGAAAGATTCCATTATCTTCATGTCTACACTGTTTATCATCCATATTTCACTTCCATACAGCGCTACACTCCATACAAATACTTTCAGCAACGACTTCCTGACACTTAAATCTATATTCGACGTCAACAAATTTCTCTTCATCAGAAACGCTTTCCTTGCCATTGCCAGTCTGCATTTTATATCCTCCCTACTTCGACCATCATCAGTTATTTTGCTCCCCAAATTCCAAAACTCATTTACTACTTTAAGTGTCTCATTTCCTAACGTATTTCTCTCAGCATCATCTGTTTTAATTCGACTACATTCCATTATCCTCGTTTTGCTTTCGTTGATGTTCATCTTATACCCTCCTTTCAAGACACTGTTAACTGCGTTCAGCTGCTCTTCCAGGTCCTTTGCTGTCTCTGACAGAATTACAATGTCGTCGGCAAACCTCAAAGTTCTTATTTCTTCTCCATTGATTTTAATTAATACTGCAAATTTTTCTTTTGTTTCCTTTACTGCTTGCTCAATGTGCAGATTGAATAACATCGTTGATAGGCTACACCCTGTCTCACTCCCTTCAGCTTCCTTTTCATGCCGCTCGACTCTAATGTAACTATAAAATATAACTATAATTAAATGCATCTCTTTAACTTGGAAACGAGAACTACTTCGATTTTTTGATTGTCCTTTCCGTCATCAGAGTGGTCGCTATAGTTAACAAACATTTATTTCATCCCAGTTACATTTTCACTGATAGCTAGTGTAACGTGTGAGGGGACTTCGTGTCTACAATTACAGATCTTAAAGTAGTAACAGATGCTTTGGAGAACATTATATTTCGCCGGCCGCGGTGGTCTCGCGGTTCTAGGCGCGCAGTCCGGAACCGTCCGACTGCTACGGTCGCAGGTTCGAATCCTGCCTCGGCCTGGATGTGTGTGATGTCCTTAGGTTAGTTAGGTTTAAGTAGTTCTAAGTTCTAGGGGACTGATAACCACAGCAGTTGAGTCCCATAGTGCTCAGAGCCATTTGAACCATTTGAACATTATATTTCCATAACAACACGATGTTATATGAAATAACCGATGTTAGCTTTTATATTAGAAAGATGTGGTCGAGTGGTGTTGCAGTATCACACAACTGTTGTCTTTACGTGGATGAGACAAAAATTACGAACATAAACATTTGATCTCATAGCAGTCGTTTTAGTTTGTAACAACGATATGAAATTGAGAAAACTAGGTAGGCCATTCATAGTACAAATTTTTATTATACTTTACTCTTTCACTGTCATGTATCCAGCTATATGTATTATTAAGACCCTATTTAGGTTATAATAACTATTACCCATCGTAAATGGACAACACGATATACAACGTGACAAAAGTTTATGACCGTCTGTTCCTTGTTACTATCGGTATCTCATCTGATTAGAAATAAAACAGTCGTTGCCCTACACTCCATAAACATCAGTGCTTTTCTAAATGATGTCTCCTTCAAAGTAAAACGCCCTGGGCTTCATCAAGTCAGTTAAATGCGGTCTGCGTGTAGAATCCGAGCTGCGGCGAAAGATGTTTGCACATACACGTAACAATGCCTGTGAAATTCTCAGTAACTGCCAGGAAACGCTACGACAACCGGAAATTAAGCGCCAGACATTCGCGTTTGTACTCTGAAACCAGAACAGGGACAAAGGCTCACCTCATTATACATACTAGATAATTAATTTTCTGCCCTTTGTAAGAGAGTCTGCAAATTATTTGTCTTTATCCAAACTGCTGTAATGCGCGCGTCGCCGTGAATAATAAGTCAGTGTATTTATCTTCGTTTCGTACGATTGTAATCATACATTGGACACTGTCAGTTAGCATGTCGTCATCAGGAACGAGAAACTGTGGACGGTATATTATTTTGTAAACTGGAGTTATTTAGAACAATTAATTTCCATCTGAAACTGCCATGTTGTAATGAGCATAATCATTGAAATATTTAACCCCAAATTAAGGAAAAAGAAAGCTCTATAACACAACATTTTCACCGTAAAGTCACGGTTATCGTCATAAATCTAATTCTCTTGAACCTCTGCCAATTCCTATATACTCTGTGTTCCTATTACTGTGCTTAGTTTCTGGAAACTGTAAAGTTTCAAATGTTAAAATTCTATATTTAAGTATATTACTTTTAAAAACCCACGTCAACAATTCAAGAACACCTCAAGTTAAAATAGAGCTTACACGGGTCTGTAACAGTCATGAGCTATACAGTGCATTATACGCGCAATAGTTTTACTCGTGGGTAGGGTCTGGTGTAGGGTTTCCTTTTTGCCTCCACATGGGATACTTGATTACCAGAAGACAGCAACTAAACCCATAAGAACGCATTTTTAGTAGCTTTTGGCGGTTATTAATTCCTCCCCCATGTACAGATACTACCGTCATGATGATGCGTCTACATTTGCTATAATACTTCAGTCATACATTGATGGATGTAAGATGAGAGTATTACCACTACGCACTACCCTTATACTTGTAAAGCACTGACGCGAACTCCACTGGCACACTCTCGATAATTTTTGTAATCTTGATAATGCTGATCTCGTAGCTCACGCCGGTCTGGTGGCCGAGCGGTTCTAGGCCCTTCAGTCATGGACAGCGCAGCTGCAACGGTCGGAGGTTCGAATCCCGCCTCGGACATGGATGTGTGTGATGTCCTAAGGTTAGTTAGGGTTAAGTAGTTCTAAGTCTAGGGGACTGATGTCATCAGATGTTAAGTCCCATAGTGCTTAGCGCCATCTATAACAAAGCGAAAAATGTGGCCCAACTAAAACAATCATATCTCTTTACGTACTACACGAATATGTAACAAAAAATGGGGGCTGCTATTTAAAAAACGCAGTTGATACCCGTTTGACCTATGGCAGCGCCATCTAGCAGGCCAACCATAGCGCCACCTGGTTTCCCCCTTCAAGCTAGACAAGTTTCGTTCTTTGTAGTTTTTTTCGTTTGACGCTTATTTCGTGAGATATTTGGCCCGGTCACGATCATTGGACCAACACACACACAGACACACACACACACACACACACACACACATATATATATATATATATATATATATATATATATATATATATATATATATATATATATACTCCTGGAAATGGAAAAAAGAACACATTGACACCGGTGTGTCAGACCCACCATACTTGCTCCGGACACTGCGAGAGGGCTGTACAAGCAATGATCACACGCACGGCACAGCGGACACACCAGGAACCGCGGTGTTGGCCGTCGAATGGCGCTAGCTGCGCAGCATTTGTGCACCGCCGCCGTCAGTGTCAGCCAGTTTGCCGTGGCATACGGAGCTCCATCGCAGTCTTTAACACTGGTAGCATGCCGCGACAGCGTGGACGTGAACCGTATGTGCAGTTGACGGACTTTGAGCGAGGGCGTATAGTGGGCATGCGGGAGGCCGGGTGGACGTACCGCCGAATTGCTCAACACGTGGGGCGTGAGGTCTCCACAGTACATCGATGTTGTCGCCAGTGGTCGGCGGAAGGTGCACGTGCCCGTCGACCTGGGACCGGACCTCAGCGACGCACGGATGCACGCCAAGACCGTAGGATCCTACGCAGTGCCGTAGGGGACCGCACCGCCACTTCCCAGCAAATTAGGGACACTGTTGCTCCTGGGGTATCGGCGAGGACCATTCGCAACCGTCTCCATGAAGCTGGGCTACGGTCCCGCACACCGTTAGGCCGTCTTCCGCTCACGCCCCAACATCGTGCAGCCCGCCTCCAGTGGTGTCGCGACAGGCGTGAATGGAGGGACGAATGGAGACGTGTCGTCTTCAGCGATGAGAGTCGCTTCTGCCTTGGTGCCAATGATGGTCGTATGCGTGTTTGGCGCCGTGCAGGTGAGCGCCACAATCAGGACTGCGTACGACCGAGGCACACAGGGCCAACACCCGGCATCATGGTGTGGGGAGCGATCTCCTACACTGGCCGTACACCACTGGTGATCGTCGAGGGGACACTGAATAGTGCACGGTACATCCAAACCGTCATCGAACCCATCGTTCTACCATTCCTAGACCGGCAAGGGAACTTGCTGTTCCAACAGGACAATGCACGTCCGCATGTATCCCGTGCCACCCAACGTGCTCTAGAAGGTGTAAGTCAACTACCCTGGCCAGCAAGATCTCCGGATCTGTCCCCCATTGAGCATGTTTGGGACTGGATGAAGCGTCGTCTCACGCGGTCTGCACGTCCAGCACGAACGCTGGTCCAACTGAGGCGCCAGGTGGAAATGGCATGGCAAGCCGTTCCACAGGACTACATCCAGCATCTCTACGATCGTCTCCATGGGAGAATAGCAGCCTGCATTGCTGCGAAAGGTGGATATACACTGTACTAGTGCCGACATTGTGCATGCTCTGTTGCCTGTGTCTATGTGCCTGTGGTTCTGTCAGTGTGATCATGTGATGTCTCGGACCCCAGGAATGTGTCAATAAAGTTTCCCCTTCCTGGGATAATGAATTCACGGTGTTCTTATTTCAATTTCCAGGAATATATATATATATATATATATATATATATATATATATATATATATATATATATATATATATATATGTGTGTGTGTGTGTGTGTTTGCCCAATATACTAAATTATGATTTATATTTTCAGATGAATAAACGAGCGTCCATTGAGGATACAAGAACTGCGGTCTAGCATTTTTTTGTAAACAGAAACATATAACCGTTATACTGTAAGATGGACCTTCTTAACCTGTTTTATGCGAGGACGGGCACAATGCTAGAAAATCCAAGATAATAACTCTCACAGCTGTATGACTTCATGCCACGACGTCCTGCACGCCTTGTAGCACGCAGGGACCTAACATCATACTGATTTCTAGGCGGCAAACGATCAGATACCGTTCTGAAACCCTGATCATTTCTGTTCTACGGTATACAGTATAGGTCCTATGTGATGTAAATCAAATACAGATTACATGTGTACTTCCAGTGCTGCAATTGTCACACAAATTGGAGTAGTTCATCGCTGCGTGACAATGCAATGATGAGCATGTTCCCCAAACAATAATGTTGAAAGCCTCTGCAAGCTGCACCTTGCGGTTGAGTCGTTACGGAGAGAAATTTTCGTTGTTGCAAGTGCTGTTTTGTTGATTGTAATATTACACTTTCTGTCAGTCTAGAGAGATAGTGAGCGTAAGGTTAATCCATTAGCAATCATCTGACTTCATACAGGAAATAGGTAGAAATTCATCTCTGTAATAAATCAGCGGACCACTTGGGTTTATCGCATAATAACGCTTACATTAGTTTCAATAGGAAACGAAGTGCTGGGATACAAAGCTGGAGTGAATATGAAGAGGAATAAATAGAATTTCTCATGATTATTAAAAATATCAATTTAGAGATCATAATCTGAAGATGATGGACACAAATGGGTTCGAGGACAGTAGGATGACTCAGTGTGAGGGAATGAATCCTCAGTTCGAATCTGAAGTTGTTCCCACAAGGCGGGATTGCTTTCCGAGCGACTCTATCATTGTGTTATGGAAAAGTAACGATGAGAGATTGTAGAAAGCTATCAGCATGATTTCTGAGTTTTGTCAGTTAATGCGTACAAGCTAAAGAAGTTATGGAAGTGTTCACAACAGGAACATCAAATCCTAGGTAGGAATCGATGCAAAGCGAAAGCCGTAATTGTCATGAATAAACTTTCACAGTTTCAGCAATATATTTAATTTGTTCCAAACATTGTGTTTATTTACAATACTACATTCTTCTGATCGGAAGTGAACCTCTTCTCTCTTTCGTCTGCTTGTATTAATGGTGTTGTTTTATTTGCTTGAATGGTTCAAATGGCTCTGAGCACTATGGGACTCAACTGCTGTGGTTATCAGTCCCCTAGAACTTAGAACTACTTAAACCTAACTAACCTAAGGACATCACATACATCCATGCCCGAGGCAGGATTCGAACCTGCGACCGTAGCAGTCTCACGGTTCCGGACTGCGCGCCTAGAACCGCGAGACCACCGCGGCCGGCTTTATTTGCTTGTTTATGAGTGTACGAGACCTAGGCTCACGAATATGAAATCTGTACAGTTGCCTCACACCGCTATTGGCGCTATTGTCACCTAATCCCAATAGATCGGCGACCATTGAAAACATAGCAGATCAACATATTTCGCTTTAGGGACTGTTGGCAACGTTACGTACTACAGCCTCTGCACTTAGTCTGCACGAAGTGTTCACTTCGTGTACGTAATTACGTGCTGTTACCTTTTACATTCCTTAATACACCTCATAGGCTCTAACGGATAGTCAAAAATGTGTAGAGCATGTGATAGTTGTATCGGCTTTCGGGTGGTTGGCGCTGTCTACAAACAGCCAGAAGATGTCTTTAGACCCCAGGCTGATACACTGAGGAACGGCGGCCATCGGGTCTCTATTGCACTTCCGATGAGTATACCGTCACTTGCGATACGTGGTGCCGTTGTAAGTTCCGAAAGGCTTATCTTTGCCGGCTCTTCTCCGGAAAGAGAATGACGGGCAGTAGTGAGGTCGTTGAATCCCACGTGAAAGACGAATGTGAATACTGGCCCTCAGGCTCTACCTGTAAGCCACAATAACAGGTTTCAGTTGATAATTTTTGCCGGTGAACCATGTACACAATTATGAGTGGGTTCATTTCTTGGGATTTGGGCTTATATTTGTATAACATTCGGATTTACACTGAGGCAGAGACCTCTTGTAATGCGAAGGGTATTGGAGAGCCCCAGAGAAATGGTATCATCTTATTAGGAAAGCCAATTTTGTATGTAGTCTGTTTGCCAGGAGGTCTTGATAGACGTGCGTAGAGAATGAACTCGTTGCGTAGAGCTAGCTGCAGATTATGGTTCATGTCGTCAACAACTACGTCTGTTGCCTTGGTTACAATCCTTTTGGCGGCTCGTTGACCTCGACTGTGAGGTACGAGCCCAACTCAATGTCTGTAGAGTCTCTCCCAGGACCTGCTCTGGTCTTTTAGAGTGGTTGTTTAAGCCAGACTTTCCGTCAATATTATGATGATCTCGGGCGTAGATTTCTTGACGTGCGCTATTAGGTGGAGTGTTGTAGGGTCCTTTTGAATAGGTCAGGTGTTGAGAACGCTCAAAAAAACAGAATCGTGTAGGAAAGTTTGTGTTGCGTGAACATGTAGATTTTATAGGTTACGAAACTCATTCTGTAATGCCGATAGACAGTCCTATGCATAACTGTTGAGAGCCAAGAGCGGATTAACTCTTGTGATTTTGTGGAAAAGTAAATTTATTCATAAGCGAACGAAAGAAAATTGTAACATATTGAATTCTGAAACAGAAAGTAAACTCACTCAAAATAAGGGCTGAGTACTGACAGTGGCTGCGTAAAAGACTCATTACGTCTGAGAAAGTGAAAAAAGGGTGCCATGAAATATGGGCGACGGTAGACGTCAAAGATTGGTCAAAAATAGCAACACATGTTTCTATCATCCACCATAGTCGGCCGCTGTGGCCGAGTGGTTTTAGACGCTTCAGTCCGGAACCACGCTGCTGCTACGGTCGCAGGTTCGAATCCTGCCTCGGGCATGGATGTGTGTGATGTCCTTAGGTTAGTTAGGTTTAAATAGTTCTAAGTCTAGGGAACTGATGACCTCTGTCCCATAGGGCTTAGAGCCATTTGAACCATTTTTATCATTCACCATAGCAAATATGGAAGCAGCGGTACGTTTCAGAGGGAACTCGGTATGTGTCTTGGATGGACTCCATGAGAGTGCTGTTGTGGTAGGGGAAGACTTTCATTTCCTATTCGCAAACTACCAGAAGCTCACGTTTAGAACGGGAGGCAGGTACAAAGATTCACGTGAGATTCTCTCTTTCCTAGCGCTTTTCTAGGAGTATGGGAGTAATTTCTTTTCATGATATGGCGAGTCTACCTTACCTTAACTTGGCCGTCGGCTGCCTATTCTGTCGCCATAGTCGTCAGTTTACCTAAGGAGGGAAGCTGTGTCTGACATTTATCTGAGAATAGTGTAAACTGTGTTCTGCGTGTTACTGTAATTGTTGAAGAAGAGATAGGGGATCAGTCCAGTGTTTTCCTAAACGGCAGCGAATAACCGCGTGAAAGCCACACTCAGATTGAACAGTGTTCCAGACCAAAGGTGGCAAATCTGCCTCGCCGATTCGATCCTGTACTAGTTATCTCTCCGACTAGAATGCGCTGGGCATTGCGCGCTAAGATATACGCTTAGGTAATTTCTTGTGAGATTCAACTAACGGTAGTTTCGGAAAAATGACTTTAAGCAGTCGGTTAGACATTATAATAGCGGAGGTAACGTACTAGTTTTGCCGACAAACAGCACACACGTACTTTTCTTTTCGGTTATTAAAGTGATAAGAATCAGCGGAAACAAAGCTACTACATCATCACTGACCAGTAGTGTTGAGAGAATGGTTAAGTAGGCCAAAAAGAGATTTTTTATTGGTAGAGACAACAAAAAATTGTTATAAATTACTCAAGCAGTCAACAGCAAACATTCATCACTGAAGCGAAAAATGTCGATAATGTACGGCAAAAATCCTTAAGCAATGAAGGTCACTAGCTGGAAACGCTTATGAAGTAGACGTGGGTGTGAAAGATACGCCACCATCTGTAATAAATATTGTTATTTTCAAACATTCTCTCTCTATTGCTGTACCAACGTTTTGTTTTAAGACTTACTTTTTTAAGATTTATTTGTACTCAGGTGCTGTTTACTCTTTCCGTCCTCTGCTGGCCTCCTCTGTTACTCCCTTTTGTCCCTTTAACTGCAACAGATTCACCTATTCCATCTGTGTGTCCTGATCACTTCAAATGACGAACGTCCTCCGTTGAATACGTTTGTCGGAATACATTTTACTGTTAACGTGTCGGACACATATTCTACTTAAAACGAGTTTTTATGCACCATTATTCAAAATAATGCTTTGTACAGTTGTTGTTAGCACGTTATCGTAAGACAGTTGTTGTTCGTCTTGTATAGTCAGTTGAGAACACTTAACGATAGATTCGTTATTAAAAAGTATACTTATCAGTTCACTGTCAGCCTAGATATTACTTCTGTGAGCTCATAATTTAACACTGTTTTACATTTTCTTCGACGAAGCGGGCACAACATCTTCACTATTCGAAATAATTTCTCGTAACCTCCAATTGCTAGGCAGATGCTCTCCAGGACGCGTATTACAGTACCTGTGTCCGACGTAAGTTTTATTGACCTGCGGGAGAGGGTGCTTACAAAATCCTCTTTGACGAATTCTTGAGTATTTTTCGTCTTCCTGGCACAGGTAAAAAATACCGTAGGAACGATGGAAGAGGTAGATAACATTCAGTTAAGAGCAGCGTGCACCTTCACTTTCTTGTACAGTTATCGTATGCGAGTGAGAGAAATTCCCAACAAACTTCCATGGAAAACACCAATAAAAATACGTAGTAAATCGCAAATTACCCGAAAAAAAGACTAGTATAGAGAAGGAAGAAGGTAAATGTATTTTGCAGAACATGTACTCTATGTCACTCACCGTAAGAGTCTTGCAGAGTGTATATACTGAAGTAGACGTGAGGTACTGTCACCTGAAGTTTGTAGCCTCTACGCTGCTCTTGCCAGCTGCTTCAGCCCCCGCTGTCTTTCGCTTCACCTCAAACCCTTACCTAGAATTCAAGCCCCGACAACGAAATATGAGCAAGATGCATTAGTAACGCTTAAGGCAAGCCTCTTCAAAAGTTTGTGTGAGATATATATTTATAAACTTGACGTGTGGCTGTATTCATTCGGTTTCTGGAGTAGAGTTCCTTTACAAAGACACTCATACATCATGTAGCTTTAGGTGCGCGCCGTCCGCGCCTCTTTCTCTTCCCTCAGTCCGTTAGCGCTATTGACTTCGGCGCGTGGAACAGTTCGCCGAGAGCTTCTAAAAAGATTAAAGCGGCCCTGATAAAGTTGCATCGTGGGCACAGGAAATAAAAGGAGGGACACACGTTCCAGTAACGTTCCTCATACCGAAAGAAAATTATCTTGTTCATTCCTACGCCTGGACTAGCGCAGATACAGGGTGTTTCAAAAATGACCGGTATATTTGAAACGGCAATAAAAACTAAACGAGCAGCGATAGAAATACACCGTTTGTTGCAATATGCTTGGGACAACAGTACATTTTCAGGCAGACAAACTTTCGAAATTACAGTAGTTACAATTTTCAACAACAGATGGCGCTGCGGTCTGGGAAACTCTATAGTACGATATTTTCCACATATCCACCATGCGTAGCAATAATATGGCGTAGTCTCTGAATGAAATTACCCGAAACCTTTGACAACGTGTCTGGCGGAATGGCTTCACATGCAGATGGGATGTACTGCTTCAGCTGGTCAATTGTTTCTGAATTCTGGCGGTACACCTGGTCTTTTAAGTGTCCCCACAGAAAGAAGTCACAGGGGTTCATGTCTGGCGAATAGGGAGGCCAATCCACGCCGCCTCCTGTATGTTTCGGATAGCCCAAAGCAATCACACGATCATCGAAATATTCATTCAGGAAATTAAAGACGTCGGCCGTGCGATGTGGCCGGGCACCATCTTGCATAAACCACGAGGTGTTCGCAGTGTCGTCTAAGGCAGTTTGTACCGCCACAAATTCACGAAGAATGTCCAGATAGCGTGATGCAGTAATCGTTTCGGATCTGAAAAATGGGCCAATGATTCCTTTGGAAGACATGGCGGCCCAGACCAGTACTTTTTGAGGATGCAGGGACGATGGGACTGCAACATGGGGCTTTTCGATTCCCCATATGCGCCAGTTCTGTTTATTGACGAAGCCGTCCAGGTAAAAATAAGCTTCGTCAGTAAACCAAATGCTGCCCACATGCATATCGCCGTCATCAATCCTGTGCACTATATCGTTAGCGAATGTCTCTCGTGCAGCAACGGTAGCGGCGCTGAGGGGTTGCCGCGTTTGAATTTTGTATGGATAGAGGTGTAAACTCTGGCGCATGAGACGATACGTGGACGTTGGCGTCCTTTGGACCGCAGCTGCAACACGCCGAACGGAAACCCGAGGCCGCTGTTGGATCACCTGCTGCACTAGCTGCGTGTTGCCCTCTGTGGTTGCCGTACGCGGTCGCCCTACCTTTCCAGCACGTTCATCCGTCACGTTCCCAGTCCGTTGAAATTTTTCAAACAGATCCTTTATTGTATCGCTTTTCGGTCCTTTGGTTACATTAAACCTCCGTTGAAAACTTCGTCTTGTTGCAACAACACTGTGTTCTAGGCGGTGGAATTCCAACACCAGAAAAATCCTCTGTTCTAAGGAATAAACCATGTTGTCTACAGCACACTTGCACGTTGTGAACAGCACACGCTTACAGCAGAAAGACGACGTACAGAATGGCGCACCCACAGACTGCGTTGTCTTCTATATCTTTCACATCACTTGCAGCGCCATCTGTTGTTGAAAATTGTAACTACTGTAATTTCGAAAGTTTGTCCGCCTGAAAATGTACTGTTGTCCCAAGCATATTGCAACAAACGGTATATTTCTATCGCTGCTCGTTTAGTTTTTATTGCCGTTTCAAATATACCGGTCATTTTTGAAACACCCTGTATGACGAGCGTGTAAAATTAGTAAACTTCTAAATCAAATACGAAACCTCTTTACATAGTAAAACATGGTCACTTACATCCTAGGAGTTTTCTTACAAGGGAACAGAGTGAACGGACTACCCAGTTCACATCATAAAAAGTACTGGGAACTTTGAATATTTTTTCGGAAGAGAGCGTTCCAACAAAGCCCAAAGCGTAACTGGCGGAAGTGAGTAGCTACACCTCTTTTTATCTCTCTTCTTAATATATAAAGTTGCTGTGGTACCACATAAATGTCTTTCATCGTCTTTTCACAGCTTCCGACCAACACTCGCATTCGGGGGGACGGCAGTCTCACCTCCGAGAACGTGTCAATATGCAGAATTGCAGAATATGAGCAACGGAAAATCTGCACGCAAATCAACCAGTACCACTTCATTCTGCAAAAGGTGACTGAGTGGTGCTGGTTGACGGCATCATTATCCCAGGGCCATATTTTTTGAGGAGATGAGTGCTGCGGGTCCTGTTACCTGTGTCGTCACTGGTAAACGATATGAGTGTTCTTTGCGCATCAAAGTCATTCCAATACTTCAACGGCTTGGTTATGTGAGTAGGATCATTTTACTGCAAGATGACGGTCCTATGCACGCTGCACAACCAGTGAAGTGGCTGTTGCAGAGGCATTTCGGAAGTTCTAGAATTATGAGCCGTCATTTCCCCACAGTGTGGCCGTAGAGATCACCTGGTCTTAATCCGTGTCACTTCTGGCTGTTGGGTTATCTGAAAGATATTGTGTTCGGTGTCCCAATTATTAACGTAGCTGAATTGAAGGCATGCACTGCGCGACGCTTTCTGATAGTGATCCCCGAGTCACTCCGATCTGTTTTAGAACATGCAGGTCCTCGATTTCAATGTGTGGCATTAAACAGTGGGAAGCTTACTGTACATGTCTTGTGACAGTCTCATGAAAATTATAAACCGATGTCTTTTTCTTTTTACCCGGGTTTTGGCCTCAGGACAATAGAAAACCGATTTTTTATGATATCAAGTATACCAGTTTTTGTAGTTAAGAACCTACGCGTTTGATTCTACATTTTGTTTACGATGTAAATGTAAATCTTTGTAAGCTAACGGTTGGTACTGATGTTCGTATGGTACTTGCAAGAGCTTGTGTAGTAACAATAATATGGCTACGCCTTGACATTACTGGCACATAAGCTACTTGTGTGATAGTTTTGTGTTCCCTACGGGGTTGTTTGTGGTGAGGCCTCAAACCATCGGAATCCTTGAATTCGGTGGCCGTCCTCGAACTCCGCCATCGGGGTGAGTGATGTTGGTGTGTGTTTCTATCCAAACGCCGTAACTCTAGGGCTTGTCGCTACGAGGCTACAGGCGGAATACAAGCCGCAATCGGTGTAACAAGGTAAAATGCCCATGAAGTGATAATAGCAGATGTAACTACCATGAATTCTCATCGAAATCAAACACAACAATCAAGCTGCAAAATGGTGGGAGGCAAGGAGACTCATCGACATCAAGCATCACGATAGGAACCGAAAACTATTATATTCACGTCGTTGTTCCTGGATCACGCGAAACGTAGTTCGTAACTGGATAATGCAACCATAAACCATGTTGTACTGTACAATCAAATTTGCAAAACTGTAGTAAATTTCGAACAAAAGTAGAATCATATGTCGGCTCGTAACTGTACAACCAAGAACACTTGATATTTGACGATTACAGCGCTATCTAACGGAAAAAAATGTGTTGAATAAACTGTACGTATTTCTTGGCGTAGAATCCAAATATGCGATAAAAATGAGGGGCCCCTATTTCAAAATACGTTGTTGAGCCCGCCCACGCAGAGGAATAATTTGGAGGTGGCTACTTGCAGGACAGACAGATGTCTCCTTTCTTGATATCAACTTGTCACCTGTCATATATTTTTGAACGATGCTTCGTTTTCGAGATATTTAGTTGTCTCAAGTAAAACAAACATCCTGAATATGAAGGGCGTAACGGGTGTAAGTGAAGTTATTTTTATATGTGGTACCTTAGTACGTAGAAACGTCAGTGTGCTGATTGTTTTTTCTCTGTGTCGAACAGTCTTCTCACAAACAACGACCTGATATTTTCTACAAAGCCGTAACTGCACCACTAAGTGGGCTATATCTGTCAGTACAGACTAATTATTTGAATTCATGTGTCCACACTACAATACCTGAGCTGCTGCCCATGGGAAAATAAGCATTAATGGCTTACTCTTGCCATATCTGCTGGGAAGTACTACACAGCTTAAAAACATATCACGTTTAATAGCTATAAGTCTGGAGATCACGTACTGTTTTTCATCACACGGTCCTGTCACCAATAGAAATACTTGCATTTATACCCGTTACATCCTCTATTTATATACAGTACTGGCCATTAAAATTGATACACTACGAAGATGACGTGCTACAGGCGGGAAATTTAACCGACAGGAAGAAGATGCTGTGATACGCAAATGATTAGCTTTTCAGAGCATTCATATAAGGTTGGCGCCGGTGCCGATACCTACAACGTGCTGACATGAGGAAATTTTCCAACCGATTTCTCATACACAAACAGTAGTTGACCGGCGTTGCCTGTGAAACGTTGTTGTGATGCCTCGTGTAAGGAGGAGAAATGCGTCCCATCACGTTTCCGACTTTGATAAAGGTCGCCTATCGCGATTACGGTTTATCGTATCGCGACATTGCTGCTCGCGTTGGTCGAGATCCAATGACTGTTAGCAGAATATGGTATCGGTGGGTTCAGTAGGGTAATACGGAACGCCGTGCTCGATCCCAAGGGCCTCGTATCACTAGCAATCGAGATGACAGGCATCTTATCCGCATGGCTGTAACGGATCGTGCAGCCACGTCTCGATCGCTGAGTCAACAGATGGGGACGTTTGCAAGACAACAACCATCTGCGCGAACAGTTCGACGACGTTTGCAACAGCATGGACTATCATCTCGGAGACCATGGCTGCGGTTACCCTTGACGCTGCATCACAGACAGGAGCGCCAGCGATGGTGTACTCAACGACTAACCTGGGTACACGAATGGCAAAACGTCGTTTTTACGGATAAATCCATGTTCTGTTTACAGCATCATGATGGTCGCATCCGTGTTTGGCGACATCACAGTGAAAGCACATTGGAAGCGTGTATTCGTCATCGCCATACTGGCGTATCACCCGGCGTGATGGTATGGGGTGCCATTGCTTACACGTCTCGGTCACCTCTTGTTCGCATTGACGGCACTATGAACAGTGGACGTTACACTTCAGGTGTGTTGCGACCCGTGGCTCTACCCTTGATTCAATCCCTGAGAAACCCTACATTTCAGCAGGATAATGCACAACCGCACGCTGCAGGTCCTGTACGGGCCTTTCTGGATACAGAAAATGTTCCACTGCTGCCCTGGCCAGCACATTCTCCAGCTCTCTCACCAACTGAAAACGGCTGGTCGATGGTGGCCGAGCAACTGGCTCGCCACAATACGCCGGTCACTACTGTTGATGAACTGTGGTATCGTGTTGAAGCTGCACGGGCAGCTGTACCTGTACACGCCATCCAAGCTCTGTTTGACTCAATGACCAGACGTATCAAGGCTGTTATTACGGCCAGAGGTGGTTGTTCTGGGTACTGATTTATCAGGATCTATGCACCTAAATTGCGTGAAAATGTAATCACATGTCAGTTCTAGTATAATATATTTGTCCAATGAATACCCGTTTGTCATCTGCATTTCTTCTTGCTGTAGCAATTTTAATGGCCAGTAGTGTAGAAATCAGTTACTGTTCGATTATATCGTTGGTGACAAACCACTAGTGACAATTTAAAATCTTTAGGAGGAGCTATCCGGAGCGACCTACAGTGAAATTACGATATAGAATTGGTTGTAGGAGAAGCAGATGCCTAGCAGTACCAGGCTGAGGTTCATTTAAGGAATCTTAAGAAAACGTAATTCGTCCACGAAGGAAATGGTTTGGAAAACACTCGATCGATAGTGTCTTGAATACCGCTCTACTGTGCGAGACACTAACCACATAACTAGACTTGTTTAATAGGAAACAGAATAGACGCTACGAAGAACGGTGTATCTCTTCACATATTCGTTCGGTAAATGCAATAACGTCACGCACATTCTCAACAAACCCCCGTGGCAGAGGCTACAAGATACGTCATACGCATTACAGACAGGTGTATTTTTAAAATTCTGGGATCCCACGTTCCAAGAAGAGTCGGGCCGCATATTAATTCTTTCCACATACTTCACGTAAAATCCACGAACCATTAGCGAATGGAAGTTAGAAGGAGAAGCGATATAAATACAGATGTAGTAGGAAGTCAGTTAATTCGTTTAAGAAGATAAATTGACCGACCATACAACAAAAGCGGGCTAACACTCTCATATCCTCAGGATGAAGAGCTTATAGAAATTATGAAACAAAATTAAGGAACAGCTCCTATTCTGAGGCTATATAGTCGGAATTACTTCACGAAATTAAACACCAAATGATTCCTACACAATCACCTATTGAATGAGTGTTTAATGTGAGACAGGACACCACATACCTGCAAGGATGCAGACGTTATTATTGTTGTTGTGCTCTTCAGTCCTGAGACTGGTTTGATGCAGCTCTCCATGCTACTCTATCCTGTGCAAGCTTCTTCATCTCCCAGTACCTACTGCAACCTACATCCTTCTGAATCTGCTTAGTGCATTCATCTCTTGGTCTCCCTCTACGATTTTTACCCTCCACGCTGCCCTCCAATGCTAAATTTGTGATCCCTTGATGCCTCAGAACATGTCCTACCAACCGATCCCTTCTTCTAGTCTACTTGTGCCACAAACTTCTCTTCTCCCCAATCCTATTCAGTACCTCCTCATTAGTTTTGTGATCTACCCATCTAATCTTGAGCATTCTTCTGTAGTACCACATTTCGAAAGCTTCTATTCTCTTCTTGTCTAAGCTATTTATCGTCCGTGTTTCACTTCCATACATAGCTACACTCCATACAAATACTTTCAGAAACGACTTCCTGACACTTAAAGCTATACTAGAGGTTAACAAATTTCTCTTCTTCAGAAACGATTTCCTTGCCATTGCCCTCTATACCCCTTCCACCTTTCTGCCTTCCCTTCTTTGCTTAGAACTGGGTTGCCATCTGAGCTCTTGATATTCATACAAGTGGTTCTCTTTTCTCCAAAGGTCTCTTTAATTTTCCTGTGGGCAATATCTATCTTACCCCTAGTGACACAACCCTCTACATCCTTACATTTGTCCTCTAGCCATCCCTGCTTAGCCATTTTGCACTTCCTGTCGATCTCATTTTTGAGACGTTTGTATTCCTTTTTGCCTGCTTCATTTACTGCATTTTTATATTTTCTCCTTTCATCAATTAAATTCAATATTTCTTCTGTTACCCAAGGATTTCTATTAGCCCTCGTCTTTTTACCTACTTGATCCTCTGCTGCCTTCACTACTTCATCCCTCAAAGCTACCCATTCTTCTTCTACTGTATTTCTTTCCCCCATTCCTGTCAATTGTTCCCTTATGCTCTCCCTGGAACTCTCTACAACCTCTGGTTCTTTCAGTTTATCTAGGTCCCATCTCCTTAAATTCCCACCTTTTTGCAGTTTCTTCAGTTTCAATCTGCAGTTCATAACCAATAGATTGTGATCAGAATCCACATCTGCCCCTGTAAATGTCTTACAATTTAAAACCTGGTTCCTAAATCTCTCTCTTACCATTATATAATCTATCTGATACCTTTTAGTATCTCCAGGATTCTCCCAGGTATACAACCTTCTTTTATTACTATTTAAAAAGAAAACGGCGTGGGCGATACTACAGTCGCTAAATTCCACAGACCAATTTGCCTGATGAACAAGGGGGTAAAAATACCGGCACAACTTCTAGGGAATCAATTCTTGGCACACACTGATCTAATATATCTTAGTCAAACACAGTGTGGTTTTACGAAGGGAAAGTCGGTCGACGACTCAAGAATACTGCCGACTGCAATCGTTGATGCGAGTTTGAGATAGTTGAAGTTATCCATGTGTTTGTATAACTCCTCTCGAGACTATTGTCGTGTTGCTGTAGTGACAGGAACGTCTCGATATACTATAATCAAAAGACAAATAACAAAATAATACCCTCATGGATCTTTATGTGAAATTATGTTCGCAGATGTAGTAATCGAACCACTGCTGAAAATGACAGAAAAACGTACAGTGATAGCCGGCGTCGTTGCATAAGAGCGATATCGTCATAGTAGTTCATGAAAACCCTAAAATCCACAAAGAGCAAAAGTCTCACACAGATTATCTCATGAATCAACTATCTGAATGCAATAAATTGAGTATTGCTCCAAACAAGACTGTTTACATGTTTCTGAAGGAAAGTTGTCCAAAACTAGGATTCTTTAGCCGGCCGAAGTGGCCGTGCGGTTAAAGGCGCTGCAGTCTGGAACCGCAAGACCGCTACGGTCGCAGGTTCGAATCCTGCCTCGGGCATGGATGTTTGTGATGTCCTTAGGTTAGTTAGGTTTAACTAGTTCTAAGTTCTAGGGGACTAATGACCTCAGCAGTTGAGTCCCATAGTGCTCAGAGCCATTTGAACCATTTTTAGGATTCTTTATGACCAAATACATAGTGCTCCGATTAGCAGAAAAAAGGTAACTGAAATCTGGCAATATATCTGTATGAGGGAAGTATGTTCAACACCCACATGTATGAAATCTGTGAGGAATCCCCTAAGCTTATGCAAGGAATAGTCACTATTAGAAAAATAATTTTTGTTACCACAAAATCTCGTTTAACTTGATCATTATTAGAAACTTACTTATATAAGTATGACACAGAGACAGTCGAATTGGTCCAAAAACTCGATCAAACGATCAAAGCTAATGCAGAGAATGTCTGATGATGAAGTCGCAGTTTTCTATGACATACGTAACAAACTATCATGTGATGCTCTAAACAGACTATCAGACACAATATCGTATAGAAAGCTATAAAAAATATCGGTATTTTCAGAAAGAAATCGTACCTCAACCACCTCAGTGACTAAAAGCAGTTTCTAACCGAAGATCTAACATCAGAGGAATGACAGTAAAAAGGCGCAGGCTGATGTCTGGCACGGAGCACTAGAAGCATGTACCACAAGCCTCAAATCCTCAGTTTCTGGAGAGATCCTTCGGATCAAGTTTTGTACGTTTTTCACGACCAGAACTTTGTAACATTTGCCACCAGGACAGGAACAGGAGTTTCAAAAACCAAATTCAATTTATTTTACTGTAATGAGATTCCTTTGATATCTGAAGATATGTAAAGCGCTAGCGTTCTGTGGAATTCGTCTGATCTATATTTTCTAAATGGAAAAACCTAAAACGTCAAAAGAAGGAGTTTAATAACTATTCAGACCTTGAATGGACTCTTGCAGTACTTCGCAATATCCTGCAACTCGTGTTCCAAGGAACTATTCGAGTATAGTCACTAGTAAAAGTCGGTGAACAGTCCTAAAATGTGATAGTACTTTGAAAGAGATTTTCTTTCTTCTCTGCAGTTCTATCAGACATCTTTTGTCACAAGCAAAAAAAAAAAAAAACACGAAGAGCTATTTAGCAACCGATTTTGTCCATCTAGCTCTCACTAAATGCTGTTGTTCTGCCACACATAACACGTGAAACAACATCGAAGAGTGTGACATTGACGCCACAATCACACCATATAGACACTGACATCGAGAAAAATGTGTGTGAATGTTAACCCTAACTGATTTCCTACTTCCATCTACAAGAATATTTATCACGTTTCTTAGATGCAACCTCTCATCGATTTTTATAATAAAATTCTTTAATTTCATATAAATGTGTGAGAAATTCCAGCTGCATCTTATTTCCTTAAAGTACGGATGCGTGCTGGAAAGTTAATAATTAAGATTTTTTTTATTTCCTTCTCCGTGACGGTTGAGGTGTTACATGTCATGCATATTACGCGGTTGACTTTCCCGCTTCACTGACGCAAGTTGCAATTCTCTCCCGCTAGAGGGCAACGAATCGTAGCGCATAACATTTGAACTGTGTAACGGAACTATGCTGATGCGTGAGAAACAGTTTATAACCGCAGAAAACGTTCGTCCACACTTGGAGCACCCTCCCCTCGAGTATGATAACACCAGACTACACACGAGCGCTGCAACATTTGCAACAATCCAACGCCTTAGGGTCACTCTCAGTGATCATCCTCCGTACAGTCCCCATTTGATCCCTTCCTATTTTCATCTGTTTCCAAAACGTAGGTGACATTTTCGACGAATTATGTTTGATAGTGATAAAGCGTTGTAAGCAGATGTTGGTCGGTTGATTTGGAAGAGGGGACCAAACAGCGAGGTCAGCGGTCCTATATGCAGAGGTAAGGTTATGACATTGTCAACAAAGTCAAACGCTCTACAGTGACAGTATCAACGAACTGGTCTCTTGTTAGGGGAAAGGTGTTCATCGCCAGGGTGACTATATCGAGAAATGAATATGTAGCCATGAAGAATGACGATTTTCAGTATTAATAAAGTCTGTGTATTTAAAGAGCTTTAAGCGTTTTAAACACAAAAAATTGGGAAGCTTTTCTTTCCAGCACACCTTCATACTAGAATATCCTGAGTATAGTAATACTCACTTTGAATGTTGAAGTACTGCCGTCATTGTGTCACTTTTAATTAAATTAGTTTTCTTTCATGGCTACGCCTCGACATGTATTCGGACCATTCACTGTTACGCACAACTGTGAACGTTATATCTTCCATCATTTGTCCTTATACCTAAAAAATTAACACTTGGTTTAAGAATCATGATAGAAGGTTGTATACATGGAAGAACCCTGGAGATACTAAAAGGTATCAGATAGATTATATAATGGTAAGACAGAGATTTAGGAACCAGGTTTTAAATTGTAAGACATTTCCAGGGGCAGATGTGGACTCTGACCACAATCTATTGGTTATGACCTGTAGATTAAAACTGAAGAAACTGCAAAAAGGTGGGAATTTAAGGAGATGGGACCTGGATAAACTGAAAGAACCAGAGGTTGTACAGAGTTTCAGGGAGAGCATAAGGGAACAATTTACAGGAATGGGGGAAAGAAATACAGTAGAAGAAGAACGGGTAGCTTTGAGGGATGAAGTAGTGAAGGCAGCTGAGGATCAAGTAGGTAAAAAGACGAGGGCTAGTAGAAATCCTTGGGTAACAGAAGAAATATTGAATTTAATTGATGAAAGGAGAAAATATAAAAATGCAGTAAATGAAGCAGGCAAAAAGGAATACAAACGTCTCAAAAATGAGATCGACAGGAAGTGCAAAATGGCTAAGCAGGGATGGATAGAGGACAAATGTAAGGATGTAGAGGCTTATCTCACTAGGGGTAAGATAGATACTGCCTACAGGAAAATTAAAGAGACCTTTGGAGAAAAGAGAACATCAAGAGCTCAGATGGAAACCCATTTATAAGCAAAGAAGGGAAAGCAGAAATGTGGAAGGAGTATATAGAGGGTCTATACAAGGGCGATGTACTTGAGGACAATATTATGGAAATGGAAGAGGATGTAGAAGAAGATGAAATGGGAGATACGATACTGCGTGAAGAGTTTGACAGAGCACTGAAAGACCTGAGTCGAAACAAGGCCCCCGGAGTAGACAACATTCCATTGGAACTACTGACGGCCTTGGGAGAGACAGTCCTGAAAAAACTCTACCATCTGGTGAGCAAGATGTATGAAACAGGTGAAATACCCTCATACTTCAAGAAGAATACAATAATTCCAATCCCAAAGAAAGCAGGTGTTGACAGATGTCAGAATTACCGAACTATCAGTTTAATAAGCCACAGCTGCAAAATACTAACACGAATTCTTTACAGACGAATGGAAAAACTGGTAGAAGCCGACCTCGGGGAAGATCAGTTTGGATTCCGCAGACATACTGGAACACGTGAGGCAATACTGACCTTACGATTTATCTTAGAAGAAAGATTAAGGAAAGGCAAACCTACGTTTCTAGCATTTGCAGACTTAGAGAAAGCTTTTGACAATGTTGACTGGAATACTCTCTTTCAAATTCTAAAGGTGGCAGGGGTAAAATACAGGGAGCGAAAGGCTATTTACAATTTGTACAGAAACCAGATGGCAGTTATAAGAGTCGAGGGGCATGAACGGGGAAGCAGTGGTTAGGAAGGGAGTAAGACAGGGTTATAGCCTCTCCCCGATGTTATTCAATCTGTATATTGAGCAAGCAGTAAAGGAAACAAAAGAAAAATTCGGAGTAGGTATTAAAATCCATGGAGAAGAAATAAAAACTTTGAGGTTCGCCGATGACATTGTAATTCTGTCAGAGACAGCAAAGGACTTGGAAGAGCTGTTGAACGGAATGGATGGTGTCTTGAAAGGAGGATATAAGATGAACATCAACAAAAGCAAAACGAGGATAATGGAATGTAGTCGAATTAAGTCGGGTGATGCTGAGGGTATTAGATTAGGGAATGAGACACTTAAAGTAGTAAAGGAGTTTTGCTATTTGGGGAGCAAAATAACTGATGATGGTCGAAGTAGAGAGGATATAAAATGTAGACTGGCAATGGCAAGGAAAGCGTTTCTGAAGAAGAGAAATTTGTTAACATCGAGTATAGATTTAAGTGTCAGGAAGTCATTTCTGAAAGTATTTCTATGGAGTGTAGCCATGTATGGAAGTGAAACATGGACGGTAAATAGTTTGGACAAGAAGAGAATAGAAGCTTTCGAAATGTGGTGCTACAGAAGAATGCTGAAGATTAGATGGTTAGATCACATAACTAATGAGGAGGTACTGAATAGGATTGGGGAGAAGAGGAGTTTGTGGCACAACTTGACCAGAAGAAGGGATCGGTTGGTAGGACATGTTCTGAGGCATCAAGGGATCACCAATTTAGTATTGGAGGGCAGCGTGGAGGGTAAAAATCGTAGAGGGAGACCAAGAGATGAATACACTAAGCAGATTCAGAAGGATGTAGGTTGCCTTAGGTACTGGGAGATGAAGAAGCTTGCACAGGATAGAGTAGCATGGAGAGCTGCATCAAACCAGTCTCAGGACTGAAGACCACAACAACAACATATCTTTGTGCAACTAAAAGTCACCGTATATCGTAAAATTGAAGTTAACTGTGATGTTCCATGAGATACTAATGTGCGACGTATCATGAGTTTTTCACTGTGTTTTTCTTTGCAAATACGAATTAATTCTGGTTTCAATCAAATATAGAAACTATACCTACTGAGGGTTGGTGTGGGGAGGAGGGTTAATTCTGGTTTCAATCAAATATAGAAACTATACCTACTGAGGGTTGGTGTGGGGAGGAGGGTACTTTGTGTACCACTGTCACTTATTCCATTTCTGTTCCAGTCGGCAATGGCTCGCGGGAAGGTTGTTTGTTCGTAAGCCTCTGTGTGGGATCCAATCCCTTCAAATTTTATCTTCATGATCTTTTCGCGAGATATACGTAGGAGGAGGCAACTTATAGATTAACTAATCTAGGACGTCGCTCTCGGAATATTAACAGCAAAATATATCGTGACGCAGAATGCCTATTTTGCAGCATTTGCCACTAGAGTTGACTCAGCATTTCCCTGAAACATTCGCGCTTGATGAATTAACCTGTAACGAAACATGTTGCTCTTCTTTGCATCTTCTCTATTTCCTCTATCAGTCTTAGCTGATACGGATCCCAGACTAACGAGCAATATTTAAGTATTAGTCGAACGACTGTTTTGTAAGCTACTACCTTAACCCTCTGTTTCCTGACATAAGAAAAAATTTACTTTTTAACATTTTCTTTGCAGAATTTATGCTATTATGGCCTCAAATCACGGTAGGATTTTTTGTAAAATTTTATTTTATTTTTCACAACTTTTTTCTCTCCTGGTACTCAGAAGTACCGTCAGACTTCATGGACCGAATCACAACATGCGCAGAAAAATGCTCGAATTTTTATAACTTGTACTTTATTCCACATAAATATTAAATATTTTTACATCAGAAAATTAATTAACAGAAATATATTTCTGAATTTTTTTTTAAATTTCGCATAAATTTACTCTAGAGCAACTTCCCAATACATAGTAACTTAGCTATACATTTTTGACAGTATATACATATCACATATTTAGTGATACATCATGAAATTGTAGGAAACAGTTCTTTTTCTCATTGCAGCACAAATACACTTTACATGTACTACATTGTGAATGTGGTCTCGACTGAATTTTATTTTTCGCACACATTTCGTTCGTCCTCTTTTACAACTGAACACTACAAAATGGTTTCCTCGGTTGCCAAGACGCACATCCTTCGGAACAGAAAAGTTACCCTTCCTTCTCTTTGGGAGAGTTATTTCATATTTAGCAGAGTTTCTCTTTTTGAGATTTGGCACTTGCTGTTCATTCATTAGCCCTAGTGCCACAGCACGCCGGAATTCCAGCAGTGGCAGTGCCCCATGTAAATCACTGAAAATGACGTAAGCATTGGCAAAAGCCATTTCTATTGCTCCCCAGAACAGACGGTGCCACCATTTCTTTTATCGCTTCTCAAGACCATAAGTTGAAGGTAATCTGTCTGCATGATCCACACCACCCATGTTTTTATTGTAATCACATACAATAACTGGACATGGTATAGTCATACTAGTTCCGTCTTTCTCTTTTCTTGTCACTACGCTCAGTTCAGTGCCATGGAAGTTTGACGCAAAATACACTACTTTATTTTCCTTCCATTGAAATATTGTTAGGTCTAAAGATGAGTCTCTGTGATTTGATTTAGACCTTTTTCTTTAGGTAAATTCCCCGGCAAACCTTTCCTGTTTGTTCTAATTGTTCCACAGGCAAATGTATTAACCGATTTCTGTGTGAGAAAAAGTGGACAGAACAACTAGTGAGAGGTAACGCATTGTTGCTACAATAAAGTGTTCGCACAATCTGACGGTACTAATAAGTCCGCCTTATATTTTCCACTTGATCTCATTCACTTGTAACGTAATGCTTCAAACTATTATAAAAAAAACAAAGAAGGTAAGTACGTACAACGGAAAACTCAACGGAAGTTTCAATAAATTGCGCAGAAATTCAGGCAACACCATGGAAACAAGCACATACAATCTTCTGTTTTCATAGCAGCGCGCGAAAAACAATTTCAAGCTCTGACCGCCAGAGAGGTCTATGTATTGCACAATAACATCTATGAAACAGTAGAGCAGAGTTACTGTTACGTACTGACAGGCTCTCAGATCACGAAACTGCACCACGAGAAAATAATGAGTGTCAAAACTTACTGGTACTTTTAAGTACCGTCAGGCAACAAAGGGTAAAAGGGTCTTCCTGTCTATGTATTCACAATACGTTACATCTGTTTATGTTAGGATCAACTGCCGTCGATCCTCTGTAGGTCCCCCAGCATGTCGCTTGAATATTATAGCGTTGCGATTTCTCTGCACACAGCAGCAACATCAGCGAAAAGCCTCAACGAACTTCCAGCGTTATCTTCTACTAGCTCATTTATACGGGAATGATGGGAAAATTAGTCGTCCTGTAATACTCCTTTTGGCCACAGACGACATTATTTTTCTTCTTACGACTTCTCTCCATTCATAATGGCAAACTGTGTTCTGTTTCCTAGCATTACAGCAATAGGCGGCAGTGCAGAACTACAAACATAAAAAAAAGTTTTGCATCACCTCGGTTCCGAGAGTTCCGGAACCTGTACAGAAAAATGGAATTGAGATCGACATAAACATAATTTCTGCCCTTTTTTGTGCTCATGAAAACCATACATTGCACGTTGTACCTCCATACAGCAAGACCTTCAGAGGTGGTGGTCCAGCTTGCTGTACACACCAGTACCTCTCATACCCAGTAGCATTGATGCACGCCTGTATTCGTCGTGGCATACTAGCCACAAGTTCATCAAGGCACTGTTGGTCAAGAGCGTTCCAGTCCTCAACAGCGATTCGGCATAGATCCTTCAAAGTGGTTCGTGGTTCACGCCGTCCATAAACAGCCCTTTTCAATTTATCCCAGGCATGTTCGATAGGGTTCATGTCTGGAAAACATGCTGGCCACTCTAGTCGAGCGATGTCATTATCCTACAGGAAGTCATTCAGAAGATGTGCACGATGGGGGCACGAATTGTCGTCCATGAAGACGAATGCCTCGCCAATATGCTGCCGATATGGTTGCGCTATAGGTCGGAGGATGGCAGTCACGTATCGTACAGCCGTTACGGCGCCTCCCATGACCACCAGCGGCGTACGTCGGCCCTACATAACGCCACCCGAAAACATCAGGAAAGTTTCACCTTACTGCACTCACTCGGCAGTGTGTCTAAGACGTTCAGCCTGGTCGTGTTGCTCCAAACACGTCTCCGACGAACGTCTGGTTGAAGGCAAATGCGACACTCATCGGTGAAGAGAACGTGATGCCAATCCTGAGCGATCCATTCGGCATGTTGTTGGACCCTTCTGTACCGCGCTGCATGGTGTCGTGGATGCAAAGATGGTCCTCGCCGTGGACGTTGGGAGTGAAGTTGCGCATCATGCAGCCTCTTCCGCACAGTTTGAGTCGTAAAACGAAGACCTGTGGCTGCACGAAAAGCATTATTCAACATGGTGCCGTTGCTGTCAGGTTTCCTCCGAGCCATAATCCGTAGGTATCGGTCATCCACTGCAGTAGTATCCCTTAGGCGGCGGCCTGGTTGAGGCATGTCATCGACACTTCCTGTCTCTTTGAATCTCCTGCATGTCCGAACAACAGCGCTTTGGTTCACTTCGATGCGCGTGGATACTTCCCTCGTTGAGAGCCCTTCCTGGCAAAAAGTAACAGTGCGGACGCGATCGACCCGAGGTATTGGCCGTCTAGGCATGGTTCAACTACAGACAACATGAACCGTGTACCTCTTTCCTGGAATCACTGGAACTGATAGGCGGTCGGACCCCCTCCGTTTAATAGACGCTGCTCATGCATGGTTGTTTACGTCTTTGGGCGGGTTTAGTGACATCTCTGAACAGTCAAACGGACTGTGTCTGTGATACAATATCCACAGTCAACATCTATCTTCAGCAGTTCTGGGAACCAAGGTCATGCAAAATTGTTGTTTGATGTGTGTATTCCGGCCGGTGTGGCCGTGCGGGTCTAGGCGCTTCAGTCTGGAACCGCGTGACCGCTACAGTCGCAGGTTCGAATCCTGCCTCGAGCATGGATGTGTGTGATGTCCTTAGGTTAGTTAGGTTTAAGTAGTTCTAAGTTCTGATGACCACAGATGTTAAGTCCCATAGTGCTCAGAGCCATTTGAACCATTGATGTGTGTATATTGAACTTCTTCCGGAAATCATGGAAGACGGAATCTACCTGGGCACCTGTATTTAAATATATTTTTTTTCGGAACCAATGTCGGTTCCTACAGAGGATATTTCCGGTCTTCACATACACTATGTGTTCAGAAGTATCCGGACACCCCCCAAAAAAAATACATTTTTCAGATTAGGTGCATTTGGTTGCCACCTACTGCCAGATACTCCATATCAGCGACCTCAGTAACCAATAGACATCGTGAGAGAGCAGAATGGGGCGCTCCGCGTAGCTCACGGATTTCGAACGTGGTCAGGTGATTGGGTGTCACTTGTGTCATACGTCTGTACGCGAGATTTCTACACTCCTAAACATCCCTAGGTCCACTGTTTCCGATATGACAGTGAAGTGGAAACGTGAAGGGAAACGTACAGCACAAAAGCGTAGAGGCCGACCTCGCCTGTTGACTGACAGATACCGCCGACTGTTGAAGAGGGTCGTAATGTGTAATAGGCAGACATCTATCCAGACCATCACTCAGGAATTCCAAACTGCATCCGGATCCACTGCAAGTACTATGACAGTTAGGCGGGAGGTGAGGAAACGTTGATTTCATGGTCGAACGGCTGCTCACGAGCCACACATTACGTCAGTAAATGCACAACGACGCCTCGCTTGGTGTAAGGAGCGTAAACGTTGGATGATTGAACTGTGGAAAAACATTGTGTGGAGTGACGAATCACATCACACAATGTGGCGATCCCATGGCAGGGTGTGGGTATGGCCAATGCCCGGTGAACGTTACCTGCCAGCTTCTGTAGTGCCAACAGTAAAATACGGAAGCGGCGGTGTTATGGTGAGGTAGTGTTTTTCGGGGAGGGGGCTTGCACCCCTTGTTGTTTTGCGTGGTAATATCACAGCACAGGCCTACATTCATGTTTTAAGCACCTACTTGCTTTCCACTGTTGAGGACCAATTCGGGATTGGCGATTCCATTTTTCAATACGATCGATCTCCTGTTCACAATGCACGGCCTGTGGTGGAGTGGTTACATGACAATAATATCCCTGTAATGGACTGACCTGCACAGAGTACTGATCTGAATCCTATAGAACACTTTCAGAATGTTTTGGAACGCCGACTTTGTGCCATGCCTCACCGACCGGCATCGATATCTCTCCTCAGTTCTGCACTCCGTGAAGAATGGGCTGCCATTTCCCAAGAAACCTTCCAGCACCTAATTGAACTTATACCTGCGAGAATGGAAGCTGTCATCAAGGCTAAGGGTGGGCCAACACCATATTGAATTCCAGTATTAGCGACGGAGGACTCCACGAACTTATAAGTCATTTTCAGCCAGGTGTTCGGATACTTTTGATCATGTAATGTATATCAAAATTCGCTAGCACAGAACATGTTCCAAATTCTGCAACAAACCTTCTAAGGAGTGTGTCAGAACTCTCCCTTACATGAAACAATATATTCAACTTATTGCATTGTGTAAGCACTCAGATATCGATAGTAACAATCTGAGAGCGAAACATGGGAGCGCGATTCTAAGCATTGCTGTGAGATGAGGTCTGTCTAAGAGAGTGGAAGTAGTAGTGTCGTTCGAGAGCTTGGAGACAAAAGGCGTGTCACGCTGCCCTCACTTCGATGATGACAGAACTTACTACACTCAAGGCCTGATTTCATTTATATAGCCAGCAGAGATTTAGCCACTTTAAGATGGAATTCAAGGTAAAATTCGTACGCACAGCGCAAAAGCAATTGCACGATTATGCTTGTGATTGTTAGTCCAAGTTTGCAGTAACCCCACGTTTTGCTTGTCAGTTAAAGAAGCTTCCTAGTCCTCCAAATAATAATTATTATTCTCCACATCTAATTAATAAATAAACTCTGTGGTTATTAAATGTTAATGTAACTTCGAAAGTGAAATAATTTGTTAATCTGGCACTCAGCCATTATTGATATCTATGTCATTGTAATTGTCATTGTCTATTACTGGTTATGGGTTATGATGATTCTGAAATTTTAAATAGACTTAATTTATGTTATCCCTTCTCACAAGTTATTTAGTAGTTAACAGGATCCTAACAAACTCCTTTTTATTAAATTCATTCTTAGTAACAAGCTTAAGCCGCTGCTGATGCATGCTGCTGCGCATTGCTGTACATCACATGGAAAACGCAGTCACCTAAAGAGGTGAGTACAAAACGTAGGGCCAAAACAGAGACACTGATACACGACAACATGTCATGTATTCTATTCCAGTAAATTCCATTGCACAAGCCAGATTCTGTATTACTTTTAAATTCTTATTCAAATCATCATCATCATCATCAGCCAATTCAATCATTAGATGATGTGGCCTCTTCGAGTCGTGGATTCAGGTAGGCTTTCAGAAGTCTTCTCCAAGTGGGACGGTCTTGGGCAGTTCTCTGCCAGGTGTTACCAGCGATCTTCTTGATGTCTTTGTCCTATCTGTCTGGTGGTCTTCCTCTAGGCCTCCGGTGCTCTCTCGGACTCCACTCCAGTACTAGCTTCGTCCATCTGTCGTCTTTTTTTCTTGCGACGAGGCCAGCCCACTGCCATTTCAAGAAACCTACTCTCTCTAAGATGTCATTAACCTTCGTCACAGACCAGATGTCATCTGCCCTTTTCCTGTCCTTTCTTGTATAGCCCAGCATTGATCTCTCCATGGCTCTCTGTGCTGTACTAAGTTTCCCTTTTGTAAATGAGTTCAGTGTCCATGTCTCGCAGCCATACGTCATCACAGGAAGAATGCATTGATCACATACTGCTTTCTTCAGATTTACTGGCAGTTTTGATCTGAATACTGTTGAATTCTTCCCAAATGATTGCCAGCCAAGCTTGATGCGTCGATAGATTTCTGGCCTTATGTCTCCCTTCATATTTATAATCTCGCCAAGGTAGACATATTCACTGACCTTGACTTTCACATCTCCAGCTGGGACCCATTTGTTGGATATTACTTTTGTTTTGGAAAGGTTTATGTTCAAGCCAACCAGCTGACATTCCGATGCAAGATCTGTAACTAAGTTTTGGAGCTCTGCGAAGTCTTTGGCCAGTAAGGCAATATTATCAGCATATCTCAAGTTGGTAAGCCTTCTTCCATTAATTCTAATTCTCTTACCTTCCCAGCTCAGCTTGGACATAGCCATTTCCAATACAGCTGAGAACAGTTCTGGGTAGATGGGATCGCCTTGCTTGACACCCCTCATGATGCGGAATTCTTGAGTTGATTCGCCGATGTTAACATAAGCTGAAGAATTCTCGTAGAATTTCCTGAGCACTTCAATGTATGCTGCTCCCACTCCTTGCTCACTCAAAGCTTGGAGGACAGCTACATGGCTAACGGAGTCAAATGCCTTTTCAAAGTCAACAAAGGCAATGCAGAGAGGCAGTTGGTATTCATTCGCTCTGCTTATCACTTCACTAACGGTCAGAATGTGGTCAATAGTGCTAAAATTGCTTCGGAATCCAGATTGTTCTATAGGTTGGGCTGAGTCTAGGGTGGAACTAATTCGGTTTAACAAGATCTTTGTGAAAATTTTGTACAAAATTGAGAGCAAGCTGATAGGACGGTAGTTTTTAATATTGTGAATACTTCCTTTCTTGTGTATCAAAATAATCTTAGCCTTGTTCCACGATAGTGGGATTGAAGCATAGTGCAGGCAGGAAGTAAATACTTTTGCCAGGTGATTTATTGTTACCTCTCCTACCAGTTTGAGGATGTCAACGCTGAGCTCATCATCACCCGGCAGTGTTCCCTTCTTCATGCTATCTAGAGCACACTTGACTTCCGATGGGAGTATATCTGGAACTCTAGGTATATCATTTAAATTAGATACACTCAAATTTTCCCCTGGATTGCTATACAAATTGCTATAAAAGTCTCTGATGAACTTCAAAACCGCCTCCTTTTCAGTGATTCGACTGTCATTTCCATCGAGTGCGATAATCTGCTTTCTACCGATTGTGAGTTTGCGTTTGGCTGACTTTAAACTTGTCTTGTTCTCCAAGCTTGCTCGTAAGATGTCTTCAGTGAATTTTCATTTCTCTTCGCACTGCCTTACATAGTTCGGAATACGCAACCACGTCACGATCGGTTTGCATTTTCATTTCTCTCCTCTGTTGTAAAAGGGTTTCAGTTTTGGCACTGAATTTCTTTGGTTGTTTATTTTTTTGGCATAAGCCACCGACTTCTTGTGCACTTTAAACAATCATACGCAGTGAGATATCCTCTCCAAATGTTAGTTTTAAGTTTTTCATGTAACGATCTGTTAAGGGCTTAAATGACAGTGAAACTGACACTCATGCACAGTGTTATATAGGTTAGATTCCGTTTACTGATAGCTCAGGTTGCTTATCGCGTCCATTTTCACTGACGAATACAGGCAATATTGGCTGTAGCTACGTTACATATTGGTTGCATGTACGTAACAACCTAGGTCAAAGATATAGTTTTGTTCGTGTGTTTGCCGATCCTTCTTGAAAACGGAAAAGTCATGTGGCGTTTTTCCAATCATTGCGAACGCTTCGCTCCTCTAGAGATCTACGTTACACTACTGCTAGAAGACTGCCAAGTTCCTTCGCATACTGCATCTAGAACCGAACTGGTATCCCGTCAGATCCAGTGATCTTCCTTCTGCTGAGCGATTGCAGTTGCTTTCCTGTCCCACGGTTACTTATTTCTATATCAGTCATTTTGTTGTTCGTGCAGTGATTTAAAGCAGGAAGTACAGTGTGATCTTTCTTTGTACAACAGTTTTGGAAAATTACATTTAGTATTTTGGCCTTCCCTCTTGTCATCTTCCGTTTCACTGCCGTTATGGGCACGGAGTGTCTTCACGGATGGTTTCGATTCGTTTACTGGTTCAAGATAAGAAAAAAACTTCGTAGAACTTTCTGCCAAGTTGGTGGACAGACTTTTACTTTCAAATTAGCTGAACGCTTCAAACACTGGTCTCTTTACGCTAATTTTGGCTTCGTTTAGTTTTGTTTGTCTCTGAGGCTTTGGATGCATTTAAATTTGCAGTGAAGCTCTCTTGGCTTTCTTAGAAGCTTCCTACCACTGTTTTCGACCCAGAGTGAGTTTTTTTCATCGCTCACAATTTTGCCTGCCTAAACCACATTGTACGACACTCTTCAGCTTTGTCCCTTGATTCCCAACGTTGTCAGTGCTGGAGATAAAATTTTGGCGTTGACCTGTTAGGTAAGCTGAAATCCGTCTCTGTCGCACTTGCTTTAGAAAGAGCGTCCTGCGTTTCTTCGTTTTTCTATTTGTAGTCGTATTCAGTGATATTGTAACTGCTAATGATCAGTAATTCCCTTTTTTACGCCAACTGAGTCGAAACATTCCGGTCTGTTTGCCACCAGCAGCACTAAGACATTATCTCGAAGAGTCAGTTCTCTGATTAACTGCACAAGGTAATTTTCGGAACAATTTCACTCGATTCTCTGTCCGTCCTAATCACCTGAGTCTCCCAGTCCATAGTCGGTAAGTTAAAATCTCAACCTAAAAAAATAACATGAGCAGGAATTTTACGCATTATAATCACTAAATTTCCACTCAGATGTTCCGCCATTGCTGTTGAGGCAGGTGAGCTATAAAAGCATCCGATGACCATATTTGATCCACGTTTAAATCTTATCTCAACCCAAATTATTTCACATTTTTAATCTGTACTAATCTCACAAAATACTATCGTATTTTTATTTCTATAAACACAACTTCACCGCCTGCATTAAGCCTATCTTTCCGATACAAATTCCAGTCAGACTTCAGAGGTTCATTGCTGTTTACATCTTGTTTCAGCCAGCTTTCTGTCCCTATACTATGTGGGCATTGTGGCCGTTTATAAGAGATGCTTATTCCGGGACCTTTCCAGAGACGCTCCTTCATTTAACTAATACTATACTGACGTTGTCTTTCACCGATCTGCTATGACGTATGGTACCCTGTCTTTCTGCAACTTAGAGGGATTTATCTATCCTTGAAAATCCACATGTGCATGACATACGTACTCCACTATCCCGGCAGCCGCTCCTTACGTGTAGTGCACGCCTGACCTGTGAATGGAGGTCCTTCATTTCATAGCCCGAAGTGGAGGTCAAGAAATCAGTATCAAAGATACATTATGAAAATATTTACGCATGCATCTAGGCGTTGGTGTGGCGTCACTAATTCGAAAAGCCTGCGTCGCTGATTACAGCTCGTAACGGGCATGGATGTGGATACTACATGTGTTGTTGATATATGTTCTCTATATGAATTAAAATGTAGTTCAACTAGTCGATTATAATTTTGCAAAGTGGCCTGGAACTGTCATTGCACTGTCAGTTATGTGAAACACCTTTAACACATCTGTTAGTTCAAAAAGTCTGTATCTTCACCACCGTTATCCCTTATCACCTTGATAAGCCTCCAGCAGTTTAAGTCGTCGTCCGTTAGTTCATTGACGGCCATTAGCTGGAATGCCTGCAGATCTAGGCCTATTTTCATGTGACGTTGTGTTGCATTCCTTTTAATTTCAAGTTCCGCAGCACTACTTTCGGTCGACCTGGAGGGTGAACGCATTAGTGACGCAGTAACTTCAATACAAGTTTCCCTTCGGTTTGATAGACGACAAGAGTATCAGGTAAGAAATTGCAGAGTACCAGAGTAGTCAGCATTCAGTGATGAGGACGAAGATGTGGAGCACAAATGGAAAAAATTCAAAAACATCTTACAATAATCCTTAGACAAGTATGTTCCCATCAAGGCCTTAAGGAGTTGGAAAGACCCACCACGGTTTAATATATATGTTAGAAAACTAATACGTAAGCAAAGAGAGCTTCATATCAGCTTCAAGAGAGGTCAAAACCTAGCTGACAAACGAAAGCCGAACGAAGCGAATATGAGCGCAAGGACAGCAAAGAGCGTAGTGCTCAATAAGTTTGAAAGTAAAACTTTATTCATTGATCTGAGTAAAAGCGTTAAGAGCTTTTCATCTTACATAAAATCAGTAAGATGTTCGAAATCATGTACTCATTCACACGGAGATCATACTGGCACCAAAACGGAAGATAACAGGGAGAAGGCCTAAATACTGAATTCCGTTTTCCGACGTCGTTTCACCATGGAAAATCGTAACACAGTCCCTCATTTCAATCATCGCGCGAACGTTGAAATGGTAGAAAATGAGATAACCGATGGCAGAATAGAAAAGCAACTAAAATCGGTTAGTAGTGGAAATGAATCAAGACGAGACGAGATACATATAAGATTCTACAAAGACTATACGAAGGAACTTGCTCCCCTTCTAGCAGCGGTTTATCGTAGATCCCTGGAGAGACGTAGGGTACCTAGCGACAACGAAAATGTCCTCTATAAAAATCACCACGGATCCCGCAAATAGAGATCGTGCGGAAGTCATCGCTCTGTTCCTACACGAGATCCATAGCGCTACAGACAAAGGCGCTCTGGTTGGTGCCGTGTTCCTTGACTTCAGGAAGGTATTTGACTCCTTGCTGAACTGCCATTAAGTGAAAAATTGCGAGATTATCGAGTATCGAACCAGATTTGGGACTGGATTCAAGATTCCCTTATTGACAGAACTCAACACGTCGGTCTTCACGGAACAAAATCGACAGATATAAAGATAATTTCCGGTGTCCCCCAAGAAAGTGTGATATGACCATCATTGTTTACAAAGTATGTAGGTGATTTAGTAGAAATCATTGGTTGCTCTTTAAGATAGTTCGCAGATGATGCGGTTGTCTATAACAAAGTAGCGACGCCAGAAAACGGTATCGAATTGCAGAATGACCTTCAGAGGATCGATGTTTGGTGCAGTCACTGGCAGCTGACTATGAACGTAAATATATGTAACATATTGCCCATATTCAAAAAGAAAGCCACTACTATACAACTACAATATTGATGAGAAACTGCTGGAAACAGTATCTACCGTAAAATATCTAGGAGTAACTATCAAGGTGCGACCTAAAATTGAATGACCACATAATACAAGTAGCAGAAAAATCAGATGCCAAACTGAGAGTCATAAGAAGAATCTTTAGGAAATGCAGCTCGTCCACGGAGGAAGTGGCTTACAAGTCTCTTGCTCCACCGATTCTCAAGTACTGTTCGTCAATATAGGATTCTTACCAGGTACGACTGATAGAAGAGTTAGAGAAGATCGACCGAAGAGCGGCACGTTTCATTGCGGGATAGTTTGGTCGGCACAAGAATGTTACCGAGCTGTTCCATTGACGCTCGTTACAAGAGAAACGTTGTGAGTCACGGACAGATTTACTATTGAAATTTCGACACAGCACTTGCAGGAAAGAGCCAGGCAACATATTACTTCCTCCCACATACATCTCGCATAGTGATCACAAAGAGAAAATTTGAGAAACTAGAACTAATATACCGGGTGATCAAAAAGTCAGTATAAATTTGAAAACTTAATAAACCACGGAATAATGTAGATAGAGAGGGTAAAATTGACACACATGTTTGGAATGACATGGGGTTTTATTAGAACAAAAAAAAATGGCTAGACGCGTGAAAGATCTCTTGCGCGCGTCGTTTGGTGATGATCGTGTGCTCAGCCGCCACTTTCGTCATGCTTGGCCTCCCAGGTCCCCAGACCTCAGTCCGTGCGATTATTGGCTTTGGGGTTAGCTGAAGTTGCAAGTGTATCATGATAGACCGACATCTCTAGGGATGCTGAAAGACAACATCCGACGCCAATGCCTCACCATAACTCCGGATGTGCTTTACAGTGCTGTTCACAACATTATTCCTCGACTACAGCTGTTGTTGAGGAATGATGGTGGACATATTGAGCATTTCCTGTAAAGAACATCATCTTTGCTTTGTCTTACTTTGTTATGCTAACTATTGCTATTCTGATCAGATGAAGCACCATCTGTCGGACATTTTGTGAACTATTGTATTTTTTTGGTTCTAATAAAACCCCATGTCATTCCAAGTATGTGTGTCAATTTGTACCTCTCTATCTACATTATTCCGTGATTTATACATTTTTCAAATTTATACTGACTTTTTGATAACCTGGTAGATGTTTATCAACAATCATTATTCCCACGCGTCATTTGCGTGGTAGGGTAGGGAGGACCAATTAGTTGTACCAGAAGTATCCTCCACCACACACCATGAGGTGACTTGAGTATGATATAAATGTAGATTCAAATGGTTCAAATGGCTCTGAGCACTATGGGACTTAACTTTTGATGTCATCAGTCCCCTAGAACTCAGAACTACTGAAACCTAACTAACCGAAGGACATCACGCACATCCATGCCCGAAGCAGGTGAAACGTCCCCTCTGAACAATTAATGAATTACTGTGCTGATAATCCTCTTACTTTATTTTCTTTTCAAACAGCTGAGCAGAACTGAACGTACTCAGATATTTCGCTCTTTACCTATTCTGATCAACACTAAACTAACACACAATATTTTGTAGCGCAACGCAATCTGACTTTCAATAATCCCTACAAAAGAATGGCCCTGACTAACATTAACCTATACCTTTCACAAATCACTTACCTCACAAAAATCTTAGTTACTCGAACTACTGCAATACAGCGAGCGCCACTACTGCCAGCTAAATAAAAGATTCAGACTACTGAAGGCACTAACTACTGATAGGCATAGTTACCAAATGAAAGATTTTGATAGAGAACAAACAATGTATTTACCGTAATAGTGTTCAAAAGTCGTAATATATATAGCGGTTCATGTCATCCAGTCTTACAAATGAACTGTCTCTGATGGACACATGTCCAGATCATCCGCTCTCAAATATCCGCCATCTCACTTCCCACATCTACCACTGCTGGCGGCTCACCTCCAACTGCGCAACGCTACACGCTGTTAACAGCCAACTGCCCAACACTACAATAGCAAATTCCAACAATGCCACCCAGCCACAGACTACACACAGCACAGCCAGTGATTTTCGTACAGAGCGCTACGTGGCGTTACCAATATAAAAACCTAAACAGCCTACTTACACAGGATTCGAACTTGCGACCGTAGCGGTCGCGCGGTTCCGGACTGAAGCGCCTAGAACCGCTCGGGCACTCCGGCCGGCTAAATGTGGATGTACCATATCAGTCTTCAGGACGGGAGGTTCTAGTCTTACTATCTTAGCATATTACACGCATTTAGTTCAGGCGAGTAGGGACGATCTGGCCACTCTGTAGCAGTAGTCACTTGGCCGAATGGCTAAAATAAAGGTACTCATAGACCTCGTTCGGAAACCCAGCACAAATAGAAACGACACGTTCATTGTAATATTTGCTAAGCTTTCGCCCGTCCCGTCAAAAAGCGACGGCGTATGTTCTCTGGCGAAAGGCATGTAAGCGTTATTTCCGCTGAGCGCGTCTGACAAATCGTTATTATGTGGGGACGTGCTGCGGGGAGGACGAGCGCTGTTTTTGGTGTTTTTGTAATAGGGCGTCTGGAATAACGCAGAGCCAGAGGTAGGTAAACAAGGAGCGCGTAACACAGGTGGCGGCGCTGGCGCCGCAGCCGGAGAGCAGTACAAACAGCACAGTCCGGCCGTGTCCAGCCACTCGGCCGTTCTGTTTACACACCGCCGGCCGATGGCGCCGTCCTATCAAATATATCACCATTTCTACCTCGAAACCCGTAAGTATTCCTCAACACTGCGTTGGCCGAATACGTAGTGACGTCATCTGCCGCAGATCCTTAGCTACGATATGTTACAAACCTGAGGAGACAGTGAATACGATTTTACAGCCACGTATATCTTGCAAAGACAGTCGTCGCAGTCAGAGGTGGTTTTATGTCCTGAAATTATTTTAGTACAGACTGTCAGCTGTATTTAAAAAGCGTTATTAAATCCACCTCTCATATCATTTTGTTTCTTTTGTCCTATCTAGGTCGTCAGAGTATTTTTTCACTGCCTGCATTTTCCAGGCTCAGAATGGGATTGTCAGGATCAGTAAATAATGCCCTTGAATATCTAAAACTAGCCTTTACAAATAGCTTCAGGTACATGAATATGTCACACACTTCACCAAAAGAAATAACTTCCATAATAAAATCTTTAAAAACAAAGATTTCTAGTGGTTATGATGAAATATCAACAAAGTTAATTAATGAATGTTTTTGTGAGTTTAGTACAGTTCTAAGTTACTTATGTAACCAGTCAATTATAACTGCGGCTTTTCCTGACTGGCTAAAATATGCAGATGTTAAGCCTCTATTCAAGAAAGTGGATAAAGAGATACCATCAAACTACAGACCGATTTCCATTTTGCCAGCATTCTCAAAATTTTTAGCAAAAGTAATGTACAGGCACCTTCTCAACCATCTGACCACAAATAACATATTATCAAGAACACAGTTTGGTTCTCTGAGGGGTTCTGATATCGAGAAGGCTATTTACACCTACAGTGAAAATGTACTTAATTCATTAAATGACAAATTACAAGCAGCAGGTATTTTCTGTGATTTGTCAAAAGCATCCGATTGTGTAAACCACGACATCCTTTTAAATAAATTAGAGTTCTATGGTGTCACGGGCAGTGCTGCAAAATGGTTCAAGTCATACCTCGCTAACAGGAAACTAAGGGTGTCAGTGCAAGGGACTAGTGAATTAAGTAATCAGTCATCATCAGAATGGGAAGAAATTACATGTGGTGTTCCACAAGGATCCATCATAGGGCCATTGCTTTTTCTTGTGTACATTAATGATCTCTCATCAGTTACACTGCCTGAAGCTGAGTTCGTTTTGTTTGCAGATGACACATGTATTGCAATAAATAGTATGTCGAGTGTAGTTCTAGAAAGATCTGCTAATGATATTTTCATGGATATTAATAAATGGTTTAAAGTCAACTCACTGACATTAAACTTCGAAAAGACTCACTATATGCAATTCAGAACCTGTAAGAGGTTTCCACCCAGTCTTAAATTCCTGGAATTACAACTTGATAATAAATTCAGTTGGGAGGAGCACACCACAGAACTGCCGAAACGCCTTAACAAATCTGTATTTGCAATTCGAGTGTTAGCAGACATAGGCGACATAATAATGAAAATGCTTGCATATTTTGCCTACTTTCATTCCATAATGTCATATGGTATAATATTTTGGGGTAACTCTTCAAGTCAAACGAAAGTTTTCAGAGTCCAAAAGCGTGTAATACGTATTATTTGTGGAGTAAATTCACGGACGTCCTGTAGAAACCTCTTCAAAGAACTGGGTATACTAACTACTGCCTCTCAGTATATTTACTCCTTAATGAAATGTGTCCTAAATAATATATCTCTTTTTCCGACAAACAGCTCAGTTCATACATACAGGGACAAAACTGATCTGCACAAGGACTTAAAAGCACTTACTTTAGTTAAAAAAGGGGTCCACTACTCAGGAACACTCATCTTCAATAATTTGCCAGCAAACATAAAAAATTTAGCTACAAATAAAGATCAGTTTAAAAGGAGCCTGAAAGACTTACTAGTGGCCTACTCCTTCTACTCCATTGACGAATATTTTAATAGAAACAAATGATGTATTGTATATATTCATACTATTAGTATTGTTATTTCACTTAAAAAAAATTGACATGTTCCACATCCACGAGTATCTCCTCAGAACGGATCCATGGAACGAAAAAATAATCTAATCTAATCTAATGTAATTTTAGGTACCACTGAGGAACATCACGCTGGGAACCTGAATTCTTTTGTGTTTATTCTTACCTTTACAGGAACTGGCAGTCAGTTCAAAATGTACTTATCGCTTGTTCCAAACATGAATGCTTGTTGCCTTTGAATGAATGCGTGAGTTACAACAAAAGCTTGCAACTAACAAAATTTAGGTGGAGGCTCTTGGTTTAGCTTTGCAGTAGCAGCATGGTCAGCCAATTAAATATTATATTTCCAATTCAGTTCCGGTGGCGTCAATTCGACGTGACGCCATGTTGCCGAACGCGGCCACGCGTCCCTAGATATCGGACTAAGTTGTTAGACGTTTTGTATACGGGCGTTCGGACGCCCTATTCAGAATGTCAGCCGTTGAACGAAGAGGAAAATTTCCATTCTGGAAACATCCCCCAGGCTGTGGCTAAGCCATGTCTCCGCAATATCCTTTCTTTCAGGAGCGCTAGTTCTGCAAGGTTCGCAGAACAGCTGTTGTGAAGTTTGGAAAGTAGGAGACGAGGTGCTGGCAGAACTGAAGCTGCGAGGACGGGTCGTGAGTCGTACTTGGGCACCTCAGATGGTAGAGTACTTACTCGCGAATGGCGAAGGTCCCGAGTTTGAGTCTCGGTCCGGCACACAGTTTTAATCTGCCAGGAAGTTTCACTGTAATGTTCTCAGTTACTTTATATTTTAAAATTCTGGAAAAATATTTATTGTTCTTAAAGAACTCTTCTACCAGGTTCCATGAATCTTAAATTTTTTAGTTAAGCCTGACCTAAAAATATAAATGTTAGCAGTAGAAGTCACTGTCCACGACGAAGGTCTTATTCAGTATTTTCAAGTTTTGGACCTTAATTACCGTAGACACCAATAGCTCTTTAAAGCGTATGTTCTGATAAAGTGAGAGAAGGTCACCAACAGTTAACGAATTTTGCATTTTTAATTTTTTTTCTCAGTTGCGCATAAAATACCGCCCCCTCTCCATTAATAACCCGCGTTATGGAAAGTGGGGCTAAGTTTTAGGGTTAAGTTGGCGGAACGTGGGTGAGAGTAGTCGCAGCAAGAAGTTGCTGCATTGTATGGGAATTAGATCGGTTTAGAAGTAGGTTTCTACATATTGATGGAGCTCCATCGTTAGGAGCAGTACTGAATTATCGTAAGCGACGATTTCAGAACCGTTTTTACGTAAATTCAGATGGAACCGAATTCGGCGTTTGACAATTTAGAAGCTTTTTATGGAACGTATGCCCAATTGATTTCCATTGTTCCTTCCGCTGTGAGTCACGAGCTTCCTTTGATTGTTGAGTTAGCAGTGGAAAATGGATAATTTTGCTTTTGATTCCTTGAGTGTGAGTGATTGCGAGTCTATGTAGCACTCCCTTAATACATTCGTCCTTTTGCTAACAAATGATCGGCACGTTAGTGTTATTTGCTACCGTAGAACCATAGGTTACGTGTTTTTGTGTGTGTTCCATGTAAATATAGTTCACATGGCTCTGAGCACTATGGGACTTAAAATTTGAGGTCATCAGTCCCCTAGAACTTAGAACTACTTGAACCTAACTAACCTAAGGACATCACACACGCCCATGCCGTAGGCAGGATTCGAATCTGCGACCGTAACGGTTGCGCTGTTCCAGACTGAAGATCCTAGAACCGCTCGGCCACACCGACCGGCTGTAAATATAGTCTCAGGAGTAGGTTCCGTATGTGAAATAAATGTCAATAAAGCACCTACTTAGTTTGTTACACTCTTCCACCTAAGTGCACAACTGCACATGTACACATGTCTAGTAATGTTCGGCGTCCTGTACCACTTGAGAGAAAATTACTTAATATGTTAGCAAAGTGTGGTCCCTAATCAGTCGTTCTTGAATTCAGTAATTAAAATTTAATTGTGTAGTTTTCTCTTCACGTCGGAGAGCAGGGCTTATAATCAGTTAAAATTTCATGGGACTTCAGGCGACTTGGCACTCAGGACTGAATAAGTAATGTCAATCAAGTTGCTTGTGCACAGTTGGCGCTAAGCTACCCAAGCGATCTGTTCTGAAGTATGAACAAGTTTTACATTTCTTTTTCTTACTTTTATGAAGGGTTCCTCTTTTACATAGTACGGTTTTTCCTATGTGGAAGATTGTAATTCTTGTTACAAATATCAATAAAGAGCCATTGGCAGACCAATTTTTGTTCACACACACATTCTTGTTATGTTTTTAATTTATAATCACAATTTTCACCTACCTAGCGTCATTTGTTCACAGAATTGGACAGGAATTATGATTCCGAATCAATATGAACATTGATCTTTTGTGATCTGTAGATGTAACCTTCTGCGACAATGACATCTGTTGTATTCCCCAAATACACTTGGCATCAAAGACATAAATATGGCACGATGAGAACCCGTAACCACGGACCAGTAGCTGTTACACTCCTGGAAATGGAAAAAAGAACACATTGACACCGGTGTGTCAGACCCACCATACTTGCTCCGGACACTGCGAGAGGGCTGTACAAGCAATGATCACACGCACGGCACAGCGGACACACCAGGAACCGCGGTGTTGGCCGTCGAATGGCGCTAGCTGCGCAGCATTTGTGCACCGCCGCCGTCAGTGTCAGCCAGTTTGCCGTGGCATACGGAGCTCCATCGCAGTCTTTAACACTGGTAGCATGCCGCGACAGCGTGGACGTGAACCGTATGTGCAGTTGACGGACTTTGAGCGAGGGCGTATAGTGGGCATGCGGGAGGCCAGGTGGACGTACCGCCGAATTGCTCAACACGTGGGGCGTGAGGTCTCCACAGTACATCGATGTTGTCGCCAGTGGTCGGCGGAAGGTGCACGTGCCCGTCGACCTGGGCCGGACCGCAGCGACGCACGGATGCACGCCAAGACCGTAGGATCCTACGCAGTGCCGTAGGGGACCGCACCGCCACTTCCCAGCAAATTAGGGACACTGTTGCTCCTGGGGTATCGGCGAGGACCATTCGCAACCGTCTCCATGAAGCTGGGCTACGGTCCCGCACACCGTTAGGCCGTCTTCCGCTCACGCCCCAACATCGTGCAGCCCGCCTCCAGTGGTGTCGCGACAGGCGTGAATGGAGGGACGAATGGAGACGTGTCGTCTTCAGCGATGAGAATCGCTTCTGCCTTGGTGCCAATGATGGTCGTATGCGTGTTTGGCGCCATGCAGGTGAGCGCCACAATCAGGACTGCATACGACCGAGGCACACAGGGCCAACACCCGGCATCAAGGTGTGGGGAGCGATCTCCTACACTGGCCGTACACCACTGGTGATCGTCGAGGGGACACTGAATAGTGCACGGTACATCCAAACCGTCATCGAACCCATCGTTTTACCATTCCTAGACCGGCAAGGGAACTTGCTGTTCCAACAGGACAATGCACGTCCGCATGTATCCCGTGCCACCCAACGTGCTCTAGAAGGTGTAAGTCAACTACCCTGGCCAGCAAGATCTCCGGATCTGTCCCCCATTGAGCATGTTTGGGACTGGATGAAGCGTCGTCTCACGCGGTCTGCACGTCCAGCACGAACGCTGGTCCAACTGAGGCGCCAGGTGGAAATGGCATGGCAAGCCGTTCCACAGGACTACATCCAGCATCTCTACGATCATCTCCATGGGAGAATAGCAGCCTGCATTGCTGCGAAAGGTGGATACACACTGTACTAGTGCCGACATTGTGCATGCTCTGTTGCCTGTGTCTATGTGCCTGTGGTTCTGTCAGTGTGATCATGTGATGTATCTGACCCCAGGAATGTGTCAATAAAGTTTCCCCTTCGTGGGACAATGAATTCACGGTGTTCTTATTTCAATTTCCAGGAGTGTATTAGGTGACTCGATTGCACACAGCAGTCGTACAGCGCCCACATAACGTTAGACAACAGCTATGGCGTAGATAGATGGCAGTACAAAATAGCAACTCGAGTTTGAACATTGTGTGCGGCGAAATAGTTGAATATCGACTTGCACTGATCCGCCTTTACACACTGGTATAATCTTAAATCCAATGAACAATGCCTAACATCACTTGAATGATGTCCTGTTTGATTCCCTTGGCGGCGACTGTAGATGAATCCTGAGATAACGTCATGAGGTACTATCGAACTAACTACCGAGGGGAGCGTGTATCTACTTTGCATGAACCAGCCACATTAATGTGGCCGCCGCCTATGTTCAATATCAACGTCCAATAACTACTCACAGATGCATGTGGCAGCACTAGCAGTGGAGGGTATCTATAAGCATGTTGGGGGCCGCTGACACAGTATAGTCGTTGTTGTAAGGCGGAAAAGGAGCGGTTTATCTGACGATGGCGTTCGAAATGGTTCAAATGGCTCTGAGCACTATGGGACTTAATATCTGAGGTCATCATTCCCCTAGACTTAGACTACTTAAACCTAACTAACCTAAGGACATCACACACATCCATGCCCGAGGCAGAATTCGAACCTGCTACCGTAGCAGCAACGCGGTCCCGGACTGAAGCGCCTAGAACCGCTTGCCCACGACGGCCGGCTGACGTTCGAAAGGGCATAATCAGTGGCTTATGTGACAAGGGTGGAAGCATTTTCGGAACGACGAAGTTCTAAACTCCGCGTGTCTCCGAAATGGCGCCATCCAAAATTGGCGCTGAGGCAACTGTTGTGCGTCACGGGCCGTAGATGACAGGGTTGAACGACGGCTGCAGCGATGTGTAAGGGGGAATAGGCGCGCGAATGTTGAGCAACCAACCACCCAGGTGAATCAAAGGGATACCAACAGTGTCTCCTCAACGACGGTTCAGCAAAAGTTACTTTGTATGGTCCTCCACAGCAGGTGTCTGTTTCATGCACCAATAGTGACTGCTGTTCATCGACGGCAAAGGCTGGAATTCGCATGCCATTACTTTAACTGGACGTCCATCGAGTGTCCACAGGTGACGTTTTCAGATTAATATCATTATATTCTGTATTGGACAGATGGCCGATGGCGTATTCGGCGTGAAACGTCTGAATCAAACACCTTGCTACACACTTCTAAGTGGTCCATGCCGGAGGATGTAACGTTATGGCCTGGGGAATGTTTTCGTTGCATTCCACGGGTGACCTCGTAAATTTCAACATAAGTAGGCATATATCCTTCGGGACTATGTCCACCTTTTTATGCATTTTGTTTACCAGCAGGACAATGCAAGGTGTCACACAGCTCGCAGTGTACGTGCATCATTCGAACAGCAGAAGGATAAGTTTACTGTACTTGCTTGAACATCAAACATCCCGGATTTAAACCCACTCGATCAGACTGTGCGTGCCGTGGATCCGTAACCAAAAAATCTAGCGTAGCTGGTCATGGCACTGGAGTCAGAATGGCTCCACATCGTTTCCAGTGCGTTCCAGAACCTCATGGACTCCCTTCTGCGCTTCTTGCATCGCTCTGCACTGCAAAACGGTGTTACTCAGGCTTTTAACACGTAGTCACATTAATGTAGTTGGACGCTGCACAAATGTTGGACTGATGGATGTCCAGTTGGCGAATATTTGAGCGACGTTAAGCCGAAGCGTAGCATAGTCCGTACTGTGTGCACCCGTTCTGGAAGTCAGTTCAACTACATTGCGCATGACCCGTTGGTAGCTTGACGCTCTTCTACGTAGACTGTGTACTGTATTATCTGGAAGACACGGAAACAGCAGAGCCCCATCCCTATACCGCTAGGCTACACACCTTCCCCACACCTAGGCTGCCCTTTCTCTCTCACCTCACACATGTTCCACATGTCCAACCCTTTGTCCCGCTTCTCTTTCTCCCGTCGTTGAGAGGGTGTTTTTAAAAAATTGGTCAGTTGCTTCAAGATATAATGCATTGCCTGGTAACACTATAGTTATACTGACGGCGCTCACACACACACACAGACACACACACACACACACACACACACAATCTCTGTAAAACAAACTCGTGGTGTCAGGCTATCAACATGTTCCAATTTGTTCTCCTTACTTTGCAAGTATGAATATAGTCCGGTACAGACCTGCGAAGTACTGTATTTCACACCGATTTGACGAATACTCGTGATTTATTCACCAACACAGTCGCAGTACAATAACTGAAATACACTTATCTGCAAAACGATGTAGATAAAGCAACATAATGCATTAACTACTCACTGCAAATGAATGAAAGTACGGAAGCATGTTGCCAGACATCTCCCAATCGCGGACAGAAAATTACACGTCACATGACTCGGCGTCAGCGAAACTATACAGCCGAATGGGCCCTTCAACACGTGCCGGTTGCAAGGAAGGGCAGAGACAGATTGTGTCAGTCAGCGATCAGTTATGATGATTTTTGGTGGTGTTCTACATTACAACATTGCCCAGAGACGCATTTGGACGAATTCACACGGGGAAGAATCATCGGTAAACTGGAAGAAGGAAAGTGTGACTACTTTAGTCATGAACCTGGTCCGGCTCACAGTATTGTTTTACCTGCACGGAGAGCATTCCGAACCAATGACTGTGCCGCCAGAAGGAGAGCAGGTAGACAACCACTGTCAACATTTTGGAATAGACTAGAAAGGACCCATGTCAGCGGGTGTAATTGCAACCACCCTTAACAGGACTGAAAGCCACACAGTCTCTGTCTCCTGCGTGCATGGCAACTGCATGGAGGTGTTCTGTTTGCCGACCAGTACGTTGTGCTCCGTTGACATCCACACATCGGCGACACCGTTGTCGATAGAGCCAAGAGCTTAGGGACTTTACCGACGGGGAGTGAGGTCGCTTGATCTTCTCGGATGATTTGTTAAGTTCCTAAGGGACCGAACCGCTGAGGTTAACGATCCTTCTCGGATGAGGGCAGATTCAGTCTGAGTATTGATTCTGGACATACCCTCATATGGAGAGAGAGGAGGGATCAGGTACTGCTCCCAGGAACACTGTCATACTTGATCGTTTTGGTGGTTCAGGTGTTGTGCAACGGGACAAAATGCTTTTTGCGCGTACTGTTCTCCAAATCATTGAACACGTTATACTTACCTGTCAACGTTATTGTAATACTCCACTCATTCCCCATGTGCGTCTTTTCATGGGTTGACCGCATCTTACAGTGCAGGTGGAGGAGTTCTTGGAACGCCCCCTACTCAAATCCCATCGGCCACTTGTCTGGTGCGTATGGCAGGCTTGTTGCAACACGTCCACATGAACCAATGACCATCCAACGCTGGTCGATGGTTGGAACGCTCTAACGCAAGAGCTGCTTACCAACTTTGTGGTCAGCATGGGAGCGTGCTGCAGAGCATATACTGCCGTTCATGGTGATTATACAACTTATTAGAATCTTTATGACTTGAGACTAATTATTCTCTTTGAATAAATGTTCGTCTCAATGTGTATTGCTTTAAGTTACCTGTAGCAGTTCTTCCTATATGTGGTCCAAGTATCACCGAGCTCTGTTACTTGGTAGTGACACACCATGAGAAAGTTAGTTTCGTCCTTAAGTATTGCACATCAGTGTAGTTCGTACCCTTTCCCTGCCAGGTCAGATCATACTGTACCCCAATACAGAACAACATAGCTTAACTAAAAGGTACAGGAATCCATTGTCAGGTCGTCACACGCAAAAAACAATGTCTCCCAAAGTTGCAATCGAGTAAGAATCCAACTCCAGTGGTCACTGCAAGTTTCACGATGACTCAGCATTTATGAAATTATTCCCATACTCGACATTTTTACATCTAAATCAGTTTCGAACATTAAATTATGCTTCTATAATCGTAGAGGTTGAGAGGGAATTCTGACAGAGTTACTGTAAACGTAGAAAATGTCATTTCTTTCAGTTTTTCTGAGGAAAAAAGCTGAAAATAACTCAAAAAGTGGTGGCAAAAGTGTTCGAAATAAGTAGGGATTTAATATAAAACTAAACATTACTCAACCTCAGTGTTTTTTCACAGAGATATCATACCATTTTTCATCTAAACTGAACGTATAACAGTGTAATTTCAACTCATCTAAATAAAGTGTTTTTTACAGTTCTTCTCTGAAAATAAATGCACACTCAGCGCTTGCTAGCAAGAGTACTTTTACAACGCACTTGAATCCGGTTACAAAGCTGCCACAGCTCTGTTAGGGACTTTAGGCGTTAGAGCTAACAGTTAGAAATCCATTTAAATGTGCTCTCAGCTCTATACAGTGCACTGACTAGATTCAAGAAAATTTCTGATAAATATTACTTAGATAATTAGGCTAACATCTCTGTCATTTAGTTTCTAAATTGTCTAGACCTGTGGTGAACATATTGAAACATTAAGTTTTGATAACTATGTGGATTAAGCATTATGAAGAAATATCTTCAGAAAATTCTACTCAATGTAAGTTTGGTATCGCAATGTTAGTGTAATGTTGTAATGTTAAATTATAACTGAGAAAGTTGTGTCTCAGACAGGATGTTTTCTCTGTAATTTACAAAACAAAAAGTGGGAAGGAATTTTTATTCTCATTGGTAAACTTAAGAAGCACTGCTATTTCTAAACGGTCTTCAAGTTGTTTATTTAGCTGGCTTCCAGAGAGATACAGCAATGTGTTATATTTTTTTGGATAGAACATTATTATTTTCTACTGGTATCATGTAACTGACATATTTAACCAACTGTGTACAAAAGAATGGAAATCAGATATCTATCAGTTTTAGTGAGGGAGCCAGAACCGTTCAGAGTTTAAGGGGTGGATGCAGCTTGTCTTACGTAATTGGCTGAGTCGAGGTGGATATTATGGTGGCTAAATGTTTCGCTAAGTATGTACAACTAAATGCGCTTTTTTTAAACGACCTGCGGTCGAGTTGTAAGTACAAAGAACACCTCAAGATATGCAGACAAGCGACCGGAAACAATGTGAAACGTCCCCTTAGAAAAATTAATTAAGACTGTGCTTAAAGTGACACACAATATTTTTAGCGCAACGCAATCTGACTTTCAATAATCCCTACAAAAGAGTGGCCCTGACTAACATTAACCTATACCTTTCACAAATCACTTACCTCACAAAAATCTTCGTTACTCGAACTACAGCAATACAGCGAGCGCCACTACTGCCAGCTAAATAAAAGATTCAAACTACGGAAGGCACTAACTACTGATAGGCATAGTTAGCAAATGAAAGATTTTAATAGAGAACAAACAATGTATTTACCTTAATAGTGTTGAAAAATCATAATATACATAGAAGTTCATGACATCCAGTCTTACAAATTTCAAAACTCCGCCATCTCTCTCCCCACATCAACCACTGCTGGCGGCTCACCTCCAACTGCGCAACGCTACGCGCTGTTCACATCCAGCTGCCGCTGCCCAACACTACAATGGCAGACAACAATGCAAACTAGCCACAGACTGCACACAGCGCAGCCAGTGATTTTCATACAGAGCGCTACGTAACGTTGCCAATAAGAAAACATAAACAGCCTACTTACATAAGAAAACATAAACAGCCTACTTACATAGCCCCCATGCTCCCCACAAAAAATTTTACAAATTGTTTTGGGCACTGGCCAATACAGATTTGAAAAAATTTTTCATAATTACAGTAAGAAAGATATCAAATGCACACACTTATTAATACAATGTTGGTCAAAAGCTAAAATTTTCTCACAGTCCATAAAGACAGTCCTGATCATTCATCACAGTAAAATAGCAGTGTTTTTCTCAAAGTCTGAGCAGTAAAAGAAAATGCACATGGAAGTAGTGGATTTCCATGCAGTCTTGAAGAAGTAGTGTTGTCCTTCTAACGGAAAGACAGTGCTGACTCTTGACATGCAGACAGGAAATGGGCCACAACAGAGCAAACCCACAGCAGGGTCAGTCGAAGTTTAGAAGAATATTGGTAGGTATGTCATCACAGAGCAGACCCACTGTAGTCCTGGTAGGCATTACGGTATTGGTGGGCCATCAAAGATGCAGACCCACTATAGTCCTTGTAGAGATAATGGTATTGGTGGGCCATCAAAGATGCAGACCCACTGTAGTCCTTGTAGAGATGGCTAGCAGCCATCTGCTGTGACTGTGCAGGTGCACAATCACCATTGAAGAGTCCTGCGGAGAATTTAGCAAGTCCATGAACCACCACTTGTGCACTCACAAAAAAAATTTTTTTTAATGTCCTTAGAACTAGCAATGCTGTTATCCAGTCCCTTGCTGAATTATTAACACACGTGCAAACACTAACAGTCCTCTTTTATTCACATATTGTGCATATACCATGACCAACAGAAATGTGTGCGGTGAAATGAATGCTTACAAGTTACTTAATTTGATAAACTGGTGTCAATTACAATTTTATAACATGAGAATACAATTACAGAGATACAGAAAAATCATTAAAAACATAATAATACAGATAACATTTGTAGTAATACAGGCTTTACAAAAGATAAGAAATAAACATATAAATCAGTGTTACAGGAAATATGACATAAGTAAATACACAAAATAATGAGAATAGTTTTCGAAACATTAATTTCACATATGAGCATTGAAACAGAACGGAATTAATAATGTCTAAACATCTTTACAAAGTAAATAACATATTATTAGTGCAAACTATATTTGAGGATAACAGTATTCCTCATAATAATGAATGTGGCTTAGTATTAGCAGAGAAAAATTTTTATGAAACAGTACACAGAGACAGGAAGAAAACAAATACACAAGGGTACACAAACACATAGTGGGATAACACAAAAGGAAAGGACAGGGTTTCTATTCAGTGTAACATTTGGTACTGCAGTATTTTGCAAACAAAACCTATTTTTTCTTGGAGAGCTCCCTTCGTTCATCATTATTCTCAAAAATTCCAATCTGTACCTGCTTTCTGTATTTTTATGTTCACATATTTCTCTCCTCGTTATTTATTTTCCACTATCTTACCTCATCATTTATTTCCAAGAAAATCTTACCTAAACCTGTTGTCCCTAAACCCTACTTTTTTGCTCATATCCTCTTTCAAAAATACTTTTTTTTGGCCAAACCATTTTCTTATAGCTTCTCAATGCATTTCTTCCAATTCATCACAAATCGTTTTCTCATATAGCCTACCCCATCTTAAGCTAACTTAAATCTACTGAGCTCAGATGCTAAACTAAGGAACGAGGCAATGCAGCAGCACAAAACAATTAACACAAACAGCAATGATAAAAAATACAAATGGCAAAGCAAGCAGCATAAATTAGCAAAGCAAATGCAACATTACAACTAATATGAGCCAATGTGCAGAACAAGAAAAATAAATCAGTAGTAAAACTAGCTTAACAGAGTAATACAAAGTGAAATTTAGTAGCACTATGCCTGGCACACAGCAGCAGCAAATGCAATAACTTATATCTAAACATGACAAAGCTCAAGCAGAAAGAATAGTAACCTAAAGACAACAATGCATATTAATGTCTATGTAATTAAAGTGATGCACCACAACTTATTCTACGAAAAATATTACCAAGTAGTTGAAAAGAAAATTATGTATGCAAGTCCTGTGAAGGGAAATGTCTTTTTTGTGCTCCTTCGTTTTTTTTCAAAGTTATTATTTACTGGATCTGTAGGCATAAAATATCTATATTAGTACATCCATAAAATTTTATTTTAACCAATGCTGCAGTGCAGCTAGAAACTAGATACTAAACAAAATGGGCAAACTCTCAACTAGAAAGACAATAGACGTAAAATGTTTCTCATCATTTCATTAGGCATTTTAGTAAATATCATAAATTAAGAGCTCCACAGTATAATCATATGTTTTCAAGTTTGAGTGTGTCGTATATGCTATGCTTTCTACAAAGAAATGTCAATAACGAGGATTATGGCCTCCTTTTTGTTCTCCACCTAATGGCTTTCTTTTGTCAGACGACTACATCTCAGCTGGGCGCCCAAAACGCATTACGTCAAGGTCACTTACCTTTCTTACTGAAATATTTACGACACCAGTTTGCATTACAGTGACAGTCGCATATAAAAAATTTCACAGGTCGAGAATTTGCGTTGAAAATGTGTAGAAACAAAATCCTATGAATATAACAGTGTTCAAAAAGTTTTCGTCGGCATTGTGATACATTCACGCATTTACACACATTTCATAACTCTTAAAGTACGATTCTTGGTTTCCAACATCCTTTTCCACAAATCAGAGTCCCTAACCACTACTAATAATTCCTTACCTTATTATACATATACATATTCGTCGACACCTCTTCAATATTTCATCATAAGAAATACGTAGCATAATCAAACTCCTCATATACGGTATCATCATCTTATTGATCATAAACATACCTCAACAGCATAATACACATCGTTTTCGTAATAATATCATAACATCTCAGTCAATTCTCAAAATCGTTGTAGCTTCCTCCAATAATTTCAAAACCTAAAAAAAATTCTCTGCTCATTTCAATAGTGTCATCTACCTCAAACGTACTTTAAAATCATGATCCCATACCAAATACATCGTTTAGAGCTCTCATAGAATCACAATGGTTCCGAAAAATATGAAGGGTTCACACAGTACAGACAAAATTCAATTTCATGATTGTGAAGTTATCCAACTGTGTAATTGGGTAAATATCTGTCACTGACGTAGTAAAAAAAAATGTTTGTGTCTCTGTTAAATAATAAGATAGCTGTGTAATTCTGTGTTAGAGAAATATGGTACCGACGTGTAAAGTTGTATAAGCAAATACCATATTAGCTAGGGCTCCTTGTGCTTGCCAAACACATGGTACACAAAGTAAGCGTGTACCACCCCCCTGAGGAATAATGTAATTGTACCCTCAGGTGTTACAGATTATTGCAATGGAATGAAATGTATCACGGAAAAACTTTGTATCACTGTACTTCAAATATCTTTAAAAATAGATGTTTTAAGTACAAAATTAATCACTCAAATCCGTGTACTGTAGCGCTAAACTGTGTGTCTTGTTGTAAGATAATCTCTGTGGAAGTGTCGTAGTTATCATCCTCCGAAAGCTAAGTTCTGCAGAAGTCAATGTACTTACCTCATGATAAAAAAAGTGATATTCTTTGCGTATAGATATCGTAGTTATTACGTACCTTACCGTGATCAAGAAAGTACTATAATGTAACGTATTGTTGTGCTACGGAAAGGCTGCCTCATTGTAGCTATACCACAAAAGTTACTACTAAAACATGTTTTACTTTCCAGAATAATACAGAAAAACTGTGCAGATATAAAACAGAAACACTGAAAAAGCAACATTGTAAATTGTCACTCATTAGTAGCGTCGTGATAAAATCGTGTAGCTGTCACATAAACTAACCACTGTGTCATCTGGTATCTCACAGAAAGTACTTTAAATCCAGAATGTATTTTCAAGTAAACCAAAATGTTGCATTAAAATCTCATTAGCAGTACCAGTATATGTTCTAAGTATGTAAGCCTTATACTCGTTACGTAATCGTGCAACTAACAAGCAAGAATGTACACACACGATAACACTGTGTCGTCTGTTCACAATAACAATGCATTCGTAATTTCTGTTTAAATAAGTTCTCTTGGTTCTTGATTGGATATTTAACTTCAAACATTGTTGCATGCTAACAGTTTCTAAGTCTGACAATGCATACTAGAAATGTGAAGTGAAAAGTTTTATGGCAAACGCAATTATCATGCGGTATACGTCGATAATGAATACTGGAATTTTTCTCAAGGTTAGCGTCTATGTTATTATTCTCTGAGCCAGCCGGCGCACGTGGCTGCCTGCGGTGCATGTCATTGTCTGTCTCTTTGTTGGCGCGCGTCGTTATTGGTATTAGGAGACGTAACTTCTTCAAATTCACCTTGTCGAGAGGGCCCTGCTCTCTTTGAATCCCGCCAGTTCTGATGCAATTCAGGTCTGTCGTTACGATCATATCGTCTGTCGTCATGTCGGTCACGTGGTGAAGAATTTCTCCCTGAATCGTAACTGCGCGCTGAACTGTTGCGTCTGAAATTATTCTGTCTCCCATGATAATATTTATTTTGGTTCCCATATTGTCTGTTTCTCTGATTGTCTCTGTGATAGTCATTACCGCGGAGAGGTGATCTTTCCCTGTAATTATTACTACTCTGCCAACGGTTGTCATATGGGTGGTGTCTGTTTTGGTCACGATTTACGTTGTAAGAATAGCCTTGTCGTGTCCAGTTATTGTCTCTGTCGTCACGGAATTGTGACGGAAGTGACCTGTAGTGATTGTTTTCCTGTTTTCGCATCCCGCGACTGTCTGTGTCAATTTCTAATTCTTGTAAGAGTCCCTGAAAAGCTTCAATGTCGTCTTTGCAACGTCCTGCCAAAATAATATTTCTTAAATGTTCAGGCAATTTCATTAAGCAAATGCAGAAGAGTTCTGAGGGGCTGTATGCGTTTGACAGGTACTGATTCTTGTGCAACATGTCTTCAAAATATTTCACAAGACTGGAAAATCCAGATTGTTCAAAGTGTTTCATCATCATGATGCTGTGTTTTACTCGGTCTTGTGTGGCTTGAGACCAATATGCTGAGAGGAAGGAATGATAAAATTCTCCTTCACTGTGACAATCGTGAATGACCGATTGCATTCTTACAGCTGGTTCATTCTCCAAGTAGCCACACATAAATTCTAACCTGTGCTCCAATGACCAGTTGGGAGGAAAACAATGAGAGAATTGATGAAGCCATGCTTGTGGATGAATGTCGTTGTCAGAATTCTTAAATGTTTTGAATTTACGTGTAGTAATGAACAGCTTATAGTCAAAATCATCGTGTCGGCGAGACGCACATTGCTCATTGTTACTTCGTTTCGGCGGTTCCATCTCAAAATCCAATGCGCTTTGCCAATTTCTTTCATAATTTCCGAAGTGTCCTGTGTTATTATTTTGTGGTTGTTCCGTATTTCTATGTCCCTCTTCCCGTACTGGAGCGCGAGTGTCCTCTGAAATATGTAATTCTTGTATTACTTGTGCCAACTGATCTTGTACTTCCCGGATTTCTCTTTTGTACTGTGTATTGATTTGATTTTGATTTTGTTTGAATTTCCTAATTTGTTCATACTCTTCAGTGTCCGTGAAGGCTACAGGTCTTGTGTCGTTCAGATCATCATCTACCTTTGTAGATAAGTTAGTGAACTGATCTGAAAGTTCGGCTACTTTATCCGTTAGTGAAATTATTTATTCTGTGTGTTTTTCTGAACCAAGATCAGAGTGTCCATTTGTGTTGAAATCGTATCTACTGTGTCCTTTAAGTTTTCCTGAGTTTTTGCAAGTTGCGTAACCGAATCGGTAGATGCAACTGAGTCAATTTTAGCTTGCAAGGTGTCGTGATTTTCATGAACAATAGTTTGCAGTTCTTTTATGGCTGCTTCGTGATTCTGTAATGCATTTTCATGACGCGAAAAAATAGGTTGGAAATGCACACAAATTTGTGTTTTTACGTCATTACAGACTTTTTGACATTTCGATTCGATTTTATGTAACTCAGTAGTTAAATCTTCACGTGTTTGTTCAAGTGTGGTGTGAAGATTTTCTTCCATTGTGTCTAACTTTTGAAGATTTTGTCCCATTTGTTTCTGATTTTGTTCAAGCGTTGTGTCTAACTTTTGTAGCCTTTGTCCCATTTGTTGCATTAACTGTTATAACACTGCACTGGTGTCTGAAACATGTTCCTCAGTGCTATTCGGCAGTACATTTGAACCGACAATATTCGCATTTTGAAAAGCTGAAAATGTGTCTTGATATATTTGAGAAAACGGTGAGGACGCAAAACCTGAATCTACAGTATTTGCAAGATTGTGTCCTGTCATTTCGGAATCCTGAGCCGAGCTGTTGCTCACCGATCGATCGATAATGCTTCCCTGTACACTAATTGTTTCACTGCCTACACCATTATTTGCAGCTCTCTCCATTTCCATATGCACAATTACCAAATTACTACTGTGAACATTAGTTAATTCATTACATGGTGGCGCTAACACACTGCTTGCGTCTTCACTGTCATTTCTCAGTTTACTTTGGAGCCTAGTATTACGTTTTTCACACGCCATTATTGTCACAATATTTCACACGATAACACAGAAAAGCACAATTTGAAGAGCAAAAATAAGAGAACACATTAACATAGCACTGAAAAAAAATATATAGTTAATTACAAGCGCAACTGCGAAATACTTGGTGCAAATTTACATGCATGCCAAAAGTGTTTTACTGTACAACAATGAAAGCCTGCAACTACAAAGGAGATTCTCTCTACAATTACGTGCTAGCAATAAACAAAATCTACACTAATTACACGAACTACAAGAAAAAATCAGAAGATTCCAGTGAGGTATCCTCGCAGGGTCGCCATACGAAACGTCCCCTTAGAAAAATTAATTAAGACTGTGCCTAAACTGACACACAATATTTTTAGCGCAACGCAATCTAACTTTCAATAATCCCTACAAAAGAATGGCCCTGACTAACATTAACCTATACCTTTCTCAAATCACTTACCTCACAAAAATCTTCGTTACTCGAACTACTGCAATACAGCGAGCGCGACTACTGCCAGCTAAATAAAAGATTCAAACTACGGAAGGCACTAACTACTGATAGGCATAGTTAGCAAATGAAAGATTTTAATAGAGAACAAACAATGTATTTACCTTAATAGTGTTGAAAAATCATAATATACATAGCAGTTCATGACATCCAGTCTTACAAATTTCAAAACTCCGCCATCTCTCTCCCTACATCCACCATTGCTGGCGGCTCATCTCCAACTGCGCAACGCTCGCCTTTTCACATCCAGCTGCCGCTGCCCAACACTACAATGGCAGACAACAATGCAAACTATCCACAGACTGCACACAGCACAGCCAGTGATTTTCATTACACAAACTACAAGAAAAAATCAGAAGATTCCAGTGAGGTATCCTCGCAGGGTCGCCATACGAAACGTCCCCTTAGAAAAATTAATTAAGACTGTGCCTAAACGGACACACAAATACGTAACGTTCGACATGCTGTTAGGTTTTCGGTCACACACTTTGCAGTCGAGGAGATACATTATTTCGGGCTGCTGAGACGCAGCGAGCAGAGTCGAGAACTGACTAGACAGCTTTCATCAAGTGAAAATGCAGACGAGCTTATGTGAATACACGTAGCGAGGCAGTTACATTCTAGAACACTTATTTGACAGTGAAGGCTGCGTGGTGGACTGCTCGTATTGTTGGTAATTACTTACTGTGGCGTGATTCGAAGAGTAAATAAAAAGAAGGTAAAAACCTCTTAACACATATATATTAGAACAATGCATTTTGTAAGGTAAATCGTATACTTTTTATAACAGATGAAGGATGAAATGCCTGAAAGGGGAGATTGATTTTGTGGGAAACTGAACGAAAATTTATGATTGCTATTAAAGGTGCAGTCAATGGCAATACAGTTCACAATAAATCTGTGTTACGTGTTCAAAGAGTAACCAGTCATCTCCACGATGTCAGCCCCCGGTAGCTGAGCCGGCACGGTAGCTCAGCGTGTTCGGTCAGAGGGTTAGCTGCCCTCTGTAATAAAAAAACTGAGTGAATGGATCAATAACGAACTTCAATGGGCGTCAGGGGACGTCCGCCACGAACAATTGCAACGAACTAAAACGAACAAATTGAGATTAAAAAAAAAAGTGGTCAGCGCGACAGAATGTCAATCCTAAGGGCCTGGGTTCGATTCCCGGTTGGGCCGGAGATTTTCTCCGCTCAGGGATTGGGTGTTGTGTTGTCCTAATCATCATCATTTCATCCCCATCGACGCGCAAGTCGCGGAAGTGGCGTCAAATCTAAAGACTTGCACCTGGCGAACGGTCTACTGACGGGAGGCCTTAGCCACACGACATTTACATTTTTTTACATCTCCACGATAGGTAACCCAACCAAGCGAGGACTAATAAATGGTATGTTGGTCACTACAGGTATGAACTGGACTGTCGGAGACTATGGCAGGCCTGTAGAATTGGATCGTTAGATCATTTTCTGGTGGCGATTCCAAAACTACAGGTTCGTGCGAGGCACTGATATGCACCTACGTATAGCTCTGTGGAGATAACAGGTCAGAAATGATTTTAAAAATGAAACTTCCTGGCAGATTAAAACTGTGTGCACGACCGAGACTCGAAATCGGGATCTTTGCCTTTCGCGGGCAAGTGCTCCACCAACTGAGCTACCGAAGCACGACACACACCCGGTACTCACAGGTTTACTTCTGCCAGTACCTCGTCTCCTACCTTCCAAACTTTACAGAAGCTCTCCTGCGAACCTTGCAGAACTAGCACTCCTGAAAGAAAGGATATTGCGGAGACATGGCTTAGCCAATATCCTTTCTTTCAGGAGTGCTAGTTCTGCAAGGTTCGCAGGAGAGCTTCTGTAAAGTTTGGAAGGTAGGAGACGAGGTACTGGCAGAAGTAAACCTGTGAGTACGTGGCGTGTGTCGTGCTTCGGTAGCTAAGTTGGTAGAGAACTTGCCCGCGAAAGGCAAAGGTCCCGAGTTCGAGTCTCGGTCGGGCACACCGATTTAATCTGCCAGGAAGTTTCATATCAGCGCACACTCCGCTGCAGAATGAAAATCTCATTCTGGAAACATCCCCCAGGCGGTGGCTAAGCCATGTCTCCGCAATATCCTTCCTTTCAGGAGTGCTAGTTCTGCAAGGTTCGCAGGAGAGCTTCTGTAAAGTTTGGAAGGTAGGAGACAAGGTACTGGCAGAAGTAAACCTGTGAGTACCGGGCGTGTGTCGTGCTTCGGTAGCTAAGTTGGTAGAGAACTTGCCCGCGAAAGGCAAAGGTCCCGAGTTCGAGTCTCGGTCGGGCACACCGTTTTAATCTGCCTGGAAGTTTCATATCAGCGCACACTCCGCTGCAGAGTGAAAATCTCATTCTGGAAACATCCCCCAGGCGGTGGCTAAGCCATGTCTCCGTAATATCCTTTCTTTCAGGAGTGCTACTTCTGCAAGGTTCGCAGGAGAGCTTCTGTAAAGTTTGGAAGGTAGGAGACGAGGTACTGGCAGAAGTAAACCTGTGAGTACCGGGCGTGTGTCGTGCTTCGGTAGCTCAATTGGTAGAGCACTTGCCCGCGAAAGGCAAAGGTCGCGAGTTGGAGTCTCGGTCGGGCACACCGTTTTAATCTGCCAGGAAGTTTCATATCAGCGCACACTCCGCTGCAGAGTGAAAATCTCATTCAGGAAACATCCCCCAGGCTGTGGCTAAGCCATGTCTTCACAATATCCTTTCTTTCAGGAGTGCTAGTTCTGCATGGTTCGCAGGAGAGCTTCTGTAAAGTTTGGAAGGTAGGAGACGAGGTACTGGCAGAAGTAAACCTGTGAGTACCGGGCGTGTGTCGTGCTTCGGTAGCTCAGTTGGTGGAGCACTTGCCCGCGAAAGGCAAAGATCCCGAGTTCGAGTCTCGGTCGGGCACACAGTTTTAATCTGCCTGGAAGTTTCATATCAGCGCTCACTCCGCTGCAGAGTGAAAATCTCATTCTGATTTTAAAATGCTTTATATGACGAAGGAAAGCTGCATCTGAACTGACATCACACAACTGAAGTATGAGAATATCTGTAGGTGGTACAAACGTGTAACTACTGTTACTTTATTGATGCTGTACGTTTGTCTGCTGAGAAGATTATACTAAGAAGGAGTAGAAGTGTGTCAGATGCTCTTCCTTGTGTGTGCGTGATTTCGACAATAATGAAATTCTGCCAACTGGTAATAGCATCATGATCATGGTTAGCAAGAGCAGCAGCACTGCATCTTACGTCACTGCCTCATTCTCGTCAACATCGTCACCACTTTATGCGCACCTACTTTTCCCACCTGCAAGAAATCTCCGAGTTAAGCCGGTTTACATTGATACCTAAAAATTTTAACACAATTGTGGGATTCCATGTAATTAAAGAGAACGAGGATATTTTCTTATCCTGTCATACAGAATTTGATTCAACTGGGCGCAGAATACGAAAGTTGCACGCAAGAAGAAGAAAAATTCCCAATCTTCTGAGTCTCAAGCTTCATGAGGAAAGTACTGGTGTTCCTGGGAGCACGATTTGCAGCTATCAGTGAAGAGAAAGTGGCGGCGTTTATGAAAAGCAGTAAAGATGAATACTGTATTACAGCTGCATTAATGATACGCAGACTACTGTTTCTTGAATAGAGGCATGGATGTGGAATCATTTATTAAAATATGTTAACATACACCGTAAATTCACCTTTCCATTTAACTTCAATAAACCACCTCCATTAATTTTCTTCACGCCAACTATAGTAAACATCGGAATAGTGGCAAAAGTGTTTAATTGTTTTTGCATTTTTGTAATCATTTATGATTTATTATATTATATGTTTGTTAATGGTGAGCCGTCCAAAGTAAAAGCAGACGTACAATTGAGCTAGGGCGCCTGCCGACAGCAATGAATGCGCTGTCGTAGACACCCGGTGAGAATCTCACAAATCAACTGGGCCAGCGCCTCGCGAAGAATAACACAAACGCCAACGAAGAATAAAAATTACTAACAGTTGAATGTACTGTTAAACCGTCATGGAACAATGCTGGTGATTACTGGAAAGGGGAAAAGCGCTCTCCGTTTCTAAATTCAAACGAAGCGTGAGAAGCTTAGGGTTTGCCGTCCTGAGAGGAGCAGTCTGTCAGAGAACTGCAGTAAAGTATAGACCATCGCAGCGCTTGTTCTGTCCCCTTTTTGTGTGGGAAGCTACTGGGCAATTGCATTTGTAATTTGTGGTTACAAATACTGGAAAGAGTTAGCTCAGAAACATTGGGGTGAAGTGGTAGAGAACCTTTTTTGTAGGCAAAAAGTTGCTCCTTTGATTGGAGCCTATTAAATTATATTTCTCTCCACGTAAAAGCAAAGGCAGTAGTTACTGTGGGAATGTTACAAGATTTCATAAACTCAGCATACTACCCACAAGTGCATCTATCTGTGAATAAATTTTGTAAGTTACTTTAAATGAAACTCGACTGCCATATGCTAGCAGACTACTACCTAAAAGTCATTCTACTTAAAATGTATGGGAAGCAGAATGCACTGAAACCTAATCTGAGCAATAAACTTTGATTTCAAAAGGATGATTATGAATGGAAAATATAACTTACATTAAAATCACTTTATGAATTACAAGTGAAGAAATATTAAACTAAAACAAAAGATTGGTTTGAATATTATTTATTTAAAAGGGCCAGATTAGATTGTTTACTTCAGTTTCTCGTAAATATCGCAACGACATCAACATATAATAGAACTTGTTACGAAGTAAAAATTATGCCGACAGTAATATTTCCAGCAGCAACTGTAAACTATTCTCAGAGTTAATATTTCTCAGTATTATCTTTTTATCAATTAGATTTGTTCAGTTTAGGCTCAGTCGGTTCAAATTCACAAGTTTGCTAACACCATCTCTGGTTTATTAAATTGAACAAAAGAAGAAGAAACTAGTGGTGAATAGCATTTTACACTTCTTGTAGTATTACGAAAAGCACGAGGTATTCATAAAGAAAACTTGTTATTTCTGCTACGTCAAGAAATGTTTTTACTGATTATACATCGTCTATTCTCATCTTAGTCAGAAACCTCCTACCATAATATATGATTAAAATACCGATAATTTGTAGCTATTCAAAGATGCATTCATTATCGAATTAAACCCATTGATCCATATCGGCGTATTACGTCACGTTGTGCGACTTTAAAGAGAGGTAGGGCACAGTAACATACAGGCTCTGCCTTTTACGTATCGTTAATAAAGATATAGAAGGAAATTGATTGAAAATTAATGTTTGGACGCAAAAGCACACTGCCATGATGGGGCATATAGGCACAAGAAACATCCTTTCAGACGCTAAAATTCAACAGTCACTGTTTGTCCATCACCCAAAACCACTTTGTAGAATATGTATCTTACGTCAAAGGAGACAACGAGTATCGTTTCTGATGAGTAGTCCTTGTGAGCCTTTGTTAGGACATCTGTACTATTCACTTCTGTCTCGTCACATTACTCATTGATCTCCAGCTAGTACTCGAAAACACATGTTTTGTAAACAGTTATCAGTCCCTCAAAACATTTTTGTATCTCCCAACGCTAAATCTGTTCATGTCAAATAACCACACTGCATTCCGTCTGCTTTACTAACAAAAGCCTCGCTAACAAATTCACACAGACTTTTCGCATTTTCAAATCTTGTTACAAATTAGAAACGCTTCAGACGACCATTCAAGTAAAGTGGGAAATCCGGGTTAGAGTCCCGGTCCAGCACAAATTTTCAACATGAATTATAGTCAGTGCTCATTTGCGGACGTATCGGTATCTCTCTGATATATTGATATTTACGACGCTGTATCAAAAGACAGTGGCGTCTGTTCAGTCGGACATGTCCAGCAGAATAGATCACACGCATGTAGTAAATCTGTGAGCTTCACTGTCGTGATATACGAAGGGTGGGTGAACGGTAGAGTCGGAAATACAGGATACACTGCGAGAAAATGAGGTAAATGGACATGGCCGATAGTTAATAGCATGTGATAAGTTAAGACTGTGGGTCGGGCGGAACACGTGCCCGGATAGCCGAAGGGTCAAGGCGACCGCTCACGTAAGGCGGAAAACCCGGGTTCGAATCGCAATCCAGTACAAATTTTCCGTCATTCAGCTATTGCGATGCCCAATTGCGGCTGATGTTGGTACTTCCCTGAAATAAAAGTTTTAATGTTATGCGCATTTCATTAATTTTAACGTCAGAGCTGTGCAACACTTAATCGATAATCACAGTTCCATGGTTCAAATGGCTCTATGGCACTTAACAGCTGAGGTTATCAGTCCCCTAGAAGTTAGAACTACTTAAACCTAACTAACCTAAGGACATCACACACAACCATGTCCGAGGCAGGATTCGAACCTGCGATCGTAGCGGTCGTGCGGTTCCGACTGAAGCGCCTAGAACCGCTCGGCCACTCCAGCCGTCTCACAGTTAGAAAATTCACACACGATACCCACATATTCATCATATCATAAGAAATTTTTGTCTTATATAAGTCAAGGAAACTGTTAAAATGATCCAATCTATTGCCCAGCTATCATACTGACGCCGAAACCGAATATAACAGGCAACAGGACGGAATGAATGGCTGGAAACAGTTTTAACGATAACATACTTAGGAATATTCGTCATGTGCAGTCTGTAGTCGAATCATCTGGTTTGAACTGTCCTTTAGCGTCATTTACACTGAAGAGGCAAAGAAACTGGTACAACTGCCCAATATCGTGTAGGGGACTGTTTAAGTTTGGTGGCCAGCGGAAGTGTTTAAAGTCAGAAGAGTGTTCCTCGAGCCCTCTGCAGCAATTCTGAAAGTGTGGGGTATCACATTGTCCTGCTGGAATTGCCCAAGTCCGTCGGAATGCGCAATGGACATGGATGGATGCAAGCGATGAGAGAAAGCTGACGAACGTGTCACCTGTTAGAGTCGTATCTTTACGTATGAGGGGTCCCATATCACTCCAAATGCACACGTACCACACTATTACAGAGCCTCCACCAGCTTGAACGGTCCCCTACGAACATGCAGGATCCATGGATTCATGAGGTTGTTTCTATACCCGTACACGTCCATCGGCTCGAAACAATTTGAAATCAGTCATCGTTGGTCCCGTTCTTGGAGGATCTTTTTCCGACTGCAGTGATGTCGGAGATTTGATGTTTAACCGGATTTCTGATATTCACGGTACACTCGTGAAATGCTCGTACGGGAAAATCCCATTTCATCGCTACCTCGGAGATGCTGTGGCTCATCGCTCGTGCGCACTATATGCACACTGTAATGCACATTGAAACTCACTTAAATCTTGATAACCTGCCATTGTAGCAGCAGTAACCGATCTAACAACTGTGCCAGACACTTATTGTTTTATATAGGCGATGCCGAGCACAATGCCGGGTTCACCCTGTTTACGTCCGCAGCTCGTGGTCGTGTGGTAGCGTTCTAGCTTCCCACGCCCAGGTTCCCGGGTTCGATTCCCGGCGGGGTCAGGGATTTTCTCTGCCTCGTGATGTCTGGGTGTTGTGTGATGTCCTTAGGTTAGGTAGGTTTAAGTAGTTCTAAGTTCTAGGGGACTGATGACCATAGTTGTTAAGTCCCATAGTGCTCAGAGCCATCACCCTGTTTACATACCTCTGTATTTGAATACTCATGCCTAACCCAGTGTCTTTGGCGCGTCAGTGTATTAGCGAAGTAGGGGGTCGAATATGTTGATGGCTGCTTTCTTTACTTGTTTCAGTGTAAGAGAACGATGAAATTATGCCGGCCGCGGTGGTCTCGCGGTTCTAGGCGCGCAGTCCGGAACCGTGCGACCGCTACGGTCGCAGGTTCGAATCCTGCCTCGGGCATGGATGTGTGTGATGTCCTTATGTTAGTTAGGTTTAAGTAGTTCTAAGTTCTAGGGGACTGATAACCACAGCAGTTGAGTCCCATAGTGCTCAGAGCCATTTGAACAATTTTTTTTATGAAATTATGGCTGATGCTGGCCAACCTCGTGCATAATTCTACACTGACACGTGGTATTATTATTATTATTATTGAACTCTTATCTTTAATTGACAAACATTGTAGGTTTAAGAGCCCTAAACACTTATTTGGCTTTTGTATTCCAATTTTAGGAACAAAGATATGCAAGGTGAATCTATCATTGGAAATTGTTTTTGCCTAGTGTGCAATTTCCTATTACCTGTGACATGTGAAGTCATAGAAGCGTACACAAATAAAACATACCAGGGGCTTAAATTATAGACAGATGGTATTTATCCAGTGTTATAGGTAGACATTGAAATAACAGACTTTTCAACAAACGGAATATCTCCACTTGATGGCAAGCATCGTATCACTTCACTTAAACAGTATTTTTCGTTCGTTTCAAGATCTAATAGAGATTTGATAAGTTGTGCATTTTTCTACAAGCAGTATTAGCTGCTATTGTTTCTTGGTGTAGTAACCAAAGGAACGCGTCTGGCCAGTAACCATAGTTGTCGACAACGAGTATGTCTCCATTCCAAGGAAATTCCTATGAGTAGGGAACCATGCCACTACTATTCTCCAAACCACAGAATCCCATTTTTTATTGCAACTACTTACTCGAAAGTATTCTTAAGGCCATTACCAGTCTTTCATGCACATAGCACTAATGTTTTAACTCCAGTGATATTTCTTTTGGAAGATATAAATCGTATAAAAAGTAATCGCATTTCGAACAACAGTGGCCACCTTTCAGTGGAAAGCTGATGATACATATGAATTTGTCGACAGTATTTGGAATATTTTCTCAAATTGTCTGCTCCGGTAATGGCGCAGTTATCACCATGGTGAAACATTCTCAGAATTATCACAAATCTGTATCGAGGTATAAATTCTCTGAACATTGTCATGTTCAAAGTACGTATCTGGAGGAAGAACAACAGTTTTCATCTATTTCCCCGAATCACGAGAAGGCAGATAACTATAAACGTTCTCAAACCCATATCTTACTACATTGTCAGTCGCGACTTCACGTATACAGGAATATTTACCGTGAATTGTAAATTAAATTGAAGTCTCACATATACAAGTTTTATGAAGTGCTCTACCGGAAGTATCATAAAAATGACAGAATGTTTGAGTCATTCACTAATCTGCTCTCTATCCCAGATATGAACTCTCAGAGGCGTACAAGAATGGACGAAAATAATTTTCATTTCAATCTAGTACTGTGGAAAAGAGAAGCAATAAGAATAATATGGTGGTTTAAATGCTGATAGTAGGAGCAATGGAAATTCAATAAAAGAAAGATTAAATATCTATAGTGATTGCACATACACAATCCAGCCAAATTGCCAGCAATCTGTAAAGATACTGGGAGATTTGAACAGAAATTTGGCTGTGCATATTAATGAGTGCTCAGCTTACAGGTACATGATCGATAGGTCATGGTAGTACGCTGGTGTGGTTAGTTGGTGTTAGTAAACATGTCTATAGCACTAAAGGTAGGGCACAATGGCGCACTTCAGTATGGTGACGTTATATCAGTATGACATCAGAGTCATTATTGCACATTATTGCTCCAGAAGTCAGCGGCTACAGACATTAAACATGCCTGAATTTACACTCTTTCTTAAAGTATTGTTCAGCCATCTTAGGTTTAGGATCTTACATATAGAATTCTTTAATGTGTAACAACTGCTACCACCTAGATACACCACTGCAACAGGTAACGTGCAGTAAAGTCGTTAATCCCCACGAACTTGCGTTAATTGTGGCGAAAGTCTTTTCTGGAAGGAGTCGGAAATTCCCTGTGAGTCTGCAGATAAGCAATAATTAAGAGGGAATGATCATCAAGCTGGCCGCGCGACTGCTACGGTCGCAGGTTCGAATCCTGCCTCGGGCATGGATGTGTGTGATGTCCTTAGGTTAGTTAGGTTTAAGTAGTTCTAAGTTCTAGGGGACTAATGACCATAGATGTTAAGTCCCATAGTGCTCAGAGCCATTTGAACCATTTGATCATCAAGTATCTTCCATACTGCATACCAAAAAAATCTGTATAAACTGTAACAGCCACATGTCTCTGTGACACCATGAGGGAGCATCTAAAAAAAGTCCAGATGGGCACCTATGACTGCAAATGTCGTAGCTGACTCTCCACAAACTCCTATAAGCACATACACTGGTGAGCCAAAAAATTATACCACTGTCCTCCGTGAGAGTGAATGCCGACTGATCGACTGTTCGCATGCTGCTGTCGTCAGCATCTATAGAAATTGATTGATGGACGGGGAAATCACGAAAGGGTGACGAGGCCTTAGGCGTACATCCCTCATCACAGAACGTGGTTAAAGGCGCTGCAGTCTGGAACCGCAAGACCGCTACGGTCGCAGGTTCGAATCCTGCCTCGGGCATGGATGTTTGTGATGTCCTTAGGTTAGTTAGGTTTAACTAGTTCTAAGTTCTAGGGGGCTAATGACCTCAGCAGTTGAGTCCCATAGTGCTCAGAGCCATTTGAACCATTTTTGAACAGAACGTGGAGCGCGGACTATTGGCAGCCCTGTAAAGTAGGATAGACAGCGATCTGTGCCAGGTCTGATGATAGAGTACAGTGCTTGTGCCGACACAATTCTTTCCGAACACATCGTGCAGTACAGATTGTTGGACATCGTTCCGTGCACACTGTTGAAGAACATGCGGCTGTGTAGCAAACGACCTCTATGTGTTCACGTGTTCAACCGACGACGTTGTGAATTACATTTCAAGTGGCATGTCATCATCGAGATTGGCCCGTGGATCAAGAGAAAAGTGTCACATGGTAGGATGAGTAACGTCTCATGTTATACCAGCGATACGCTATCATCCAGGCGATTGGCGGCTCGAAACAAACACCGCACCGCGGACACAGGATAGTGGAACAATATTATACTGTGGGGGACATTCGCATGAGGTTCCATGAGCTAGTTTCCGTAAAAGCACTGCTAACCTGGCCGTTGAGCGCCCATACATCGCACATAAAATGGGACGCACCCACACACACCTAACACACACACACACACACACACACACACACACACACAGATTTCATGGTATTTGTGCTAGTAGCTAGTAATCGAAGGCGTCACAACAAATGTGGACTACGTGAACATTATTGCGAATTACCTGAAACTCTTCGTGCTCGGTGGTCTTCCATACGGCGATAGCCGACTTTTTAATGCCATAATCAAAAAATGGTTCAAATGGCTCTGAGCACTATGGGACTTAACCTCAGAGGTCATCAGTCTCCTAGAACTTAGAACTACTTTAACCTATCTAACATAATGCTATAATCGTTTTACAGTGGTTTGCTGAGCCTGTTAGTTAACTCGCATGTCTTGGTAACCATATTCGCCTAATCTGTACCATATGGAACGCACTTGGGCGGTATCGAGCTCGAGCACCACGCCCAAAAAACATTGGTCCACAATTTATGGGAACTGTGTGACATTTGCTTAGACTTCTGGTGCATCATAAATCCTGAAACCAATAAATAACTTTTGAATAATCTGTGCTATGCGGGATCGCTGCTGCCTGGCGTTCCAAAAGAGGACGAATACGCTGTTAAACAGGTGGTCATAACGTTCCGTCAACCTGTCTCTCTCTCTCTCTCTCTCTCTCTCTCTCTCTCTCTGTGTGTGTGTGTGTGTGTGTGTGTGTGTGTGTGTAACCTCTAGTCTGTACGCTACTCAGAATTTACTAAAAGAATGTGGAGTTTAAAATCAAATACATGTGAACAAGACTCCATACCCATCTGATCATTTAAGCTACTTGTGTCCAGAGGATTACATGCTGACAGTGTCCGAAGGTATGGACATTGACCCCAAGAATCGATCAGTATTATAAACTGTCTTATACAGGGTACAGGAGGAAAGTGAAAGAATTTTCGCTACTGCCTCGGTAGTACAGTATTTCCGTTTCGAACTCCGCACATTTCAAATACCCAGGAAAAAGAAATGCAGTAGATATGATAAAAAAATTGCACCATATGCTAGAGCATCTCAAAGAATTTACATTCCCGCCTCATGCGTACCAACTATTGTCGCGTGAGTGCAGTATGATCGCATGAAGTGAAAATGGGGAGTCCACAGCAACACGCGAAAGACATAGTGCGGTCTGCAGAAACAAACTATTCAGACTGTGTGTTCGTGGAGGCTATACCAGGCAAGTGAATGTGATAGCTAGAAAGGAGATGGCCCCCGCAGACTATGACATGTGCTTCAGTATAGTGATGGAGTTAATGCGTCCATTGCGAAAACCGGATGCACTCCGTAAGTCGACAATTTAGAAGAGTCGTGTTAGCCATAAGTTGAACGAAAATTCAACCCACCTCTTTCGTACATTGAGAAACTACAGTCCAACGACCAAGGTGAAAAGAAAGGTCAAGAAAGATAAAATGTTATTCATGAAGAGTATACAAGTTTTGTTATAGGAAAATGGAATGACAGGAGAGATGTCTTGTTTCTGACCACTAATGACATTCCAGAAATGGTAGCACCAATCTCAAATAAAGTAGCAACTACAAAATTATCTACAATTTTGAAAAATAATTACGCAAAATCGTTCATAGACGTGTCATATCAAATAGCAGCTGATGTCTTCACTTTACGAAGAGGAGTGAAGTTGTACCCCGAGATTGCATTCGAGCTCCTGACAAATAGGAAACTGTCAAGCAAATAGTTGACAAAAACTTGAGAAAACTTTGCACTTGCATTGATAAACATTGGAAACCCGAAACATGTATCAAGATCCTCAGGAACATCAGGAGCATCAAATTCATGAAACCATGTATTGCAAGAAACAGGCACCAAGGGAAACAGATGAACATTTTGTTACCGACGATACTTTCACACATTTGGGTGCGCTGAAGTTATGAAGAAATCAAAGCAAGTCACCACAAACTGTAAGGGTTGCCCGAATGAAAAGTTCATGTTCTTGTACTGTTTCTTTCATTATTCACACATGTAAAGTAAAGAATACAACCTATTAAACAATTAGAATATGTTATTACATCTGCTGTGAATTTATAAACTAACCTGTTGAGTTAACAAATATTCTACATTTATATTAGTTTTGTTACTTTCCTCCAAGAAATAAATATCATTCGTCTGAAATGCTGAAAGACTCTTGATTTGTTATTAAAAGTTCTGCATAGTTCCCCACTCACAACAATTTCCTACCCATCCATCATTGTTTGAATTATCCAGCACAAATTTTTGCGTTGTATTTGTTGAGTAAAATTCAGACCAGTCGTATGTAAAGCCATCAATTGCATAAAACTCCAGTTTTTCTTTGAATGTAACATGATCTACACAATTAAACCCCTTAGAGGGATTACAAAACTACCAGCTGTAGCTATTTTATTATTTATGGCTTGTAACATTTGGTAAGCGAATGTGTAAACAGAATTCTCAATGGAGCCACTCTTCTGGAAAAATGGTTCAATTGGCTATGAGCACTATGGGACTCAACATCTTAGGTCATAAGTCCCCTAGAACTTAGAACTACTTAAACCTAACTAACCTAAGGACATCACACACACCCATGCCCGAGGCAGGATTCGAACCTGCGACCGCAGCAGTCCCGCGGTTCCGGACTGCAGCGCCAGAACCGCTAGACCACCGCGGCCGGCCACTCTTCTGGAACCCAACTGTGACAGACTAAGCTAATGTTTCTATGAAAATTTTAGACTACTCATTTTATTTTTTTTTTTTCGGCTTGCAATATTTGGTAATCGAATGTGTAAACGGCATACTCAGTGGAGCCAATCTTCTGGAACTCAACTGTGACAGACTAAGTTAATTGTTTCTCTGAAAATATGAGGCTATTCCTCAGTACATTACTGTTTGACAGTTACACATTTTAAACTGCCTCAATAAATTCCTTGTGCCAGTTACTCATTACCTAATCACTAAGGGTATAAATTATAAGTTAGAACAACTTTTCACAGTTCTGTTTGGAATTATATCAACACCAAACGGACTTCTGTTTTTTAGAGCTTTTACAATACTATTAATGTCAGTGAAGGATGTTGGTGCAACTAGTAGTTGCTTATAGTTTTGTGAAACATGATTTTCATATATTCTCTTGTTTCTTCATATGAAACATTTACTTCTATTTCTGCCGCTACAGTTAGAATTCTATTGTTAAAGGTACTGGCCAGCCGAGGTGGCCGAGCGGTTCTAGGCGCTACAGTCTGGAACCGCGCGACCACTACGGTCGCAGGTTCGAATCCTGCCTCGGTCATAGATGTGTGTGATATCCTTAGGTTAGTTAGGTTTAAGTAGTTCTAAGTTCTAGGGGACTAATGACCTCAGACGTTAAGTCCCATAGTGCTCAGCGCCATTTGAACCCATTTGAAAAGTACTCACAGCTTGTGAATTGTCAGTCACAACATTGTCATTTAGTTGAAGTGTTATGGCATCTTGTAAACTTACTTGATGTCCTATCCCATCTGTCAGTATCCCATATAATTTTAATCCTGTTACCTGCATTAATTTTTAAGAATACATACTCCTGGTCATTTTAATAACCCTCCTTGAAATCCAACAGCATATTGGTAGCACACAATTAATGTCTGATATTGAATTACGGTGGCCTTTATAAAAATGTCCCTGTTCCACTTACACGAAATTTAATTCCACAGCTTACTTGTCTTTCTCATGGACATTCTGGATAACATTTTGGAAAGCAACTTTCAAATATTGACTCATATTTACTACGGAATAAACCGAGTCTGACATTAGAATGTCTTTCTATATATACCTCAGCCCATACCACCATAATTTTTTCAGCCTAGGTATCGTCCATAAAAATGTTATTAATCAGTAACCTACTATCTCGTTGCACACTAGTTACAAAATTACCCACTGAAATTAGACAGAAACACCCAAACAATGATACTGTCTCATTTTTCCTGTATTTATAGTTTAAGGAATTTACATTGAATTCCCCACAATAACAGTTTCTTCGTGCCTGACAGGTAGCTCAAAAATGTATCTAGATAACGCCTAAATATCCGAAAGTTTCCTAGATGTTTTTTCAAGACTGTTACAGTTACCAGAGAAACTGTTATGCAGTAGCTTCTCACGTGCACATGCTTCTACGTTTTGTTCTACACAAAAATTAATTGTTTCAGAATATTTGACTTTGCGTCCGACTTTGACATACGTTGTTACTCCTTTTTTTTCGATGTTAATTCTACACTAGACTGATGCTACATATTCCCGAGAAACTGTGACTGTCGGTGGAACAGTGACCTATACAATACTGAAAAAGTATATGTTTGTGTCTACAGCCGCAGTATTTTTATTTTACCTTCTGACTACCTGTTCCATTACACAGTACGATCTTCAGCCATCTCCTGGCACGCAGACGTTACGCTTACTTCCCAATATGGCCTGAAGATGGTACTGTGTACCGAAACCTGTAACCACTAGGCAAAGTAAATAAATTGCGACCCTAAACACAAACATATGCTTTTCAAATGGTTCAAATGGCTCTGAGCACTATGGGACTTAACATCTGAGGCCATCAGTCCTCTATAACTTAGAACTACTTAAATCTAACTGACCCAAGGACATCACACACATCATGCCCGAGGCAGGATTCGAACCTGCGACCATAGTGGTCGCGCGGTTCCAGACTGAAGCGCCTAGAACCGCTAGGCCACAATGGCCGGCCATATGCTTTTCCAGAATGATGCTAGTCTATAGTGCCTTTTATAACTTCTCCGTTCCTGCATTAGCTCAGTATTCTGAGAGTACTAGAATATCTATCGTGTCAGAATTTTTCGTAACTTGTAGGCATATAACAATCTAATCTGTCATGTTATTCAACCTGTTAAATTTGTTATTAAAGATTTCTTTTCTATTTTTCAGGAAACTGTTACATACAGTATGTTCCTGTTCTGTTCTAAAGTTTTATCAGACTGTCTGTCTATAACTGACTCTAACCTTATGAATGTGTCCCTCTGACTCCCTTAGTTGGCGGCCTAGATGGCCGAGCGGCTCTAGACGCTTCAGTCCGGAACCGCGCGACTGCTACGGTCGCAGGTTCGAATCCTGCTTCGGGCATGGATGTGTGTGATGTCCTTCGGTTAGTTAGATTTAAGTAGTTCTAAGTTATAGAGGACTGATGACCTCAGATGTTAAGTCCCATAGTGCTCAGAGCCATTTGAACCACTCCAGTAGTCACAGGGATTTTATTTTGCGAACTTGTGGTGCCTATTATACTTTCTGCAAGATGTTAATTTAATCTGTCCTTCCCCATCCTATTCATTTGTATATCCCATCTCCCAACTCTTGCAGTCGGGACAGGACAGATCTGAGACAAGGCTGACGGCCATGTTCACCCAGCGCTGGTCATGACACTGTAAAGCCTCCACAAGCCACCCCTGAGTTTATGTGAAATGATATACATTTTATTACCATTATTATTATTATTTTATTTCTGTTGCAGTTTCACCAAGCCCCCACTGTGTCATGTAACAAGGGAAACACCCCGTTGCCCCCCCCCCCCCCCCTTCAGATTTAGTGGTAAGTTGGCCCACTGGATACTCCGTCAAAAACTGAACACAGATCAAGCATGAAAACAGGAAGAAATTGTACTGAACAGTGGGAAAAAGAAGACAAACAGAAACAGTGAACGGTCAAAATTTAATCTATGCAATGTTGAGCAGCATCAACCAAGGTCGTGTCGTGGTGGTGTCATCATGATGTTGGACTGCGAAGGGGTATACCAATATTCAAATCTCACTCGGTCCAAATTTTATTATTTTCCCTCAAAATTACGAACTTCCCGTTTAGTCATTGATGTGCCTATTCGCTGTATTCAAACTTGTGTGTATGTCGTAGCGTAATGTCAGTTTGCAATGACGGCGCGTAACCAAGGGACCTCCAGACGTACGTACCTTCTATTTGTTGCCGTGTGGGGTAGCCGTGCGGTCTAAGGCGCCTTGCCACGGTTCGAGCGGCTCCCCTCGTCTGAGGTACGAGTCCTCCCCTGGGCACGGTTATGTGTGTTGTCCTTAGCGTAAGTTAGTTTAAGTTAGATTAAGTAGTGTGTAAGCTTAGGGACCGATGACCTCAGCAGTTTGGTCCCATAGAACTTACCACAAATTTCTAATTTCCTTCCATTTGCTCTACGGAAATACCACATGTTATGCCTCTTACGTTCCGTTTTGGAAGTTTTGACTCTGGAATTCCTTCGTTGTAACATAGTTCACACCCGTTTATTTGTTGTTTTAATTTCTGTTCAAAAATGGTTCAAATGGCTTTAAACACTATGGGACTTAACATCTATGGTCATCAGTCCACTAGAACTTAGAACTACTTAAACCTAACTAACCTAAGGACATCACACAACACCCAGTCATCACGAGGCAGAGAAAATCCCTGACCCCGCCGGGAATCGAACCCGGGAACACGGGCGTGGGAAGCGAGAACGCTACCGCACGACCACGAGCTGCGGACATTCATTTCTGTGAGAGATATATGCGGCATCGCGCGTGCTGTCACTACTGATCACATTAACTTGCGATTTAAAAAAACAATCGATTTTTCAAAAATATATTCATTTTGTTTCGCACATATTTCCTAAGAACTTGGTATATGAAACATACATGTTCGGGGAAATGTGAGAGGTGTTATTTCGTCTTAAGTGTGCCAAAGTACAGGGTCACGCCTGTTCACCCAGCATTCTTGTGTCACACATCACTGTATTTCGCTCTGTGGAATTCAAACGTGTGTATTTTGTAGTGGAAGCCAGCAAACCAATACTCAGGACACTGGAAATTAAAATGTCCTGTGGTGCCTCTACTGCTACCAGTCGGCCGGACTGATATCCTACACCTCTTAAAATAAAAACTCACTATTAGTACTGAGTGGGATTATTTGTGGCCGGGAGAATGAGAACTCTTCAGAAAATTTGCACTCTTTATTATATATTAGCTAAACTTTCCTTTTTGTTCGACACAAAATTAAACGTAGGAAACATAAAACCAGTAAAGACAAGAAACAAGCAAGATAGTACACATTTCTCTAATTCTTGCATCCCATCATTTTCTTCTTTCTAATCTTGCTGCAGGCTTACACTGCATGCATTCCTTTTTGCTAAAGAATCTACTGTGTCATCAAAGTTCGTCCAACGTTTTTCTACATGGAAAATCAAAATTTCGTTGTTTAACACTGAAAATGCTGTTAATACAAATAGTACCCAAGACAAGTGTGGTTTCTCGATCTGATTACGTGTATTTTGTCACTGTCTGCTAGATAAAACGTAACAGTCCTTTCTAATACAGCAGCAGTTGTAACACACGACAAATAAGCGAGACTGTTATGGCTGAGTTTATCATCTTTATCTACTTCATTTACATAAATAACACGACAAAATATAATTCACGAAGTACCAATATCAAATACCTATTAGGCCTACTAGAAGCAAACAATTTTTTGTCAGAAATAGTTTCACATTTCATGCATTCGCTCCAGTTTCTCAAGTATGACATCGAAAAGTAGTAGTACTACGCAATTTTTAAATGAATTTGGAATCATCATAATCTTCCCTACAATTTGTGTGATTTTCCTGTTTGTTCTCCTTCCTCGTTCTAACAAACAGTCTTGTCATCACTAACTCTGTATCTGTTCCTGCCATTGCCAAAACGTATTCTCCGGTTAACTTGGCTAACCTGCCAGAATCGCCGGTTCAGTTATTCCGAGTCTATTCTCCGGTTAGGCATAATTACGTGTTCGTACAGCTCGTTTTCCGCGCTATTCAGAGAACAGAACTTAACAAAAATGTCCAAAAACCAAGGGGGCTGCGTTTCAAAACTACACGAATAATCGATAGATCAGCGTGCACTGGATGCTAAGCGCCTTGTGAAACAGGACTTTTTTCCTTCAAGAACATGATTTTGCCACCCCCTGAAATTGCTGCACGGGTCAAATACCCCCGTAAATCCCCAAGCGATTCAAGAAAGAAAGCATCAACACCGATTCTTAATCAATATAAGGGCAGGCGTACTTCGGGATAGATAAATAGGGTCATGCGTTCTACCACAAAGGTTAACAGGGGCGAATTATCTGGACTTTCTCATTACTGTATTGCCTATCTTGCTGGAGACTGTGCCATTGGACCAACGAATACAAATGTGGTTCATGCATAATGGCGCACCAAGACAATGTGTCCAAACATCTGACGCAGGTACTTGGAATGGTCGGATGTGGGTCGGGGGGGGGGGGGGGGAGGCCAACATCTTTGTCTGCTTGGTCTCCAGACCTCAATCTCCTAGACGTTTTGTTATGGAGACCCTTGAAGGAACTGGTCTATGCCATGCCAATCAACGATGTGCGGACACTACAGGATCGCATCTTCAGTGCGTGCCAGCAGGTACAACAACAACTGTGTCTACTTAAAAGGATGCATCGTTCCTTACGCTGGAGGTCAGAGAGGTGCATTATCATGAATGGACGCCACGTTCAACACCTCCTGTAAACTGGTGTTTATCACATTTCAGGATATTCAGATTTCTGCATATTCTGGATATTCAGATATCGCATTTCTGGACTCATGTTTACTGGACTTATCTCAGAAAATATGCATTACGGGTCCAGGTTCATTGGACTTATTTTTCTTGTTTCGATGAGTACTACCACCTCTCAAAGTATGTGACATTTCTTTTGAATACCCTCTATAAGTTCGTTTTAGTAATGTCTTTAATCTTCTTGGACAATCTATTGTACAGTTTTATTCCTTGGTAGAAATCAATGCTTTGAAGTTTGTATTTATTCTTTCTTGTTAAACTTAAGTCTTGTCTAGATCCTGCTCCATGGACATGGACAGAGCTTTTTGTGCCGTAATTATCAATGTTATTTTTCGTGTGTACAACTGATAGGTAAACATATTCGTATAGTGCAGTTAGTATCCCCAGAGTTTAGAACAGATCTTTACAATGAGCTCGGCTTTGTATTTTTTGTTGTTATTCTTATGGCCCCTTTCTATAGTTTGTAAACTGTGTTCATATTCTATATATTTGTTCCTCGGAAAAATCCTAAACCTAAGAACTGAGAGTTTCATATGAATAGTGTGTAACTACACGACTCGGGCTGTTACATGCTGATGAAAGTCACACAAGGGGAATAACATGCTGATGACATTCTGTTTGCAGGTATCTTTGTATATTCACACCACTTCCTCTGAGAATATATATCCATTCCTTAAAATTTTGTGTCCCTCATGCAATCTATAGTTGTGCTATCAACATGTACTTTAAGGGTGGTATTTTTCCCTCCTCAAACTGAAATTCAAGGCATTTGTTTCCTTTATGTTGAACGTCACTTTATTGCATGTTGAGCTATTGTGCCGGCCGGTATGGCCGACCGGTTCTAGGCGCTTCAGTCTGGAACCGCGCTACGGTCACAGGTTCGAATCCTGCCTCTGGCATGGATGTGTGTGATATCCTTACGTTAGTTAGGTTTAACTAGTTCTAAGTTCTAGCAGACTGATGACCGCAGAAGTTAAGTCCCATAGTGCTCAGAGCCATTTGAACCATTTGAGCAATTGTAAACTTTCTTGAGGGTTTCATTTGCTTTCTCTGCAAGGAGTTCTTTTGTTTTCTTAGTGACTATAATGTTGCTGTCATCAGCAGAGAGAAATTCTTCCCCACGACTAAATCTACTGGGGAGATCAGAATGAATATCAGGACAGTAATGTTAGAAATATGCTTGCCTGGTTCTGATAAGTGTTCCACTAAAAGTTAAGCCTTATTTGAGGTATGTGTTTACTCTTAGTATCCTATCTGATGGGTATGATCGGAACCTGTCATTAGCTACGCCTCTTATTTCTACTAATTCTAGCTCATTTAGGAGACTTCTACGGTCAACATTATCGAAAGCTTCATGAAATATCTGAATATATGCCTGTAACCCTCATTATTGCTAACAATTGCTAAGAGCATCAAGTACCACCTTTCTGAATTATAATATGGCTGATTCTGTACTCTCATCACTTCCGACACGAAACTGTGATTCACGTGGAAGGCTGTACTTATTCAAGTAATTCATTAATCCGTCTTTGGAAGAACTACGGCATTTCTGTGAAACAGCAGAGAATATTTCACAACAATTATCTGAATATCAGTCAATAATGCTTATATCATTGTTTCCTTTTAGCTGTTTTGGGCTGAGACACATATATTTTTATTGTATGACTTGAGTGTAACCTTACTAGTAATTTAGTAAAAATTTTTTCTTGTTTACAGTCAAAGTGAAACCTTGAAAGGAATAATATCTCTTTTCTGTGAAAAGAGAGCTCTAAAAGTTTTCAGGTAATTCATGTGACACAGAGATTATGGTGAGTTCCTTGAGTAGATTTAACGAAGTAAAGAAGCTACAAAATTCAGCAGACCTAGTTTAAGTTTCTGTTATGAATTCTAAAACTTCTGTGATTGGTCCCGACGGCGACATATTGTGTGAATCTAATGGTGTTAGTAGTCCATTAGTTGCTTCTACCCAGTGAAAATATTTCCGTCTCTCTGAAGAGAGACTACATCAAGAGGTTAGGTTATGAGTGCATTAGGTCTGACACTCAATCAGGCAAGTGCTCCGGAGACTCTATTTTAATTTTAGGTCTTCATTTGGTTACATTTCACGTCTCTGCTGGGTGCTTGAAGTTACACGTGACCAGAAGTTTTATAATGAAGTTACGAAGATAAAGTACGTAATCTGTTTGCCTTTAATTTCCTGAGGTGATGAAGCTGTTATTCTTGAGTGCGTCTGAAAAACAGCAACATATTTATGGCTCGAGGCGAATCCATCACTTTACAGACCTACTGGCGGCGCATGCAAAACCATGACTTCGAACGATACTCTGCTTGTCATGTTATTCTATTGGCTAACGTTTTGCCATACGAAAGCCTCAGCGAGTCGCTTTTTGTCTTCTCTGAAATATTTTAACTGTCAGTTTGTGAGCAAGCACTATCGCTCTTTTTGACATATATGGGCTGAACCAGAACTCCGCCGACAAAATTTTGGAGATCGTCGAGGTAAATTTTGTAAGTTATTAGTGTAACTTCCTGCGTCCTTTGGTATCATATATGATACCGCAGGTTTTTATTTCTTATTTTGTCGTGCGTTGACGCTGGCGAGTTGGGCTGCTGGTATTGTAAACTATATGTTACGTGATTGCCGTCTGTCACTTCTTTCACATTCTTAACGATCCTAGTAGGTGGAAGTGCCAACCGGGTTCAGTAGTAGCGGAATTTGTTCTACAATGACATGTGGAACAACAAAAACAAACAGCTCCATCAATTGTTATTACTTAGGATGTTTTTATACCTTATTTTTAAAATGTCTTCGAACTCACATGACTCAAAATCCAGTACTTCAGAGTGATACAGCTATTACTAACACAGTTTTCTGCGTTGTATCACCCATGATGCCCAAGGAATCTGTTACTACTATTGCATTTGTTAGGAATATCAATTTATAGGTGCACACTGAACTACTTACACCTAAATATAATTCCTTTGGCATTAATATTTTAAAAGCATGTGTTTTCATATGTTGACAAAGTGCATAATTAGCCTGGAGGTTTGTCTGAAAATGGAATTCTGGAGCTGTTGTAGGTTAGCAGAATATGGAATCGGTGGGTTCAGGAGGGTAATACGGAACGCCGTGCTGGATCCCAACACTCTCGTATCACTAGCAGTCGAGATGACAGGCATCTTATCCGCATGGCTGTAACGGATCGTGCAGCCACGTCTCGATCCCTGAGTCTGATGATGGGGACGTTTTCAAGACAACAACCATCTGCACGAACAGTCGACGACGTTTCCAGCAGCACGGACTATCAGCTCGGAGACCATGGCTGCAGTTACCCTTGACACTGCATCACAGACAGGAGCGACTGCAATGGTGTACTCAACGACGAACCTGGGTGCACGAATGGCAAAACGTCATTTTTTCGGATGAATCCAGGTTCTGTTTACAGCATCATGATGGTCGCATCAGTGTTTTGCGACATCGCGGTGGACGCACATTGGAAGCTTGTATTCGTCATCGCCATACTGGCGTATCCTCCGGCGTGATGGTATAGGGTGCCTTTGGTTACACGTCTCGGTCACCTCTTGTTCGCAGTGACGGCACTTTGAACAGTGGACGTTACATTACAGATGTGTTACGACCCGTGGCTCTACCCTTCATTCGATCGCTGAGACACCCTACATTTCAGCAGGATAATGCACGACAGCCTGTTGCTGGTCCTGTACGGGCCTTTCTGCGTACAGAAAATGTTCTACTGCTGCCCTGGCCAGCACATTCTCCACATCTCTCACCAACTAAAAACGTCTAGTCAATGGTGTCCGAGCAACTGGCTCCTCACAATACGCCAGTCACTACTCTTGATGAACTGTGGTATCGAGTTGAAGATGCATGGGCAGCTGTACCTGTACACGCCATCCAAGCTCTGTTTGACTCAATGCCCACGCGTAACGAGGCCGTTATTACGGCCAGAGGTGGTTGTTGTGGGTACTGATTTCTCAGGATGTATGCACCCAAATTGCATGAAAATGTAATCACATGTCAGTTCTTGTATAATATATTTGTCCAATGAATACCCGTTAATCATCTGCATTTTTTCCTGGTGTAGTAATTTTAATGGGCAGTAATATATATGAAATTCCATTACTCTACCGAGCCACCGAAGACCATGGTCCTTATATTAAATACTCAGAAAATACCCATGAACAACATCGGAAACTTTGTCCGTATCTCACGATTTACAGTGATTTTAAGGTCGTAACGGGCGGTTTATGTATACTTCATTTAATCCATTCGTTGCTGAAAGTTTTAAATGTAACTGTGGTTGCTACATACATCTCTGCGTTCACTGCAAATATTAAGAGGGTATTAGGGCTTCTCGTGAACCGAGCTGATTTCAGACGATCTGCTTCTTTGTGCTGTACACGGATAAAATTTTCACATCTTCTACATAAGTAAATGTAGTCACGTTGCTTCATTACATTTATAAGCGGTGGTGAAAGTCGACTGGTCTTAGAAGCACCAGCAACAGGGGCACCTGAGATGAAAGGGCTTACAAGAAACGCGACAGAATTAAGAAGAGTAATACTTTAAAGATTTATTTAAATGACAATTGTTCAAAATGTTTCAAATGGCTCTGAGCGCTATGCGACTTAACATCTGAGGTCATCAGTCGCCTAGAACTTAGAACTAATTAAACCTAACTAACCTAAGGACATCACACACATCCATGCCCGGGGCAGGATTCGAACCTACGACCGTAGCGGTCGCCCGGTTCCAGACTGTAGCGCCTAGAACCGCACGGCCACTCCGGCCGGCAATGACAATTGTTACATCAACAATAGACTCTGGTAAATCACATGGTATCATAGCTATACACGAGTAGAATAGCTCCAACAATGTCTGCGAGACATATGCAATAGCGCAGCATCCGTCTGATCGAAAGGCAGTAACAGACAAGTCTGCGTTACGTCAACTGTTACTCAACGACGTGTGATTGTACAGTTTTTATTTGCAACGTCTGTGGGCCTGAACAGGGTTTCCTGACGCTTTGAATAGGGTATTTGACTGTTTTCTGGAAATCGTCTTAAATGATTAATTATGTCATTTTATGCTCATAACATGCTTTTTTCCTCCTTGAATTTCAGTACTCTTTTACATAAACGAAAATGAAATTCAGCTACTTTCAAAGTCCGCTAAAACGGTCCACTCAAGTCATGTCATGCCTGTTACCGGCTAGCTCGCTGCTCCTACTGTAATAAAGCCAATTCACATTGACGTCTTGTTTTTTCGAAAAATCGATTACAAATAGTGTGTAGTACCACACTGTACAAATAAACCCCAAAAACCTCTTGAAGAATTGTTTTTGTGTGTTTCAGAGAATGAGAAGGTGCGTAAAAATTAGTTGCACTGTACTGGAAAAATGCCACCAGGTCGATGCCCAAGTCATTAAGAAGGTCTTAGCATTAATTTACCTCAGAGATACGCTTTCCCGCTATTACAAGGATGGATTGCGTCTTTCGACGAAATTAAGCTCTCAATGAAAATTATCGTTACACCATTGGTAGCTCGCTTGGTAGAGCGGTGGGTTGTCGAATATTGTAAGGCGAAATTCATAGGTGGCTGTTTCGAATCAAATCTGCAACAGTAATTCAACTTGTTTTGAAACCAATCGACAGTCCTTTCTTATGAAAAGCAAATAACAATTACAAACCTTCACCACACGTATTAGAAACATAGTGTTCCTGTGTTTTCCTTAGCATTTACATGCGCTTACATTTGCAATAGCTGTTCACACACGTCACGGTCAAGGAGATATTTTCTAGCTAATGTGACCACACACTTTTTACTTAATTAGAAACAATGGTTTTCTCGTCTTCATACCATCCAGCTAGGGTCCTTATTTTTTAAGCTTTTTAAGTTTCATCATCTTACATAAGATGTAGTTAATTCTGGTTCAGATACTGACGTTAGTTTACACTCAAAACAGCACATCCCTTACGTTTGTGTTACTCTCCGGATACAAAACCACATCGTCCTACATCTCATTGTACTGTGCGAGTATGGTTATATCTTCACTACTAGCAGTGCTCTCTGATAAAGGTAATTGTTTCAAATCAAAGTAGATGCCTTTATTTTCAGTTGTCCATTTCTGAGACCAAAATTAATGTGAAGCTATACACAATATATCCCACCATCGAAGCAACTGCTACAACGAGTTCTTGCTAACGGTATTTTCATATTTCGTGTAAAACTTTAAAAAGTTGTAGATTCTTCCAGGACTCCAATCTGTGTTCTTTTCATCAGCAGTCACGTGCACATACGTTGCGCCACAGAGAGCATGCTTGTGGTAGTATGTCTACTGAGCATCTTGTGCAACGGAAATCAACACTAAGATTTTTCAAGAATAATTTTATTGTGCTTTGGGTCGTACTTCATGACTGATGGTCGACACTCTAGCTATGAGATACGGACTCATTTGCAAAACCTCCACAATTCTTAGTTTTGAGCGAGTTTAAATGATGTTACAAGGAGCAGGGAAAGAATGTCCGTCGTTACACATATCGCCGCTCTAAATGAGTGGAGCATAAACGCATCAATTTTCGTAAGGTTTCCACTATCACTGTTCACAAAATTCTTTTCTGTCGTTACTTAAAAGTTGTAAATGCGTTTTCCATCACCAAATAGCTAAACGACTTGCAGAAAAGTACGTACAAACCTAGTAACTTCGGCTTACACTTCTGTAACACGCGTGTAGCGTCGTCTTAACTCCTAGTCTGTGACGTCACCCGAGCCTCGGCCAATAACAAAGCGTTTCCAATCACATGACCAGATCTTGATATTTATGATTTTTTCAACTTTAATTACATAAAAATAAGAGATATTTTCTGAGAATATTGACAGTAAATGTGATTTGAATGTTACAATCAGTCCAAGTAACAACAGTCCGCACCATAGTTTTAACACAGGAAAATAGCCAATAGCCTACAAGTTTCGTCCACTGTTCGACTAACATTATTGCTAACTGGTTCTACCTCAGTTCTTTAAGAACGCACTGAAGATAGGTAAGTAGGCACATCTATATTTTCAATATAACACGTATAAGTTTTTAATGGTATAGCACCGAGATTTTCTTATGATTAAATGTGCTACTCACAAAACGATTGCATGTTACATATCGTATACGGGGCTGATTGAAACTGCGAAAGGAGCAAAGGAAGATTCATCTTTCGAGTCCCGCCGACATCGTGGTCCCCTTGGGCGGAACATAAGGGCTTGTTGGTCAAAAGTGGGTAAGGAATTGGTCCTAATAATTGAATCCCACTTTCCCGAATACGAGTCCACTGACGCAACCTCTAGGCTACTTTGTACAGTATGTATAAATTTATTTCATGCTAAATTACTCCTGTTTTACATTACCTGGCAAAGAAAGTGAAGCATCAAGAAGGGGAGGAGAAAAAGAAATGAAAGATGACTGGTTGAGAGAGTACGTGGTGTTATTTCAGTGATTACAAATTCGATTCAAGTTTACAAACAAATTGCAGTATGAAATCACTTACTAGTAAGCTGATGCATCCCATATGGCATGTATGCAGGCACTGATTCGAATGTGAAGAGTGTTATGAAGTCACTGTGTCCTATCCTGTGGCAAGTTGCCAACAACTGTTGTCTGGACCTTAAACATCATGGATACTGACATGGGAAAGAGTTGACGTACCGGCTGGTATTACGTAAGTTCTATCGGAGACAGATCTGGGGATTTCGCTGGCTACGGGAGTACCTTAACGTAATGCAGACAGTTCACAAAGACACGTTCCATGTATGGACCAACAAAGATCTGTTGAAAAACGGCACCACGATACTGTCTCATTAGAGGTAACACTTGACGACGCAGGATGTCGGTGACGAAGCGCTGTGTTGTTACAATTCCTTCAGTCACTACCTACCAACACATGAAATCATACCCGGCAGCTCCCTTCAGCGTGATGCAAGAAGTAACCCTGCGTGCCTCTCCAAAACATGGGAAGACTGGGACCTCTCCCCCGGTCGCCAACTCACTCGTCGCCGATGGCCACGCCATACCCGCCGTAATAGTTATGTAGATAGTGCAGAATCGCGATTCATCGCTGAATACAATGTGATACGATGCATCGGCAGTCACTGCTCTCTCGTCACGGCACAACTCCAAAGGCAGCCGTTTGTGTTGTGGTCTTAACGGCAGACTATGTATGGATGTATGGGACGGTAATTCCCTAATCCGGCTGCTGCTAGGCTCTAACCTAAAGTGCGGATTCACTAAGAATACGAGGTGTGGCTAGAAAAAAACCGGACTAGTACTGGTGAAACAATAAAACGAATGCAATAAGGCTGAAAGTCGCGTGGCCTGTCACGTGACTCTCGCTCCGCCTACTGCTCGAGTTTCATCTGCCTCCTGCACTCAGTCTGCCCGTGGAGTCTGTTTTAAGTAGTTGACGTTTTGTCTGTGCGTCAGAAAATGTTGAGTGTACAGAAAGAACAGCGTGTTAACATCAAATTTTGTTTCAAACTCGGAAAATCTGCAAGTGAAACGTTTGTAATGTTACAACAAGTGTACGGCGATGATTGTTTATCGCGAACACAAGTGTTTGAGTGGTTTAAACGATTTAAAGATGGCCGCGAAGACACCAGTGATGACACTTGCACTGGCAGACCATTGTCAGCAAAAACTGATGCAAACATTGAAAAAATCGGTAAACTTGTTCGACAAGATCGCCGTTTAACAATCAGAGCAGTGTCTGAGTTAACAGGAGTTGACAAGGAAAGTGTTAGGCAGATTCTTCATGAAAGTTTCAACATGAACAAAGTGTGTTCAAAAATGGTTCCAAAGTGTCTCACAATTGAACAGAAGGAACGCCGAAGAATGATTTGTTCTGACATCCTGGAAAACATTGAAAGTGATCCCACCTTCTTACAAAATGTTATTACTTGCGATGAATCGTGGTTTTTTACTTACGATCCCGAAACTAAACGCCAATCGATGCATTGGAAAACTCCTGGTTCTCCACGACAAAAAAAAAAAAAAGCACGAATGTCAAAATCGAAATTCAAGGCAATGATGATTGTTTTTTTTTGACATCTAAGGGATTGTGCACATTGATTGGGTACCAGAGGGACAAACAGTGAATCAGCATTACTACATTAGCGTCCTGGCTACCCGACGTGAGCGAGTACGGAGAAAACGGAACGATTTGTGGAGAAAAAAGTCATGGATCCTTCACCAAGACAATGCCCCAGCTCACAGTGCGTTGTCAGTGAAGACGTTTTTGGCAAAACACAACATTCCCATCTTAGATCATCCACCCTACTCACCTGATTTGGCCCCCTGTGACTTTTTTCTTTTCCCTAAACTCAAGTCAGCTTTGAAAGGAACTAGATTTGAGACTGTTGAAGCAGTAAAAGAAAAAGCGACGGAAGTAATGTATGGACTTACCGAAAATGATCTGCAGCATTGCTATGAACAGTGGAAAATTCGTATGGAGCGGTGTAGAGACCGAGGAGGAGAGTACATTGAAGGAGATAACATGAAATTGTAAATAATTGTAAATAAATGTTTTTTCCAGCATCAGTCCGGCTTTTTTCTAGCCGCACCTCGTATTGCGAAAACTCCATTGCTTTCTATATGATGGCAGGCGCAGATGTTTTTGTTGAACAATACAGCGTCCTCCGTTATGGTGTTCGGATGTGGTCGCCCAGAACGTTGGCGATGAATATTTCTTCCCTGACGTTCTCATGTAGTCCAGCATCCCACCACTATCATAACTGTACTCCCCATAAATCTGAATATTGCACGATTTGACGAGCCGATCAACTGCAGACCTGCAATGAGGTCGTATTAAACTGTGGTCATGTGTTAATAACGCTGTCTCATACGAGTAGGCAGCATCTCTTTGATCTTCACAGTGCTCACTTAACATATGAGTTTTTCATACCCCTTATATACCCTACCACGCCTGTTAACAGCACTAATCATGGACGATAATGATCCAGTTTTGTCGTCATTCTACCTACCGCAGATGTTGCATCTTTTATCATTTACATACACCTCTTGAAAGGTGTCAGTAAGGTCCGTTTCATAAATATGAAATCCAACTAACGCCTCAACGTGCTGACAACGGCTAGTGTTCGTGCTTTTATTTTCACTGCCTCGTCAACACGCATCCTCTGCATCAGAGAGTGCGTCTGTGTTTATTTATTTATTTTCCCTTTATGCATTTTCCTACCTATCTTTTCCCTTTGTGTGCGTGTGTATGTGTGTGTGTGTGTGTGTGTGTGTGTGTGTGTGTGTGTGTGTGTTTGTGTGTGTGTGTAGGTGTGCGTGTGTGTGACAGAGAGAGATAGAGAGAGAGAGAGAGAGAGAGAGAGAGAGAGAGAGAGAGAGAGTGTATGAGTGTGTGCATATGTTTGTGTATGAGATGATACGAGTAATTTGAACTTCGTTAGCCAATAAATGGAGCGTTAGTGCCGTTTGTGGATGAGGCTGCAGTTGTCGTCCGATAATGTCCAATATGTGTCCGATTGGAGACCGATCTGTTGAGCGAGGTGACCAAGGTAACATGTCGAAACTTTGCTGAGCGTGTTGCGTTACAACAGCGGTATGCGGTCGAGCGTTATCCTGTTCGACAACACCCCTGCTATGCTGCTCATTAATAGCAGGAAAACAGGTCGTATCACCAGACTGAAGTACAATTTTGCACTCATGATGCGTGTGATAACCACGAGAGTGCTCCTGCTGTCATACGAAATCGCACTCCTGAAAATAACTCAAATATATGCTCTCTGTGTCTAGCACACAGACAGGTTGGATGCAGGTCGTCAGCTGGCCTAACCAACACACAGCCATCATTGTCACCAAGGGAGAACGAGCTTTCATCACAAACCACAACAGAACCTCACTTTCCCCTCCAATGACCTCTCACTTCGTTCAAATGGCCCTAAGCACTATGGAACTTAACATCTGAGGTCATCAGTCCCCTAGACGTAGAACTACTTAAACCTAAATAACCTAAGGAGATCACACGCATCCATGCCCGAAACAGGAATCGAACCTAAATAACCTAAGGAGATCACACGCATCCATGCCCGAAACAGGAATCGAACCTACGACCGTAGCAGCAGCGCGGTTCCAGACCGAAGCGCATAGAACCGCTCGGCCACAGCGGCTGGCACTCTCACTTGATACCACTGAAATCGTTAATGTTGGTGGTTTCGAGCCAGTGGAATGCACGCTACAGGGCGTCTGGCTCAGAGCTGTTCTTGAAGCAACCGATTTGTAACACTTCGTTGCGTCACTGTGGTGCCAGCTACGGCACATATTGCTGCTGCAGATGCAGTACGATGCGACAGACCCATATGTCGAGCACGATGGCTTTCCCTCTCGGTAGTGCCACGTGGTCGTCCAGAGCCTGGTCTTCTTGATACTGTACGTACTCGTGACCACCGTGCCAGCAATAATTTACAGTGGTTAGATTCCTGCTGTGTCACAGAAGAAACGTGTAGATTCTCGTAGCACTATTACACGACCTCGTTCAAACTCAGCGAGGTGCTGATAATGGCGTCTTTGGCGTGTTAAAGGCAATCTTGATTAATTTCAACTCACCACATCTATTCTCAAAGGTAACTAACACTCAAGAGCGTTAGAGCCTGTATTTAAAGCAAACCTGATTTGTGGTGCTACTAGGTTCGCTATTATGCGACAGGTGAGAAATCTGAATAGACATCGTCTTTAAGGTGTAGAAACACGCCTGCCAACTTTTGTTTCCGTCGCACAACTCCTCATTGGTGTTGCGATTATTTTCCATCGGTGATTGTAACATGGGAAGGCGCTCACGGTACATTTCGACTGGTTGTCCCTTATGAAAGGCGAATATTCTTTTGTAGTCCAAGGCTAGTGTCCACTGTGGGTGGAGAACTGCCCTCCCCAATCCCAAGGTAATACTCACTAATGTCACGCCGGCTTCGGGTCACTAAATCCTGCTAACACAATGCATGATGAGTTGAGAAAACTGTCTTGACTTCAGAAGCTAGTCTGTCATCACTTTGTGCAGTGTGGCTATTGGCGAGATCACGCCCCTTATCAGACCACAGATGGGACACACCGGGCACTGTGCAAAGTGACGTACGCTAAGTGCATTCTGCACCCACAGTTCTGATGTCCATCGCACCACACAACATTTATACAAGAAGCTGGCAACCACAAGCTAAAAGAAGAGAGATTATCTTCCTGGAGTGCTCCTTCGCCATACCCACTCTAAGCGCGCTGGTGCTCCACTACAACACGTTGTTATCGGACTACAAGTCAAGATACGGCCCACTGGAGTACTGATGAGGGATGCTTACCAAACTTGAGGCGAAAGGCGACAGGTGCTCCACAGGGGAATAGATTGGAATGTCATCAGAAAGATGTTGTTAATTGCTCCTTCCCCTTAGACCAAGATGCCCACCGTGATAGTGTTCTCCACTTTCGAAATAATGTGCAGTTACCTTTATTACCTTACGAAGAATAATATTTTATGCTTAGGAAGGACTGTGAAGTCAAGTGTTTAGTGAGGCTATGTGGAAGGTATTACGTGAACATTATTTAATTTTATTTTTTTCGTATGTCAGACTGTGCAGTATGCTACAGTTCATTTTGTGATGTAGAATATGTCTCCTTAAATTATGTCACTTCGCTGGGTGCTGCGTCTCGTAACAGTTCCTATGCAGCTGGTGGAGTAGTCATTGCTCCTCAAAATGCATTCCTGACCATATATTCTCCTTGGGAGCACTGCGAGCATATTAATCATACCCTTAGTCTGGCTCAGATGATAACTTGAAAGTTAGTTCAGTTATCAGTCCCTGTGTATTAGATTTCGATGCTCACTGTGGCAAGTAGGTTCCCACCATTTCATCTAATCATTTCATCTACAAATGGCACCCGTTGCTCCATTTCACCCTCCGTTGTTGATTTAATGTTGACTGGGGTATTTAGTCGTTGACCCGTTCTTACGCTTGATTCCAAAAGATGATGGTGTTGTCTACATACCTGTACCATACTTTAGGTTTACAAGATACCTGATCTAACTCCTGCAATGACCTGCGAGTATTTTAGTTAAATTTCAGAGCATAAGTGGAATAGTTTCGATGTAACGTCTTGCCAGGCATGCCTCTGTGTGCCGCCAGGTGACACAATGGCTTACAGGGATATTTGTAAAAGATAATACCTTTATACTCAGCTGGCACCAAGTTACAGCTTGGACGTTACCAAGGCATTATGCACATTGTTACGATTTGTCAAAATGTCAAGACGGAAAGGGGTTGAATTGAGCTCGGCATAGGAAGATTCCAGCTATGAATCTTGACTTGTAGACAGAAATTAAGATAGTCACGTGAGGATGAAATTTTCTAGCAGCCCTAAAAGCTAATGAAGAGAGCCATCTGCAGCCAGATACAAGTGGAGAAAGGGCCTTAATAAGTGTATAAAGCAGGGCCATAGTCAGAATAATGACAGTGTCAAGGAAGTAGTAGAACAGCAGAAGATCGCAGTAAATGAAAGAAACAGAGAGACTGTGAGATGGCAGCAGCTACCGGTGAGGCAGCAGTACTTCATCTATGACAAAACAGTACTACTCTGGAAATTTTGGAAATTTCTGGTTAGTTCTATGGGACCAAATTACTGAGGTCATCGGTCCCTAGGCTTACACACTACTTAATCTAACTCAAACTAACTTACGCTAAGGACAACACACTCACCCATGCCCGAGGGAGGACTCGAACCTCCGACGGGGGGAACCGCGCGAACCGTGGCAACACAACCCAGACCGCTCAGGCTACCCCGGGCGGCTCTTAATCTGGGCGGCACAACTACAAACAATAGTTAAGTAGCAAAATTATGTATATCTGATATATGTTTGAATGAATAGTGTTGAACAGAGACAGACTATCTCTTTCTCATACAGCACTGTAGCGGATTTCAGTTGTTAGTAGCAAAAAGTAACCGAATAGCGCCTGTTTCCTTTGAAGGGGGCCTAGGTTCCAGTGGTATAATAATTAGTCCAGGTGGCCATTAATTCAGCAGAAGCTACGACAAGTGGCAACGATTGCACTTGTCACTCAATTAGGCATTAAAGATTGTGAATTTAAGGGGAGGTTGCCGGCCGAAGTGGCCGTGCGGTTAAAGGCGCTGCAGTCTGGAACCGCAAGACCGCTACGGTCGCAGGTTCGAATCCTGCCTCGGGCATGGATGTTTGTGATGTCCTTAGGTTAGTTAGGTTTAACTAGTTCTAAGTTCTAGGGGACTAATGACCTCAGCAGTTGAGTCCCATAGTGCTCAGAGCCATTTGAACCATTTTAAGGGGAGGTTGGCTATCTTTTGATTCAAAAATTCGTTTTTTAATTGCATTTTGGATCCATAAAAGTGTTTCCAATCCACCCCTGAAACGGTTTTCCCGAATACAGAACGGGAATGTTTCTTATTCGCGGTTGAACGAAAAAATGTACCTGACTGAGATCGGCCTTTCTCACGCACCAGTTTTTTCAATTTTTTTTTCAAATGGACGTCATTTTGTTTTTGCTGTGGTTCAAATAACTTAAGCGAGGTGCAACTCCTAAAGAATCTTATGTACTTCGCTAACGTCAACTCAATTTAGATTTCAGACTAACCGGCTGACCTGTGACATACCGCGCGTGGATGACTACATCGAAATTTTCTTTCGTTCCTACGGCACTTGCGCCTTTCCTCTTCGTCATTTCCGGTTTGTAGAGGAAATATCAATAAACATTTTGACCAAATTTGACACTGATATCTATAACACATCCCGAGAAAAAAATTCTCAAAGAACATGCTTTTTTCGAGCCGAAGATAGTAAACCTCCCCTTAGTGTGATTAGTACAGGGAGCCAGATGGCTCTTTTCTTTTGATAGTGGGAAGCCCATGTGGAATAAATGGTTCAAATGGCTCTGAGCACTAAGGGACTTAACTGCTGGGGTCATCAGTTCCCTAGAACTTTAACTACTTAAACCTAACTAACCTAAGGACATCACACACATCCATGCCCGAGGCAGGATTCGAACCAGCGAGCGTAGCGGTCGCGCGGTTCCAGACTGTAGCGCCTAGAACCGCTCGGCCACTCCGGCCGGCCCATGTGGAATAGGATGGAATCATAGAGAAAAATGTTTCGATGGTAAAAAGTAGGTATCAACTCATGTACACGGGTTTTAAGGTATTTGACGGTCAGACACCTCTCTTATAAATATGTCTTATATTAAATAAACTCATTGGAAGAGTTCATATCATCCTGCTGCTTTGGCTGATCACAATCCGTGACAGATATCCTTCTCTCTTCCCAACACTAACCTTAAAAATCCGAGAAGGATCTACTGCCTCTCGACTATATTATAAAGGTCATTTAGGGGAAAGCACCAAGAAACAATATCGTCGTTAATTGCCTGAATGCGCCACGCAGGCCACACCAACACTGTATCGGTAGCTTGGACCTGTGCTGGAACGGAACGTGCATGTCTTTCGGAACGCTCCATGAAGATATTCGCAACCACCCGACTAAGTGGACTACTGATGAAAATGCCTTCTAGCTGTTCATAGAAATCGCCATTCACATTAAGCATCTCGCAGTAAGACATGCACTTTAGTAAACAAAGAAAAAACATCAATGACATCTAGGATGTTGTTTGATTCAAGTTCCAGTTTCTTCATCTTCTCAATTAAATGATCCAACTGCAGCGTCCCTTATGTGTATAATGGTTTGTCCTCGTGCCAAGTATTTCACCAGTTGATGACGTATGAGTGCTTGTGATTGATCTTAATGGTACATACGTTTTATATTAGTTTTTGGCAAACAATGCAACTGAAGTGGAAACGCTTTTGTACTGAGCAGGTCCTCTGTACGTCAACGAATTGAGAATACACCTTGAATAACCGATTCATGTTCTGTCTGATTCGCTACATTGTATCCGCACATATCTTTCATTACGTTGTTGCATCATAACTATGAAAAGCTGTCGTACGTCGTTTAGTGAGGACATTTAACAACGAATTTCTACGAAGACGGAATTACGGTTTCTTAAATGTTTCAGTAAATAATTGAAGGAAACAATTTGTCTGACTCGCCCTGAATATACGTAGTATTTCTTAGTTCCTGTTACAGGCTTCTAGGTACTTTAGATGGGACTTAGTACATAAATTTTTGATAAGGAAACCATGCCAGGAACTCTACTGCTTGGATATAAAAACAGTTTTTAAGATTGGATCATTCTCAAATTTCCCGCTTCGAGGAGTGGTACATAATGACAGAACTGCTAAATGTATGGATTGAGAACGTTTTACGTATCACCTCAATATATCACATACCATTTTTGTTCGACTACAAGATCGGCTGTGACAAACGTTAGCATCCGGGAGGATTGACTGTGGTGCTCCACGGACGCGCACCATTGTTTAAGGATCGTGTGTATGAAAGCATGTACACTGTTGCATGCCAACCTTGTAGAGGGCAGTAAAACTGATAAAACATCCTAAGTCCGAGAGCGAATCTATCTCGCTAAAGGCGTTTCTGGCGAGCCAGGCAACAGACTTCAGCAGAATGTAGTGGGGCAGCAGCCAAACAGGGTCGCGTCACCTTCGTTATGTAACGAAAGAAAGGCTAAGGCGAACGCAATAAACGCTACCAAGCGCTCTCACAAATCAGTTCTATGCTCTAAGAAGCTCTGTAAGCAAGCACAGCAGAAGGGAAGCTTCGTAATAGCGAGACCTATGTGATCGTGACCAATGAAGTAGGCTAAACATTAGCCACAACTTTGCTCCATAGCTATCGCAGCAGTTTAGCTCGTAAGGCAGTCAATCACATGGATCGATGGTGTAAAAGACTGCGGCGAAGTGACGTCTGGCACAAATCCGTTGTAGATTTCCTGAACGCTACGGACAACAGCTGCTACTGGGAGATATGGCTACATCACCATAATCATCAGTTGCAGGGCTCAGTACCACAGTGTGCCTCTGTCGCTGATGGGAGGATCTGGAGGTCTTTCTGCCCCATCACGATCATGACACCAGCGATCCTGACAATCCAGCGGACTGCATTGGACCTACTTGGACGGCAGGCCAATATCGTCGAACTTCACAGCTACACGATAACAGTCATAGCGGTACCGCGGAAGACGAGAAGGATGGTGAGTCGGATCACCTCCAAATTCGGCGTGTGTAAGCTCGACACACGCGTCGCCGTCACTCACTGCCGTGGCGCCGCGGTACAGCCGGAGCCGGTGCAACAGCCGGCTGGAAAGAAGTGTGCGGAGACAGCTGTCGTGAGCGAGCTGAAGGCTGCTTACGACGCGATTCCTTCAGCAGGCATTGACAGACGATGCCAATCACGAGTCAAGACGCTACCGGTATTTATATGGAAATAAATAACTAATTCTGAATCTTATTTTACTGCACCTACCTGCGACCACAGGTCATTACCATCCTTCCGAGGAAAACTGGCAAGGAGCGGAAAAGATCGGATATGACCACCCCGAAATGCAGACTGGAACAGACAGCCTTGTAACGCTTTGCCGGCCGCTGGTGGCCGAGCGGTTCTGGCGCTACAGTCTGGAACCGCGCGACCGCTACGGTCGCAGGTTCGAATCCTGCCTCGGGCATGGATGTGTGTGTTGTCCTTAGGTTAGTTAGGTTTAAGTAGTTCTAAGTTCTAGGGGACTTATGACCTCAGCAGTTGAGTCCCATAGTGCTCAGAGCCATTTGAACCATTTGAACCTTGTAACGCATTGGTTCAAACGCGTTCACGCGGCTAGAGCACTCAGTCGTGCTGGCTTACTAGCGGCTCGCGTTACTACTCGCCAAATTACCACTCGTCAGTCATTCCTTCTAAACCAGCCAAATACTGCGACACCTACAGTAATCTATCACTTGGTACAAAATATCTTTGCAGTAATCTTACAATTTAGTGTAAGCAGAAGAAAGAATAGTTTTTAAAGCTGATATAGTGACAAGCAACTTCCATTATATGTACCGACAACCGTGAGAACTGGATATGCATCAAAGTATCTGTAACATTCCAAATACACACACTGCCTGCAAAATACACATTCATAAACATTGTCTACTAAGGTAGTGAACAATGTGACCACACGTGAGTGCAATGTTCCGTCGAATCTTTATCGTCTGGAGAAGATACACTGGTTTTCGACGCCACAGAATACTCGGCCGATTGCCTCCTAGATTCGATATAGCCGTGACGCTCCTGCTGTGGAAGGCCATTTCTCGGCCTCGTGTGAAAGCTAAGTTATTTTCAACACACAAATTTTGTAAGGTGGCAGTCAGAGACCCTATAACTCATCTCAGAAGGAAGGAAGGAAGTCTGGGTTTATCGGCCGGTCAACATCGAAGTCATTAGAGGCGGAGTAGAAGCTCGGATTGTGTCAAGGACGGGGACGGAAATCGGAAGTGCCCTTTCAAAGGAATCATCCCGGCGTTTGCCAGGAGCGATTTGGGGAAATCACGGAAAACCAAAATCCGGTTAGCCGCATGCATGGTTGAATCGTCGTCCTTTCGAATGCGAGTCCAGTATGCTAACCACTACGCCACTTCCATCTGTATAAATAACCTCAGAGTTGCGCCCAACGTCATCCTATGTGTATGTATTGCTGCTTCTTCCATCACCTTATTAGGATGGCTTTGGCGAATATTACGCAGTACAGCTTATGCCGCACGAATCATGATGTATATAATACATTGTGGTGACATCTATTTCTTCGCATGCATCGCAGTCCCTCTTCGCCCAGTAACTGGAGATACAGTTTGACTTCTCCATTGCACACTTACTTCTCTCAATTTTGGAAATTTGGGAAACGCCTAAAATGCACGTAACAGTATATTTCTTTAGTCTAAGTATCACCAGCTTCAGAACTGCAAATATTCCACGAAAAATAGTCTAATTAAAATTTTTGTTTGCCGATTATATTTTCCACTGTATAACGCCCCTCTCAGTGACTGACCAACGAAGTGTCCCAGTGGCTTCTAATATTAATATAATAAATCCGATAATGCTTGGCATATGTTCAGATTTGGTTAGTAACACCAAACACGTAGCTGTGTATCCGATCTACTGGTATAATAAAGAAACGTGCAAAATTAAGAGTATGACCAAGCCGTAATCTCGTTTCCGCAATAGAGTATATTGGTACGTTTTGCTGCACGAGATTTCTCAGGGCGCTTTCCTTGTCTGCTTTTAAGGATCTCTTGTTTCACTGCAGTATACTGTCAGAGGAGTTCGCCATTGCGGTTAGTGCCACACACGAATGACTTAACAATGAGATTTTGTGACATATTACTTAGTTCCAAAGTGGGGTTTATTTGACGTAGTAGTAACTATGGACATATTAAGTAGCCCAGATGCAAAAGCCATTGACTGCATGATAAGTGAAACTGAGATAATCGCAAAAAACTCGTCGCATCCAAACTATTAAAGCTAAAGACTCCACTTCTGTTTTTAAAAAATAAGTAAAAAATACCTAATTGTTCGATATTAGTGGCTGCAATCTGTGATTATGTTTTATATCTTAAAATCTTAAGTGAAATATGTACTTAGCGGTTTTTGCACCCGATTTATGCAGTTTACGCGTTTTGCAAACGTATCGATCCAATTACGAAACAAACTTTCTGTTACAAAACCTGCTATTCTGTAATATGTTAGGAATGACAGGAAGATGGAATTTAATTCTTCGAGATTTAAAGGGAATACATTTTATTTCAAAGAGAAGACTGCAAATTCTGCAAAATTGGCATATGAAAATATGAAAGTGACATTATTATACCAGGAGAAAGTGACTTATTTAACGTCAAAAAGAGAGCAAAAAATCAATGTTCACCATTAGTTTTTTTAAATACAACATCGTGCTTACAACAGCACAAGATATTACAGATAATAAAATAAGCTCCAAACTGCATCTTAATAAAACATAAAAAAGTTTTTGAAATTGAGAAATTGGCTGGAGGTTGCATCTTAGTTGAAACACCGACAAAAAATTCTAGAAAACGAAACTGGCCGAAAATCGTTTTTAAGTGACGTCGACCTAAACACTATCCACCAACTCAAAACCACTTACGGCTTCTTCCTCGTTCTGTGGGTTGGCAGCGGCAGGAACGACTCTAGGGGAGCCTTGCTGCTCGTCGAAGACCTCGGTGTAGATTTTGAGTTTGTTGTTGGTCGCCCAGTTTTCACCAAAGTGGTTCTCCAAAAGGTTTTTGTCCTCTCCAAGTTTGGCTTCTGAAATTTCTACAAATGTTCTGGTGATATTGGTGTTGCGCCTTTTGCTTTACTGAAATTTTTCCGCCTCTTCGGGACACTTTTCACCACTCCAGCTTCAAGGAGGGCAGTCCACAAACTTTATAAATCATATAGTTTTTGCTTTTCGTGAACACTATTTTTTGACCTTTTTAATCAGGAAATGCCAGTTGCCAGTAACCTTCACTGAGCCTTCTACACATTCATTTCGATTTTAAACAGGTCATTCATTTTGTCCTAGATTTACTACCATTGCAAATGTTTCAATGAACTGAATATATACAGAGAGGTTTTCAGTGTCAGTCAACTTGCGAAGTTGTCTTCCAATGTGACTAAAAACCCTGTCAGGTGTGATGAAAGAGTAGCGCACTATTATGAATCACAATTATATTAAAACTTCCTGGCAGATTAACACCGTGTGCCAGACGGAGACTCGAACTCGGGACCTTTGCATTTCGCGGGCAAGTGCTCTACCATCTGAGCTACCCAAGCGCGACTCACGCCCCGTCCTCACAGCTTCACTTCTGCCAGTGCCTCGTCTCCTACCTTCCAAACTTCACAGAAGGTCTCCTGCGACCTTGCAGAACTAGCACTACTGGGAGAAAGGTTATTGCGGAGACATGACTTAGCCACAGCCTGAGGGATGTTTCCAGAACGAGATTTTCACTCTGCAGTGGAGTGTGCGCTGATATGAAACTTCCTGGCAGATTAAAACAGTGTGTGGGACCAAGACTCGAACTCAGGACCTTTGACTATTGTGGGCAATTGCTCTACCATCTGAACTACCCTAGCACAACTCACACCCCGTCCTCACACCTCCACTTCTGCCTGTACCTTGTCTCCAACCTTCCAAACTTCACAGAAGGTCTCCTGCGAACCTTGCAGAACTAGCACTCCTAGGCGAAAGGATGTTGCGGAGACATGGCTTAGCCACAGCCTGGGGCCTGCGGCCTGAGCCGTTCTTGGGTAGCTCAGATGGCAGTCTGCCTTCGGCATTGACACAGTGCGGACCGTGTTGCCCTCTGGCCGCGCTGCGGTGCGCGCGCCTGTTTGTCTACGCCGGAGCAGCGTCACGTTTGTGGTTTTCTGCGTGTAGAACGAGATGGAACACTCGCGCAGAAAAACGACTTTGAAGTTCAGCTTTGTGATCGACTATACACGACCAAAGGCAAACGAGATTGAACGTTTTTTAAGAGAAAAGGTTAAACTCGATCCACGGGAAACGGCGGGAATCCATTTATCGATCGTTTCAAGCGTCGTCTGTGTCAAGCTTATCGACTTGGCGGCTTGTGAAAGTCTTCTCCAACGATTGCCGAACGTAGCCGACGGGAATGTTGGTGTGGTTACAGTCGACCACGCGGTAATGGGGATACGCACTTCCGTTTGAGGTCCCGTATGAACTTGTGATCGACGCCTTTCGACCATACGGCACAGTTATATACCATCTGGCCGGAAAATGGGCGAGTTTTGCCACATACCCCGTCCTAAACAGGATGAGACAAATACGGATAGAACTGAGAAAGCACGGGCCGGCCGGAGTGGCCGCGCGGTTCTGGCGCTGCAGTCTGGAACCGCGAGACCGCTACGGTCGCAGGTTCGAATCCTGCCTCGGGCATGGAAGTGTGTGATGTCCTTAGATAAGTTAGGTTTAACTAGTTCTAAGTTCTAGGGGACTAATGACCTCAGCAGTTGAGTCCCCTAGTGCTCAGAGCCATTTGAGAAAGCACGTTTCCTTTTATTTGTATAAAGGGGGTTGTCGAGCGGTTATAATATATGATGGACAACCTCGCACTTGCTCAGGGTGCGGAAAAGAAGGCCACGTCTGCTCGGAATGTCTCCAGCGTCGTTTAGTGCAAACCCCGCCGGATGACGTTCAGGCGTCACAACAGATGACTGTATTACATATGACCTTTCTGGAGACCGTGAGAGAATAAGTGAGGGAGATTTCTGATGGGCGCAAGCAGCTGCACACTATAGAGAACACAGACACCAACGGATTGGAACTCTGACCACCGGTTCAACCGCAGCAGACACCGGACCCCATGCAAAAGATGCAGCTGAAGGTCGCTCCAGGCTTAACCGTGGCGGCTGCCAATGCCCCCATCGATAGCATGATAGACCAGGTCCAAGACGGAGGATACGCCATCCAAAAAGCCGACGCGAAAGTACGAAAACACAAACAGCGTTCGCCGAAGAGAATAAAAAGTAGTTCAAATGGCTCTGAGCACGATGGAACTCAACTTCTGAGGTCATCAGTCCCCTAGAACTTAGAACTACTTAAACCTAACTAACCTAAGGACATCACACACATCCATGTACGAGGCAAGATTCGAACCTGCGACCGTAGCGGTCGCGCGGTTCCAGACTGTAGCGCCTAGAACCGCTCGGCCTCCCCCGCCGGCAAAGAGAAGAAAGAAGCGACGACTGACTTCTGCTGACGTGAGTCATAGTCCCGAGAGGACAGTGGACGACAACGACAGTATCTACCTGCGACCAGTGGATTCAGCAGTAACCGAGACGACGCTGCAGGAGTTGCACAGAGACGATAACTTGACTTCTCCTTCTGGAGTCCGGAAGGCAGAAGTGGCGATGACGATTGTCCAACATCAGAGCGGTGACACTGCTGTCTGCCATCCTTTGGCCGGCTCTGGAAATATTCTGGGGGACTGGGCGCAGGAAATGGACCAACAGGAGCAGAATGAAGACACAGACGCTGCGATCGAGTGTAGTCCTGGCTATGCGCCAGGAGGGGACGGGGAATGTTGAACAACTTGGTGTGGTGAGGAGCGACGGGGGCGCCGATGACCGACAGCAGTTGGTTTTTCAACACCATCGCTTGACGACACCCCCCTCCTACTGATGGAAACACGCCAGGTGTACCGCATTGCACTAGCAACGTTAATGGCATTCGGACACCACTTAAAATTCAAATGCTGAAAGATATGTTACACGCCGCAGACGTGGATATTGTACTCGTACAAGAAGTGCGTTTCACATCGCCGCCGGAGTTTTACAGCTACGACGCATATTACTCAGTGCACGATGAGAGTGGATGCGGTGAGGCGATCCTCACCAGGGAACGAATAGGAGTGGAGGAAGTCAAGACTCTTCCTTCGGCACGTGGAATAGCGATCATTGTGGACGGCGTTCTTTTCATCAATGTATACGCGCCGTCTGGCTCCACCGAAGAGATAGCACCGTTGTTCGCCGGCCGATATGAAAATTATGTAGTGGGTGGCGACTTTAATTGTGTCGTCTCCCAAAAGGACCAAGTACCTCATTATGTGACATACATGGAATTGCGCGCTTTGATTACCGAAATGGCGCTTCTGGATACCTGTGAACTGCAGCATGGCGATAGAACGGGTTACACGTATGTTACTGGACACTCGGCGAGTAGACTAGATAGAGTGTATGTGACGCGGGCTCTACAGACGGCGATACTGGATGCCGAAATCTGGTCAGCAGCTTTTACGGAATATATGGCGTACGTCTGTACGATTTCATTAACGCGGCAGAAGATATGGCGGAGTAAGAGACACTGGAAAATGAATAGAGCACTTTTACATGCCGCTGCATATCGCCGGTCGACAGAGGAGGTCTGGGAGACCTGCGTTCGCCGCCAACGGGCATACACCTCGGTTCTCTAGTGGTGTATCAAATGCACAAAACCAACGTTACGGAGAACGTTGATACGATACGGGCAGGACACATCGAAGTGGAATCGCACGACGGCGAATTTTTATTTTACAGCTCTGAGAGAGATGATGACCCAACAACCATCGCCGGAAAGGCACACGGCCATGCGCAGGATAAAAGACAAATTATTACAGCTGACGAGACTAAGAATGGAAAGTTGCTGCCGAAGCCCCCTCAATGCACCACGTAGTACATGAACGCCAACGACGACGAAGGACATTGTTTAGGGAAATAATCTCTAAAACTGGCCAGAAAGTTGTGACCCAACGTGACATTGCGCAGGTGTTTACCGACTACTTCCGCCAGCCATATGGACCTGTACAAGTGAACCACGAGACACTAAATGATGTCATCTCGGAAATGCCAGATAGAGGACCACCACTGGATGCAGAGACTTTCATCACAGCGATAACGGAAGACGAGCTGACAGACGCAATTGCCAGGGGAGCTCCGAACAAGTCCCCAGGACAGGACGGCTTCCCAATCGAATTTTTCCGGGCCTTTGCTTACCTCATGGGACAGACGTGGATTCAGATGTATAACGAATTCCTGTTACCGCAGACTGCGGTACCTGTCGAATTCACGGAGGATATCATCATCCCAATACCCAAACCACGCGGTGGCAGAAGGGCAGGAGATTATAGACCACTAACCCTCCTGAACTGGAACTACAAGATTTTCTCTCGCATCCTTGGGGCTCGCCTGACGTATGCAGTTTCTGATAGGCTCCTCACAGACATGCCTCGGCGGTAAGAGTAATGTCCATACGGCGCTTGGTGATTACCGATATATCGTCGCATTAGCAGCGGCGTGCCGACTGCGCGGGGCACTAGTCTCTATTGACTTCGATAATGCGTTCGTCATGGTGGATCATATCTTTTTGCACGCCGTGATAGGCTGTTTTGGAATCCCACAGGCCTTCATTCTAGTGATCATGCGATCGAAGATCTCAGTAAATGGGGGGGGGGGGGCACTGACTGCATTGTCATTTCACGGTCAGTTCGTCAAGGTTGCCCCCTTTCGATATTTTTGTATGCGATGGCGTTGGAACCCTGCCTATACGGTCTCCGAAGACGGATCGAGGGAGTGCAGTTGCCACAGCTGACCTTTCACTGTCGCGCTTATGCTGACGATGTGATGCTGCTGGCATGGACAGGCGACGAAGTATGTACGACGTTGTCATGGATACAGCGACACGGGATGGCGGCGGGAAGCGTGCTTAATCTACAGAAGCTACGCTGCATGAATGTCGGTCGATTACGACCTGGGCAGGAAGGCCCGCTCATGTTAGTTAACACCATAAATCGTTTTGGTGTCACGTTCCACTCAGATGTGCAGCGGACAGCAGCGGATAACTACCGACGCATATTGAAGCTGATGCGAACAATGGTGTTGTTACAGAAATTAAGAGCGTTGGATATGATTCAGAGGGTGGCACCTAGCACCGAGACTCACTAACGTAGCGCATGTCCCACCTTAACGCGCACAGTGGCAACACGGATACAAGCAACTTTCGGAACTCACGTAAGTGTGGCACACCTGTTTAAGATCCAATACACAACGTTTACGGTACCACCTGTAGAGGTTGAACTTGGTCTGGTGAACGTATGTGAAAAGGCAGGGGCGCTATTCGTCAGTGTGGACAGTGGCGCGGTCAATTTCGCAGTATCTCGGGTGCGTTGGCCGATGCACTGGCACACAATAATGCTGTCCCCAGTCGACGTGGACCATATTTCACCGAAGATGTCACATTTCAAGTCTTTCTTTTTGGAGTTTAGCTACGTTAGAGAAGCCTTCCGAACAACACGACTGCCGATGACTCGAAATGTGTACCAAATATTACTGCCCCGGTGCCCCAGGAGTACTCTGGAGAAGAAGTACCCAGACAAGAACTGGCGACAGATGGCGCATTGTACGGAACGTTTACCTCCCAACGTCGGTACGGTCAACATTATATGTGGTGGTAAATAGGACGTTCGCAACGAACCAACGGCGGCATGCGATTCATTTGGCAGACACTCCATTATGTTTACGCTGTGCAGCAGTGGACGCTGATGAACATCGTTTAGCATGTAGTGGAGCGGCTCCGGTGTGGCACTTGGCACGACAGATATTGGCGTTCCAGTTACGCACCGCCGCTTACACAATTTCATCGGACACACTCCTTTCCCCCCAAGAATCTTATTTTCCGGTCCATAAAACAAATGCAGTGACTTGGGTACGTGGAATGGTTGTGGGCTACGTCTACAACAAGACGGAAAAGGACAAAATGGATTTTTGGCATTTTCTCCTGGATGGGCACGCGAAGCTCCAACAGCATAAGAAATATAGGCAAGACTTAGCTAATTGTCTGCGGCGGACATTTACCGACCCGCCGGCCAGGTGGGGTGTGACGGGTGAGAGATGAGATAGACGAAGTAAGCCGAGACAAACATCGATCACACATAACGGAACCTTAGTTAATTTTCGAGAAGACGACCCAGTCTCTTGCCAACGCCTGGAGAATGGCTCTATTGATCTATCGAACGTCGCGTGGCGATCAGGTGACGCCCCCGGCTTGAATTTCATTTCATGACTAGAGGAGCATGTTTCTTTTGTATTTTTACTATCAGCGATGTCGTCACGTCATTCTCATTGGGACATTTTCAGTGTTATTAATTTCCTTAGTTAATTATTTTCTAATTAGCCACTATTTGTCAAAGTTAGGAGACAGTGTAGACAAAAGAGTTGACAGATCACTTTAAAAAAATTTAAAAAAGCAAAAAACGAAGGAAAAATTGCAGAAAACATACCCGCGAAAAGCAAAGGTCCCGAGTTCGAGTCTCGGTCCGGCACACAGTTTTAATCTGGCAGAAAGTTTCATGTCAGCGCACACAACGCTGTAGAGGGAAAATCTTGTTCTGGCACAATTCTATTTCTTCTAGATTGTCGGGAACTGTGAGAAGAAACCGGTGACAGCATGTTGATCAGCGTCCTGTTTTTATTCTGACCACCACATCCGTCAAAAAAAAAGGAAGTTTTTTCCTCCTTCGAAGTTTAGGTTAGTTAGTATGTGGTGAACCATGGACTTTATTTGGTTTGGTCTTTTGCATATTCATGTTTCAACCCATAAAGCATAATAACACTTTTCATGTTCTTACCTTTATGTTCTGGAAACATTTCTCTTCCACTGATCAGGATTCCTCCTCCTTTTCTGGGAGGGACCGTCGCCCTCGGTCTCGTTCTGATCGTTTGCAACTACTACTATGGGTTCGACTTCTTGCAAAATTCCTACTACACTACCGGCCATTAAAATTGCTACACCACGAAGATGACGTACTACAGACGCGTAATTTAACCGACAGGAAGAAGATGCAGTGATATGCAAATGATTAGCTTTTCAGAGCATTCACAGAAGGTTGGCGCCGGTGGCGACACCTACAACGTGCTGACATGAGGAAAGTTTACAACCGATTTCTCATACACAAACAGCAGTTGACCGGCGTTGCCTGATGAAACGTTGTTGTGATGCCTCGTGTAAGGAGGAGAAATGCGTACCATCACGTTTCCGACTTTGATAAAGGTCGGATTGTAGCCTATCGCGATTACGGTTTATCGCGTTGGTCGAGATCCAATGACTGTTAGCAGAATATGGAATCGGTGGGTTCAGGATGATGATGATGATTATTAGTGTTTTAGGGCGCACAACAGCGAGGTTATCAGGAGGGTAATACGGAACGCCGTGCTGGATCCCTACGGCCTCATTAGCACTCGAGATGACAGGCATCTTATCCGCATCGCTGTAACGGACCGTGCAGCCACGTCTCGAATCCTGGGTCAACAGATAGGGGCGTTTGCAGGCCAACAACCATCTGCACGAACAGTTGGACGACGTTTGCAGCAGCATGGACTATCATCTCGGAGACCATGACTGCGGTTACCCTTGACTCTGCATCACAGACAGGAGCGCCTGCGATGGTGTACTCAACGACGAACCTGGGTGCACGAATGGCAAAACGTTATTTTTTTGGATGAATCCAGGTTCTGTTTACAGCATCATGATGGTCGCATCCGTGTTTGGCGACATCGCTGTGAACTCACATTGGAAGCGTGTATTCGTCGTCGCAATACTGGCGTATCCTCTGGCGTGATGGTATGGGGTGCCATTGGTTACACGTCTCGGTCACCTCGTGTTCGCATTGACGGCACTTTGGACAGTGGACGTTACATTTCAGGTGTGTTACGACTCGTGGCTCTACCCTGCAAAACCCTACATTTCAGCAGGATAATGCACGACTGCATGTTCCAGGTCCTGTACGGGGGTTTCTGGATACAGAAAATGTTAGACTGCTGCCCTGGCCAGCACATTCTCCAGATCTCTCACCAACTGAAAACGTCTGGTCAATGGTGCCCGAGCAACTGGCTCGTCACAATACGCCAGTCACTACTCTTGATGAACTGTGGTATCGTGTTGAAGCTGCATGGGCAGCTGTACCAGCACACGCCATCCAAGCACTGTTTGACTCAATGCCCAGGCGTATCAAGGCCGTTATTACGGCCAGAGGTGGTTGTTCTGGGTACTGATATCTCAGGATCTATGCACCCATATTGCGTGAAAATGTAATCACATGTCAGTTCTAGTATAATATATTAGTCCAATGAATACCCGTTTATCATCTGCATTTTTTCTTGGTGTAGCAATTTTAATGGACAGTAGTGTATTTCAATTATTCCCATTTTTATACTATATTCTGCATTTAAATCGTCCACAAAATCATTCGTTTTCGTCACAACACCCACGACAAGCATGTCAACACAAACACTGCTGATTAGCTTAAGTGCACATATTTCGACAATTCATCGGCAGCGAATGCTTCATTGTTGGGTACGCGTTCGCTACAGCGCAGCCAAACTAACTCTGAATGAGAAAAATGTACCTTCTTTTCGTAACAATCTGAAAGGTAGCCCTAAATGTGTATATTGGGAAGTCTAATGTCAGTTCGAGTGCTTTGCATAGGAACATGGCACGGCGACCTCCATGTCAGTTGAACTTGACGGATTTTGCAAACGTTGGACATTTAGGGGCTTTGCACCCGAAGACAACGTGCAGTTAGCGGCTTTTGCATCCGAACACTACTTTTCTGCAGCCATTTTCAGTGGTTTATAGCGGGTTGTGCACCTAGAAAACCTATACCATTGTGTAGGCGCTGAAAAAATCTGTACCGCAGTGTGTCCAAATCAAAATCGGCAAAAAATGCATTTTGCGGCTTCAGCATTTGGGCTACTCTTATAGATAGGGACTTTATCCGGCACATTTTGTACCTACACCAAATAAGAACGCTGCTGACGAAAGGCAACTTAAGCTTGTTTGATCCTAGAAGTTTGATATGTACTGTATGACACTAAAATGTTAATTACATTACAACTCTGACTCAGCTGTCAGTGCCTAAACTGTTACTCCTTTCCACTCGTTAAGGAGCTTCGCTCTTGTTACGAGACGTGCAGAGTCTAGCCACGAGGTGGCTGCCGTTTGTGTGCAGGTAACTTCTGTCTTATGTTCGCATTTTACAGTTGCGTGTGCAGCTGGCTTGCTTATTGCTGTGGCGGGAGCCTTTAGACGCCGTAAATTTGCTAGATACACTGTTGCCACGTTTGCGTATGTTTGGCTCCAACACATCCCTCCGGCCTCCTTGCTCCTAATATATAGAAACGCCACGACCTGTATATTGCACCTCCGCCGTATATAATCTGTCCAGATTCTATCATTTTATATATAACAGCAAGAACAGTGTTCGCTTTACGGAGGGGTCAATTTAAAGCAATTCACAAAATCACGTTTACCTGTTTGTTAACATAACTTTCCTGAATTTGATATAATTTGTTTCCGTGGTCATAATTAAGACAAATCTGAGATTGCATAACACCCTACGGGACATCGAACTCCGTGGATAGAGACAAGCTTGAAATCTCTATGTCTTTGAGGTGACAGAACAAACTGGAAGTTATATACGTAAAAGAGTATTGTTTCCTTTGACTTTCTTCAAGAGGTCTATAGTAACTGTACCGCACAGTTTTGTTACGATTAATACCTAGTTTACTATTAACAAATCATGTAATGTAAGCCAACAAACAGTTATTTGTGAATAGTGTATCACGTACCATATTACTAGCTGTGAAGCCAGAGAACACTTATTTTACTTTTTTGCTCCCAGAGAGGACCATGGTAATAATCCTACCAATAACATATGTTCCCTTCAGATACAGTTATTTTCTGACTCGAGTTATAAACCAACTAACGTATCTACCCTAACTGATGTAGAAAAGTAAAATTTCTGGCATCATACCACTTAATCCCCTATCATCGGCAGCGCATTTTACTATTACTCTGTACATAAAGCTGTTGGTGATATGTTGTGTATGACAGCAGTGGATGGAGCACTATTCGCTAGAAACTGTTCCCGATTATCAGTACTTGCTTCTAGTGTATGTTCTGTTATCCGTGCATTCCCGACTTCTTCGGTTGTGTGTCAGAATATTCTAAATTTCTCGGTGTTTGTATCGACAAGAAGCTTAATTGGCAGTTACATGTTGCAGATAAACGTCTAACCCCTGTAACGTTATCGTTACGGGTACTATCAAATTCTGGAGATGAAAATATCGAACGGTTGACTTTTACTATTTTCGTTCACTAATTTCTTATGACATCATATTTTACGGTAACTCGTAACTAAGGAAGGTGGTGCTCATTGCAAACAAGCGTTTAATATGGATGATAGCGATGTCCACTCTAGAAACTGCCCTTTAAACAGTTGGGCACACTTATAAGTCTGACAATAACACCATACAAAAGTTTTGTGGATAATCAATCACAGCTCGTAAACAATAGTTATATCGCTCGAACAGTCCACGGGTGTACTGCCGATCCATAGTGTCCAACGGGCAGAATGTTTCGGCGATCAGACATGTCGCCATCGTCAGGCGCGCTGACGAACTGAGCTCCTGAGGGCGGGCTGCCGTCCTAAATCCCCTTCCCCCGCGAGGCGTTCTCTCCACGGTCCGCGCCCACACCCGCGCCCGCGCGTCGGCGGTCGCTGAGAGGCGACTACAGACGCCGACGCCAGCATCCATAAAAATGTATGATCAAATACCCAGTGATGCAAAGTATTCAACACATAATTTATTAAATGAAAACCCACGACTAATAATCGTACAATGTGCGCTTTAGAGATATTGAAAGTTACATATAAATTACTGTATGTAAAGAAACCTACCTTAAGACATTGTAAGCCTGCCACTCGTTGTAAATATGACCTGGATGGTTCGTGAATAATTATGAACCAGCTTTACTCTTACGATTACCACAAGATCGATTAGACCCCTGGTAACGCAATCTAAATGAACTGTAAGTTCAGAAAGGAGAAGTTCCGATCTCTGCCGCATTCGAGCAAGGAAAGTGTTCATTGGCGACAAATGAATATTTGTAACACGGCCAGGATTCGAACACAGGCCTCCTGTTTACTAGGCAGACACGTTACCCATCTACGCCACCTTAGCAAAATGGTTAGACCTAACTGCATCGACTAGCCAAGTGTGCCTCCCCATCAATTCAAATATCCAATTGCCGCACACTGCCGAAGTTGTGTCCCTTAGCCCTTTTTTCTCTGTTTGCTCGAAGGCTAGTATGATTATTCCCTGTAGAGCATTCTTGCAGGACTTCGCGTGATGCGACGAGCAAACAGAGGAAAAAGGGCTAGGGGACGCTACTTCGGTAGTGTGGGGCAAATGGGAATTTGGATTGCCGGGACTGAGGGGGGGGGGGGTGGAGGGGGGGTAGCGTGGTCGGGTAGTCCGTATGTCTAACCATTGTGCCAAGGTGACGTAGATATTTAACGCATCGACCTAGTGAGCAGGAGATCCAGCTTCGAATCCCGGCCTTGGTACAAATTTTCATTTGTTTTCTGTGAATTCTTTTATTGCCGAATACGGCAGAGATTGAAATTTCTCCTTCTGAAGGTATTCTACGTCCGGTCGCGCGATCAAACACAGAATTGGCGTATGTTCTTTCGGTTGTGTCCAAAAGAAGAGACACCATTCAAATAGATATCAATTTTCACTACTTCGGAGGTGGTAAAAACTTTAGAAAAAGCAACGATGGAGTTTGATCTGAAGTAAATCGGAATAATTAAGGTTATAGTACTGATTACCAACCAAAAACAATGATAATTTGTCGTACGTGAAGCCATGCTGTATAGACTCGACCAGTGTGGAACAAACGTGATAGTGTAAGTGAAAAAACCTATTAACCTATGGGGAAAATGATATGCGGTGACGTCATCTTTAAACCGCATACCTTGGTGTTGCATCGCATGTACTTCACGGTTTTGCTGAAAAATGTTACGAAAGACTAAAGTAAAGGCGCTGTGTGATTAAATTCTGTTGCCACTGAGTAAAATGCAATATAACTAAAGTTTAGTGAAACAACTTTATATACGCTCATAGATAATTGAGGGATACGTGATCAGAATTATAATACAAAAGAAGTACGCGAATAATAAGTTTCGAATGCCAAAAGTACAGTAAACGTAATACAACGATCAAAAAGAGAGGTCACAGCACGAGTTACCTTGTAATTACCCGCCCAGAGTGTCAGATGTAACATTTCCGACACCCCAGATGTATATCATCGCACAAAGAAAATTTAAAAATAAATAATGTTGTGAAGTTAGATATAGTGACTACACGAGTTTAAGTCACATGCATCCTCTGATGTTTCAGTGAAAATTGTATTCTGACTATTATGTGCTCTGGTGAAATCGGATAACTACAAATGCACTAACTTCCCCACCGCAGCTCGAATACAAACTACAAGGCAAGATGTTACCTCGATTTGTTATAGTTTGAAGTATATGCACGCTCCAGCAACGAAAACAAATACGTTAACACACTAAGCAAGCTATGACCTCACCATATCAGTTGTAGCTCCAGGCTGAATGTAAGCATCTCCAAGTGACAAATGTCTAAAATACATTTATTCGACGAACTGGCAGGAACAAGAGGACAAACTTCCCTCACTCAGCCATAGTTCTACAGAAAAATAGTTTGGTAGCTAGCACCCAAATTTGCTGACACTGTCGTAGGTCTAGAAGCGACCAAGACATACCTCGCGATACTTTGTACAGAAACGCTTCACTAACAGACGGAACTCGCTTTGGACAGGCTCTGAGACCAAGTGAATTTCTCGTGGAGCTGGGTTTCAAGTGATACGAAGCACCAGTCGTGTGAAAGTAACCGTGTTAAAACTTCCTTGTTAATGGTCAGCATGTAGCCATATTTATCACAGAGAAATTTTAATACAAATATAAAAATGATTCCTCCCGTACAATAGCGAGAGGCCGAAATTGTAATGCATGGAACCCGCAAATAACTAAACCACGCGAATCACGTCGGTTTTGCATAGTCATCTATAGCACCACCTCCTCCTTATCCATATTTATATTGCATAGTGATAGAATAGTAGTTAGGTGAACACATGTCTGCAGTTGGTTCGTAACACCGCGTAGCCTTGACACTGGTGCCTGGAAGGATAGCTGTTCCCTGTATGTCGTGGCGATGTGAACGTCACTACATCGCTCATGCCTCCTCCATCGTCGTATTACCTATCTACACTGACTCCACCCCTACTGACGGAAATCACAACTTCTTGACTGTGACCCACACATGTCAACAAACAAAGACAACGTGCGCTAGAATGAGCTCTCCTCTTGGATACAGTGTAGACACATGACTGAAGTGATGAACATTTAAGCATGACGTTTTAATTACGAGATACGTGAATTTTAATATATGGTATGTAATATAATTAATACGTGGCCTTCATTGTTCTGATAAATACCATAGATCGTGGTGACTACTGCTGCTTAGATCGTCCTTAGACCTCTACACTCGAGATGGCATGCTTCGTAAAAATTAAATTTTCAGCCGTGGGAAAGAGAAGCGTTACACAACAGCTCTCTTGAATTTAAGGTGTAAGAGTGATTTAAAGCTCACCAGGCAATGTGTATCACCTCGGAAGTCCAATAAAATGGGTCTGTAAACACATACTTACTGAGATTTGCACAGTTGTCATTGGACTGACGTTTGGTTGCTGATATGAGCACAGATCTAGCACTGCAATCTGCCAACAGGATCACCAGGACAAGATATGTGGCAAATATAAATTTCTGCTATGGCTAAAATAATAAAAGTATGGTGTCACCGCCAGACACCACACTTGCTAGGTGGTAACCTTTAAATCGGCCGCGGTCCGTTAGTATACGTCTGACCCGCGTGTTGCCACTATCAGTGATTGCAGACCGAGCGCCGCCACACGGCAGGTCTAGAGAGATTTCCTAGCACTCGCCCCAGTTGTACAGCCGACTTTGCTAGTGATGGTTCACTGACAAAATACGCTCTCATTTGCCGAGACGATAGTTAGCATAGCCTTCAGCAACGTCATTTGCTACGACCTAGCAAGGCGCCATGTTCAGTTACTATTGATATTGTAAATAATGTACAGACAAGAGCTACGTTCAACATTAATGGATTAAAGTTAAGTATTCCACCAGCTACATCCTTTTTTTCTAGTCTAACTTCCTTGTCCTGTTCCAGACCTCACGCCAGCCTGCGTGAGCTAAAACGCGTGCCTTTCGGCTTCCTCTTACATTAGTGGGTTGGCCCTCTTGCCAATCCACAACAAAAAGTAGCCTGATAAAGAAAAAAAATTTAGTGTATAACGCGCTGTCGACAACGAGGTCATCAGAAACGGTGCAGAAGCTCAGATTATGTAAGGAGGGAGAAGGAAATGGGCAGTGCCCTTTCAGTGGAATCATTCCGGCATTTACCTTAAGTGACCTACAGAAATCGCGGATAACCTAATTCGGCAGGGCTGAAAGAGGATTTGAACCGTCGTCCTCCTGAAATGAGTCCATTCCGCTAGGTGCTGCGCTATCTCAGGCTGCTGGTCCGTGTCCCCAGTTCTGAAAATTATCCACAACAAAGAATACCATATGATTAGTTGTTGTACCGACAGCTCCAGTATCTCAATAACAATGGTTCCCAAATGGTTCAAATGGCTCTGATCACTATGCGACTTAACTTCTGAGGTCATCAGTCGCCTACAACTTAGAACTAATTAAACCTAACTAACCTAAGGACATCACACACATCCATGCTCGAGGCAGGATTCGAACCTGCGACCGTAGCGGTCGCTCGGTTCCAGACTGTAGCACCTAGAACCGCACGGCCACTCCAGCCGGCAATGGTTCCCAAGCAAACAAACATGTAACCAATGGGAAGCTTAGTTCAACCGCTATGCCGGAAATGGATGCGTGTGTGCCACATGCAGTGCCGAAAACTGTGTAACCAGTGAACGAAAGTTAGCAATAGCGAAGGAATCAGTCAGTCTCTTGTTTGGAAAGGACGTATTCAGCAGCTACTGCAATTCAAAGAGTGAGTGACTCCTTACACCGAAGGACACAGCGGTTCACCACCATGGAACTGTGTCGAGTTGAACGTTTCTTATGAATTACAGGTGTCACGTTGAGTCGATCGTACTACCCTCTCTCAGAAGCATTCGACACTTTCTTGAACGTGTTATGCAAGACCGCAGTCTTTCACTGAAGCCTCTACTTGAGGAAATCCGTTTTGTGCATAATATCATTCCATAATGTATGTTGCTGTTGTGGTCTTCAGTCCAGAGACTGGTTTGATGAAGCTCTCCATGCTACTCTATCCTGTGAAAGCTTCTTCATCTCCCAGTACCTACTGAAACCTACATCCTTCTGAATCTGTTTAGTGTGTTCATCTCTTGGCCTCCCTCTACGATTTTTACCTTCCTCGCTGCCCTCCATTACTAAATTGGTGATCCCTTGATGCCTCAGAATATGTCCTACCAACCGATCCCTTCTTCTAGTCAAGTTGTGCCACAAATATCTCTTCTTCCCATTTCTATTCAATACCTCCTCATTACTTATGTGATCTACCCATCTAACTTTCAGCATTCTTCTGTAGCACCACATTTTTAAAGCTTCTATTCTCTTTTTGTCTAAACTATTTATTGTCCACGTTTCACTTCCATACATGGTAACACTCCATACAAATACTTTCAGAAAAGACTTCCTGACACTTAAATCTATACTAGATGTTAACAAATTTATCTTCTTCAGAAACACTTTCATTGCCACTGCCAGTCTACATTTTATATCCTCCTTACTTCTACCATCATCTTTTATTTTGCTCCCCAAATAGCAAAACTCCTTTACTACTTTAACTGTCTCATTTCCTAATCTAATATCCTCAGCATCAACCGACTTAATTCGACTACATTCCATTATCCTCGTTTTCCTTTTGTTGATGTTCATCTTATATCCTCCTTTCAAGACACTGTCCATTACGTTCAGCTGCTCTTCCAGGTCCTTTGCTGTCTCTGACAGAATTACAATGTCATCGGCGAACCTCAAAGTTTTAATTTCTCCTCCATGGATTTTAATTCCTAATCCGAATTTTTCTTTTGTTTCCTTTACTGCTTGCTCAATATACAGGTTGGATAACATCGTGGAGAGGTCACAACCCTGTCTCACTCCCTTCCCAACCACTGCTTCCCTTTCATGCCCCTCGACTCTTATAACTGCCATCTGTTGTCTGTACAAATTATAAATAGCCTTTCGCTCCGTGTATTTTACCCCTGCCACCTTCAGAATTTGAAACAGAGTATTCCAGCCAACATTGTCGAAACCTTTCTCTAAGTCTACAAACGCTAGAAACGTAGGTTTGCCTTTCCTTAATCTGTTTTCTGAGATAAGTCGTATGGTCAGCATTGCCTTACGCGTTCCTACATTTCTGCTGAATCCAAACTGATCTTCCACGAGGTCGACTTCTACCAGTTTTTCCAAACGTCTGTAAAGAATTCGTGTTAGTATTTTGCAGCCGTGACTTATTAAACTGATAGTTCGGTAATTTTCACGTCTGTCAACCACTGCTTTCTTTGAGATTGGATTTATTATATTCTTCGTGAAGTCTGAGGGCATTTCGCCTGTCTCATACATCTTGCTCACCAGATAGTAGAGTTTTGTCAGGGCTGGCTCTCCCAAGGCTATCAGTAGTTCTAATGGAATGCTGTCTACTCCCGGGGCCTTGTTTCGACAGTGCTCTGTCAAACTCTTCACGCAGTATCACATCTCCCATTTCATCTCCATCTGCATCCTTTTCCATTTCCATAATATCGTGCTCAAGAACATCGCCCTTGCATAGACCCTCTATATACTCTTTCCACCTCTCCGCTTTCCCACCTTTGCTTAGAACTGGGTTTCCATCTCAGCTCTTGATATTCATGGAAGTAGTTCTCTTTTCTCCAAAGGTCTCTTTAATTTTCCTGTAGGCATTATCTATCTTACCCGTAGTGATATACGCCTCTACATCCTTACATTTGTCCTATAGCCATCCCTGCTTAGCCATTTTGCACTTCCTGTCGATCTCATTTTTGAGACGCTTGTATTCATTTTTCCTAACTTCATTGACTGCATTTTTGTATTTTCTCGTTTCATCAATTAAATTCAGTATATCTTCTGTTACCCAAGGATTTCAATTAGCCCTCGTCTTTTTACCTACTTGATCCTCTGCTGCCTTCACTATTTCATCTCTCAAAGCTACCCATTCTTCTTCTACTGTATTTCTCTCCCCAATTCTTGTCACTCGTTCCCTAATGCTCTTCCTGAAACTGTTTACAACGTCTGGTTCTGTCGGTTTATCCAGGTCCATCTCCTTAAATTCCAACCTTTTTGCAGTTTCTTTATTTTTAATGTACAGTTCATAACCAATATATTGTGGTCAGAGTCGACATCTGTCCATGGAAATGTCTTACAATTTAAAACCTTGTTCCTAAATCTCTGTCTTAGCATTATATAATCTATCTGAAACCTGTCAGTATCTCCAGGCCTCTTCAATGTTTACAACCTTCTTTTATGATTCTTGAATCAAGTGCTAGCTGCGATTAAGTTATGCTCTGTGCAAAATTCTACCAGGAGGCTTCCTCTTTCATTCCTCACCCCCATTCCATATTCACCTACTACGTTTCCTTCTATTCCTTTTCCTACTATCAAATTCCCCTCACCCATGACTATTAAATTTTCGTCTCCCTTCACTATCTGAATAATTTCTTTTATCTCATCTTACATTTCATCAGTCTCTTCATCATCTGCGGAGCTAGTCGGCATATAAACTTGTACTACTGTAGTAGGCGTGAGCTTCGTATCTATCTTGGCCACAATAAGGCGTTCACTATGCTGTTTGTAGTAGCTTACCAGCATTCCTATTTTTTTATTCATTATTAAACCTTCTCCTATATTACCCCTTTTTGATTTTCTATTTATAACCATGTATTCACCTGACCAGAAGTCTTGTTCCTACTGCCACCGAACTTCACTAATTCCCATATATCTAACTTTAACCTATCCATTTCCCTTTTTAAATTTTCTAACCTACCTGCGCGATTAAGGGATCTGACATTCCACGCTCCGACCCATAGAACGCCAGTTGTCTTACTCCTGATAACAACGTCCTCCTGAGTAGTCCCCGCCCGGAGATCCGAATGGGGGACTATTTTACCTCCGGAATATTTTACCCAAGAAGACGCCATCATCATTTACCATGCAGTAAAGCTGCATGCCCTCGGGAAAAATTACGGCTGTAGTTTCCCTTGTTTTCAGCCGTTCGCAGTACCAGCACAGCAAGGCCGTTTTGGTTAGTGTTACAAGGCCAGATCAGTCAATCATCCAGACTGCTGCCCTGCAACTACTGAAAAGGCTGCTGCCGCTCTTCAGGAACCACACGTTTGTCTGGCCTCTCAACAGATATCCCTCCGTTGTGGTTGCACCTACGTTACGGCTATCTGTATTGTTGTGGCACGCAAGCCTCCCCACCAACGGCAAGGTCCATGGTTCATGGGGGGGGGGGGGCGGGGGGGGGGGGGGTGGAAGAGTGTATCTCTGACTTTTTCTGCTTCATCATTGCATTCATGGTGATACCTATTCTGCCAAACGTAGCTTCCTCTGCAGTATGTACTTCAGTACATGTTATGGTATTCTCTTATGTTTCAGCCCCTTTACATCTGTCAACTATTTTCTCTGTAATTCGTAAATATTTAAATACTGTTGTTGTGTAGGTATCTTCGTTTCGCTAACGAACAAGCCTTATTACACTTTTATCTCTTCCTAGCACTTCCATTTCAGATTTTTGTTAATTTTGTTCTTTTCTATTTTGCTTCTGACCATGTCTCAATTCCTAATTTCAATGGTTCAAATGGCTCTGAGCACTATGGGACTCAACTGCTGAGTCCCCTAGGACTTAGAACTAGTTAAACCTAACTAACCTAAGGACATCACACACATCCATGCCCGAGGCAGGATTCGAACCTGCGACCGTAGCAGTCGCGCGGTTCCGGACTGCGCGCCTAGAACCGCTAGACCACCGCGGCCGGCTCCTAATTTCAATGACAGAATCGTTATTTTTCTGTAAAATTTCACAATTGTTTCTGTGTTTGCCTAGTTTTTGAAATTGCTTTCGATATCATCATATTCTTATTGATAAGTTTCGAAATTTCTCTGCACTTTCCGCTTTGAAAATATGAAATATCTCAGCCCAAGTCGATAAATTGTGTGGGTTGCTCCTGGGTTTTGTTCTGCAGCACGATTATTGATGGAATCGGTTCACTGCCATGAAATTCCATTACCCTTTTTTTGTAGCGAATGCCTTGCTGTCACAGTCTTTTTGCCATAATGGATAATTTATAGAGAAACATTTGGAACTCATCTTCGGTTTTCCCAAATGATCTAACATTTATAAGACGTCATCAGTTGATACGGGGTACACAGAAATCGTACAGTATGAAATGGTTGCAAGGAGAAATTTTATTTGTAGCACACATGCTGATGACGAGCAGGTAATAACTAATCGGCAGCCTTTTAGCGGGACATTGCTGAACCCTTTACAATAATCTTTTGTGCCCATACAGCCGGTTCCTTATTCAGTTCTATCAGGCACAAATGCACACCCTATCTGTCTCTTAACAAACCAATGGTATCTTAGACCAATACAGCAACGTAACACTATGAACACTGATGTAAGGTCCATGTCAGTGAGTACTTATGATTCACCAGATGTTAGTATTTCATTCAGCTCCAATCAAGAACGGAACGCGGAAAGAATGAATGCATAAACGTTTCTGTGTATGTTGTAATTAGTCCAATTTTGTTTTCATGATCCCTACTGGAGCGATAAGTAGGGCGCTGTAAAATATCTTGATTTTTCACGTAATACTGGTTCTTGAAACGTTTTAAGTAAACTCACAAGGGAATTGGCGTGTATCTTTTAGCCTCTGTCAGTTCAGATTGCCAACGCTTCCCTGACTCTCTCCCGCGAGTCATATAACCCTGGGACCATTTGTGCCGTTCTTCTTTTTATATATTCAATACATCCCGTTATTCCTATTAGGTATTGGTTCCCTTTAATGGATCAATATTCTAATACGGGTCACGCAAGTGATTTCTGAGCAGTCTTCTTTGTAGACCAACTGCATTTTCAAAAAATGGCTCTGAGAACTATGGGACTTAATATCTTAGGTCATGTCCCCTAGAACTTAGAACTATTCAAACCTAAGTAACCTAAGGACGTCACACACATCCATGCCCGAGGCACGATTCGAACCTGCGACCGTAGCAGTCACGCGGTTCCGGATTGCAGCGCCTAGAACCGCTCGGCCACCGCGGCCGGCAACTGCATTTTCCAGCACATGTTTCTGAGTTAGGTTGTATTTCAATATACTGTAGATACATTGAACAACAAACTGCTCCTTGTGTTTTGGAGAAAGTACAGTCCATACCCGCGTACAAAAACGGTAGCCGAAGTGATCCATGCAACCACCGTCCAATCTCATTGACGTCCATCTGTTGCAGAATTCTACAACATACTCTGAGCTTCAGCATATTTGAGGAATTTCGAATGACCTCCTCCATACCAACCAGAATCGATTCCAAAAACATCGATTACGCGAAATACAACTTGCCTTTTTCCGGTCCGCAGCTCTTGGTCGCGCGGTAGCGTTCTCGCTTCCCACGCCCGGGTTCCCGGGTTCGATTCCCGGCGGGGTCAGGGATTTTCTCTGCCTCGTGATGACTGGGTGTTGTGTGCTGTCCTTAGGTTAGTTAGGTTTAAGTAGTCCTAAGTTCTAGGGGACTGATGACCATAGATGTTAAGTCCCATAGTGCTCAGAGCCATTTGAACCATTTTTTTGCATATTTCTCAAAAAACATTCTGAAATCCGTTGGTTAAGGCTTAAGGTGGAAGCAACATTTTTTGACTTACGATAAACATTTTAACCGGTTCCGCGACTACCTTTATTAAGACAAGTACAACTGCATGGAGTATAAAACAGACTACATGACAGGACTGCGGGTGGATAGGAATAGCGCAGCATCTTTTCTTGTATGGAAAGTCGACAGAAGCAGAAATAAATTCGTATGTATTGTGACACTTGCTGTCCACGTTTTTTATTAATGACCTGTCAGACTATATGACTAGCAACTTCAGACTTTTTACAGATGAAGCAGCTATTTATAATGAAATACTGTCCGAAGAAAAAGCTGCACAATATTCAGTGAGATCTTGATAAGATATCAAAGCTGTGCAAAGACAAATAACTTGCTTAAATGTTCTTTAATGTAAAACATTACAAACTTCACAACACGAAAAAATTAGTATCTTACGATTACATTGTTAATTAGTCGCAACTGCAATAAATGAATTCACATTAAAACTCGGGTGTAATTATTGAAAAGAAAAGGAAATGGAATGATCACATAGAGTCAGTCGTAGGTAAGGCAGAAGGTAGACTTCGGTTCATTGACAGATTACCATTAATAGTTTGTTGGCAAACAAGCTGGCGGTCGATACGAGTACAACTTGAAAATGATTTACGTCCTCAGAAACACCGTTCAGAGTCAGCTGAGATATCCAATCTCATTTAATAAGTTGGTGTTATTCACAGTAGAACATACACACACAATATTGCACACTTGCAAAAAACTATATATAGCTCTGCGTTGTTACGTATCCCACGATAGGTAAACGAAACTATAATTAGGTTGTGTCTGACTTAACATTCAAATCTACTTTTAATTTAATTTATTACGATTCGTGGGACCATTTGATCAAAATATGTTTTATATACTGATAACAACGTTTAATAACTATAATATAAAGTTACGAAAATTAATAAAAACATTTAAAATAGTAAATAAAGTAAATAAAACTTTACAGTACGAAGCTCTACACTACCGAGAATAGCTCTTTTGCAGAATAAAATGAGTGTGCCAAAAGGAGACCTTGCCATCTAGATCTTAAATTCTTTACTTCATCAATTAAATTTAGCAATTCTGCTGGAAGTCTATTGAAAATGAAAATAGCAGAATATTTCAGACTTTTTCGAAAAGTTCTTAAAGAAAACTGACTCCTCCTTTCTGAATTATAAATATTTTTTGCAAATTCAGAGAGCTACCGGAAATACAAGGGAGTGAAAGTATCCGAAGACAGCAAGCATTCGTGCTTCAGTGTCAGAAATTGGAACTGGCCTTTTTGTATTATACTTGAGATATCAATTCAAGTTTCATTTATTATCAAAGTGTACTGTTTCTCTACACTCTAGAGAACGAAAACGGAAGCTGTTTGTCTTTCTCAGAATAACCACCGTGTGTCAGGAACAACCGGTGACAAATGATTTACGACCATGACTTCACGAAGGAATGGCCAATATTGTTGATTTAATTTTATTTCCTTCTAATACCTTGCTAAAGTATTATTGAGAGTAACTCGATTCCTAATTCTACCGAAGCAAATGAAGTTCAGAAATGGCCCTGAGCACTATGGGACTTAACATCTGAGGTCATCAGTCCTGTAGAACTTAGAACTACTTAAACCTAACTAACGTAAGGACATCACACACATCCATGCCCGAGGCAGGATTCGAACCTGCGACCGTAGCAGTTCCGTAGCGGTTCCAGACTGAAGAAAATGAAGTGAACGTTGATTTTAGTGTACCAAAATTGTTCTTTCTTAGATGTCAACATTCCGTACTTTGGTCTAGGTGACTACGTTTTATCGATTCGTTAGTCCCAAAATATTTTGTCACAGGAAATCCATAAACTTAAGGAGAGAAGAGTACAGAAGGAGGAGAAGAAAAGGGAGAGAAGAAGAACGCAAGCATTATCGTCACAGGCAAAACTATAAACGCGCATTTTAGCGCCCGAAATGACTGCTCAGATGTAGAAAAGCGCACGTCACGTATAGGGATTTAGGTTGCACAAATCTCACGAATGTGAGGTGAGCTGAATGTAAACTATTATTTTGTCTTACCTCAGAAAGAAATTATTGAAAACATTATCGTATATAAAACACACACACACACACACACACTTTGCATTTTTAATGATTTACTGTAATTTTAGCACTTCAGAATGTTTGTCAACATTTTAATCTGAACAAATCTCACTACTGAGACCACATTCAACAATATTGTGCATTGTATGGCCGGAAAATAAGTTTGTATTATCCTAGAAAACTAAAAACAAAGTAACGTTTATCTCTAACGGGATGTAATTTTGCCACATTAGCAGTGTCATGTATAATGCATAAAACATGCTCTACAACAATGTGTGAACAAACGAATAACATTATTCGTGAATATATTACTGTCCCTGAGGTCAGGTAAACATTACAGGTTGTTTGCTTTAGTTCACTGCATGGATTTTGCTTCTGGTCTCTAAAGGACGTGGTAAATATGAGAGCATTTAGTTTCTGCAGAAGAACCTGTTAGTAGTTTGTTTCTTCCGTAGTACAGCCCAACTTCCCACGCACGAAAAATGTTTACGGCAGTGTCATCTGTTGTCTCTACAATTATCGGTGGCGTACATCCTACTGCAACACAGCATGTCTCCAGCGGAGTAGCGGGAACACAAAAAAGTGACGTTCCACTCGACTGGCAGCACTTACACGCGTATTCCGACACCAACCGTGCGTGCGCTATATTCGGCTGTGTCGGAAGGACGGAAATGGACGCGGTGCAACGTATTTGGAGCAGGCGTCGGCGCACACACGCGGCCGAGTTTACGTAGCCCTGGGATTAATCCGCTCCGCTGAGCGCACGGGACACTATAATGGGGAGCGCCGCCATAATTACCAGCTGCAGTGTTAAGCCGCGCTGACGTTTGTGCGGTCCGCGGACCTGCGCCATAATTATGTGCGAGCGGGCGCGGCTCTTAGCGTCAGCCGCAGCGCGCAGCGCAGCCCGCCGTCTGGACGCGCCCCATGACATCGGCTGCGGCTTTGCGCCTGCCCGCTTCTCGCCCCGGGCCGACAAACTGGTTTGCACTGGCGGTGCTGCGCCAATAACGCCGTCACGTGGCCGCACGTAAATGTCACCCTCTGCGCTCTCCTGCGAATACACTACCGAGAAAAGCTAACCTCAGCCTGCGCATAAACAGGGCCGTTGCACCGAAAGACCACGCCTCGCGTGCTCGGACCGATGAGACTGCTCGGATGATTAACGTCACTCTACAGTCTTCAGTAACAACAGGAGGATAAAGATCATTTCGAATGGCTTGAATACTTATCCACTTCATTCGCAGAAGAATCCTTATTCCCTTAACAGATTTGTTACCATGTGTTTTATCCTTCAAAGACCATTTCGACCGTTAAGTCTAGACCATCACATACACTACTGGCCATTAAAATAGCTACACCAAGAAGAAATGCAGATTATAAACTGGTATTCATTGGACAAATATATTATACTACAACTGACATGTGATTACATTGCCCGCATCTCGTGGTCGTGCGGTAGCGTTCTCGCTTCCCACGCCCGGGTTCCCGGGTTCGATTCCCGGCGGGGTCAGGGATTTTCTCTGCCTCGTGATGGCTGGGTGTTGTGTGATGTCCTTAGGTCAGTTAGGTTTAAGTAGTTCTAAGTTCTAGGGGACTGATGGCCGGCCGAAGTGGCCGTGCGGTTAAAGGCGCTGCAGTCTGGAACCGCAAGACCGCTACGGTCGCAGGTTCGAATCCTGCCTCGGGCATGGATGTTTGTGATGTCCTTAGGTTAGTTAGGTTTAACTAGTTCTAAGTTCTAGGGGACTAATGACCTCAGCAGTTGAGTCCCATAGTGCTCAGAGCCATTTTTTTAGGGGACTGATGACCATTGATGTTAAGTCCCATAGTGCTCAGAGCCATTTGAACCGGTTGTGATTACATTTTCACGTAATTTGGGTGCATAGATCCTGAGAAATCAGTACCCACAACAACCACCTCTGGCCGTAATAACGGCGTTGATACGCCTGCGCATTGAGTCAAACAGAGCTTGGATGGCGTGTACAGGTACAGTTGCCCATGCATCTTCAACACGATACCACAGTTCATCAAGAGTAGTGACTGACGTACTGTGACGTGTCCGTTGTTCGGTCACCATTGACCAGACATTTTCAATCGGTGAGAGATCTGGAGAATGTGCTGGCCAGGACAGCAGTCGAACACTTTCTGTATCCAGGAAGGCCAGTACAGGACCTGAAACATGCGGTCGTGCCATATCCTGTTGAAATGTAGGGTTTTGCTGGGATCGAATGAAGGGTAGACCCACGGGTCGTAACACAACTGAAATGCAACGTCCACTGTTCAAAGTGCCGTCAATGTGAACAGAAGGTGGCCGAGACGTGTAACCATTGGCACCCCATACCATCACGCCAGAGGATACGCCAGTATGGCGATGACGAATACACGCTTCCAATGTGCTTTCACAGCGATGTCGCCGAACACGGATGCGACCATCATGATGCTGTAAACAGAACCTGGATTCATCCGAAAAAATGACGTTTTGCCTTTCGTGCACCCAGGTTGGTCGTTGAGTACTCCATCGCAGGCGCTCCTGTCTCTGATGTAGCGTCAAGGGTAACCGCAGCCATGGTCTCCGAGCTGCTGCAAACGTCATCGAACTGTTCGTGCGTATGGTTGTTGTCTTCCAAACGTCCCCCTCTGTTGAGTCAGGGATCGAGACGTGGCTGCACGATCCGTTACAGCTATGCGGATAAGATGCCTGTCATTTCGACTGCTAGTGATACGAGCCCGTTGGAATCCAGCACGGCGTTCCGTATTACCCTCCTCAACGCACCGATTCCGTATTCTGCTAACAGTCATTG